>NC_066863.1:10049590-10363161 GCF_025177605.1 Cucumis melo
ATTCTCTCATAATTTAATTTTGAATCATATCCAAAATTAAATTTATATAATAAAGTCTAATTAAAATATAAACTTTATATTATAATGTATCAATATACATTATATTAATTCCCAAAGTAAATTTGAACATTTCAAATTACAACCAATATAAATAAATCTCATTACTCTTTATGAGCTAGGAAGGGGACCTAATGGACCTACAGATCAGAAGCTACAACGATATGAGATTAATTGGCTAAACTCATTAACCACATTAATCAATATTCGTTAACTGTGTGTACACTCCACTAAAGACTCACAGCTGAACTCTTCTCACTGTAGATATATTTCTGTGTCCACGGATATAGACCAATACCAGTAAGTTAGTCCTTCACAAGTGTTCGTAACTCCAGCTGGGTCAAATTACCGTTTTACCCTTGGGTTACCTCTGGTCCTTAAATACCAGTGCTCCTCTAATGAACAACCTGTTTATGGTCCAACCACTAAACAGAAACCCCTCTCGTGCCATTAAGAGGGTAGGGCCCTTTGTTCAAGTCTCGGAGACACCATTTAAGGGAACACTTATCTACTTACCCTAAAGGTGGGAAGGAGTGAATTCCATCTTGTGTGATTATGTTCCCAGCTCTCCACTCGGTATTGTCCCCAAAATGATAAGAATATTGAGTCGGCAATCTGGCCACTCTCACTCGTATAAATCAAAGGACAATCCCTCGCAAACAGGAGTTCATAATACACTCAGGATTAAGACTAAGTTACCTAGGTCATCCTAATGAAATAGCAATCCAACTAGTTAACGGAGTTACATCTAGTGATTACTATTTCGTGGTCCAGTCTTATGCAAACTCATTGCATAGGATACCCTCACTCGCATGTCACATACATGAACGCATTTGATCAATGTGTCTGTATCAAATACAAAGTGAGCCGTATCCATAGTGTTAACAGGATAAGGTACCCAACCTTAACCCTATACTATAGACTCTTTAAGCTGATCTTGAACATTAATCCCTGTATGTCTCTACATACTGTTCAAGACTCATCAAACAGCTTAGGATGTTAGTTTATTGGATTTGGGTTATTAAGACAAAACTAATAAAATAATCAATAACACTTATTGAAATTAAATAATAAAATACTTTATTAATGACGGTCAATTGATTATATTTACTATCTACGAGTTTTAGGACATAAAACCCAACAAGTATAAGGAATTGGATCGTTACAATATAACAACTTACATTAAAAACAAAAAACATAGCTGAAATCTTTGCAGTGGCTCTGCCAGTAAAAACAATTATTGTTAATGATTGTTGTAAAGAAGAAGAAGAAGAAAAAGGCGTTGGGAAACAAATTATTCATCACAACAAGAACATCATATATATATTTATATATATAAACATAAAAGTAGAAAAGAAGCATAGCTAGAAATATCCATTTGTTGTGTCATCCTCATTATAATCTTACTTTTATCTAGACTTTCAAACCATAGTTTTGTATTATTCTAAGCCTAATAACAACATTCACCTTCAACTTCCACTAAACTGTCTGCACATAACCGAACTTTTGATACCCATAAAAATAGAGCAGGGGAAAGGGAAAACAAGACGACAAACCTAGATGAACAACATCATCAAAAGGAAAAATAGAAACTAGGTGAAATAATCCAATCAACCTAGATGAACAACACCATCAAATAAAACAATCAAAAGAATATTGGTAATAATGAAATTCCTAATCCATTTTTTCAATAATAAAAAAATCGATGCAGATCATCTCATGCAAAAAAAAACTAAAAACGAGAACAAAATCAAAATAACATATACTTATAACCTCAAGCAGTTCAACCACTCCACCCGAAAATTAGCGTAACCCACCAAGAATCGACACTGAAACGTGAAGAAAACGGCATGATCGAATAAAAAAATCACCAAATTAAAAAAAAAAAACTAGAAAGTATGATTTGTAATCATTAAGATGGATGAGAAATTAGTGGGTTCTGATTAAAAGATAATACTTGGAAGTGATCGCAGAAGAACGATGGAGGAGATGTTTTCGGCAAGTAGGTGGAGGAGATGTTTTTTACAGCTAGGTCAAAAATGGGGAGGAAGATGAGAGGTAGGGGTGTAAGAATAACCCGAATTAACCAATCCATATTATATGAGTTGGGTTGGATTAGTTTAAAATGTGGGTTGGGTTTAGTTGAAAATTTTGGTTTTTTCGAGTTGGGTTGGGGGTTGAAAAATCCAGGTCAACCCAACCCAACCCGAATTAATAATATATATATATATATATATATATATATATATATATATATATATATATATATATATATATTTATATTTATATTGTTGATATTTTATTATTTATTTAATATTTATGGATAATGTTTGGAATGTTAAACTTTTATGGATGTTTGAAACTTTGAATTTATAGATGTTTGAATTTTTGGATGTGAGTGTTTATCGACGTCGTACAATAATTTTAAACCGTACAAATATTAAGAATGAAAAATAAATAAATAAATAAATAATATAACCTTCAACTCAACCCAACCCAACCCATATTTTAAGGGTTGGGTTGGGTTGGGTTGGGAGTATAATTCGGGTTGTCAACCCAATCAACCCAAAATATATGGGTTGGGTTGAAAATGTCCATCAACCCAACCCAACCCCTTTACATCCCTAATGAGAGGAGATAGGTAATATGAAGGATAGTTTTGTAATTTTGTAATATGAAGGGTATTTTTGTAATTTTCATATAAGATGAAAAAAAATTTCAATTTTCCGATCAATCACTCTAAAATTCATTTTTGTAAAAATATGGTTTTTAAGGATTTCTCTAAAATGATTTATTTTATAAATCAATTTCTAAAAAATATCCTATTTTAATTTACCAAACACTACAATTTTTTTAAAAATAGTTTTTCTGCAAAATTAAAAACTTCGTAATCTCAACCAAACACACACCCTTGGTCTAATCAACAATACGTTGGGGATTTTTATTTGTCAAAGAAAACTATTTAATTTCTTTCACCTTAGAAAATTATATAGATAGTAGATGGGTATATCATTAATCAAATTTAACATTTTGTTTTTAGTAGTAGAAATTTTAGTGGGTCGGTATTGACCATTTTGGTCTTCCGCTTGGCCCACCGCCGTATTCTGTGTCGCATTTCCCCTCCTCGCCGGCATGCCTTACCAAACTCAATAATACCACCATCTTCTTTGTTATTGAATTATTCTCTTTATATTTATATATATATATATATATATATATATAGAGAGAGAGAGAGAGAGAGAGAGAGGTCGAACTTTAAGATCATTACAAAATTTTAGGAAAATTTAATGGTTAATTTAATACAATCAATTCCTTGATATTTTCAAGGAGAATATCACACTACTCAAACCACTCAAACAAATAAAATTACAAATGATGGTAAAAATGCCCAATATAATTTTCACTAAAGAAGACGAAAAAAAACTTAAGATCAAATCACACTCCTACCCAAGTCCTACGAAATAAGATGAAAATAGTAATAATCTAAGATTTGGTACTCCAAGCAACTGCTTTCTTTTTCATCCCTCCAGTTTCATCATTCATATGTACATATGAACTAAAGAAATAAACAAAAAATCAATAAAGGATCTCTAGGTTGTGTAAAGCCCAATGGAGAACAAAGTGGCGTAGCCCAATCTCCAATTTAACTGCTGTACAACTTCACTAAACTTTCTAAAGAATGGGGTTTAGAAGCTGGAATCTCCTTCACTATTGTTCCATTTCTATATATTTTAAAACTTGGAATTGAGCTCACATTCTCCAACTTTGCCAAATAAGGATGGTCTTCTATCTCCACCTGAATGTTCCCCAAGTTTAGCAACAAACTAGAAAGTAAACTTAACGTCAAAACTCAGACGAGAGCTAAAAATGTAAATTAGTAAGAGTTTTACCTTGAGAAAGTTGACCGATGGAAACCTCTTGTAAACCTGCTCAAACACTTCAATCCCCTGTTTCTTGTTGCCTTTGTTGAAGAACAGAACCACAGACATTCCTGCCAATTCAAATCTCTCCTCTTGTTAGAAAAAAATTGGTTACAACGCTTTCCTTCTTAATTTTTGAAGTAACTTACCAGGAGAAGTAACAAGGTGTCTAAAATGCTCGTAGCTACAAATTGACACCAAATTAGACCCAAATTTCAAGTCTTTTACATCTTCACCATGTTGCTTCCTGAGTTGAATCTGTGCCTCAAACAAAGCCCTCCCTACTTCTTCATTTCCTGGTGTTTCTCTTATCAAGACCTCATAATCTTGAATTGAAGCCTCCCATCTTTCCATCTAAACACAAAATTGAGCCAAATCTTTTACAAAGATGTACAAAGATGGAAGCTTTTTGAGGCAATTTCTTTTTACTTACTTTAGCATTGCAATCAGCCCTGCGCAGTCTAGCTTTGCTGTAAGATGGTTGTGCATGAAGTGCAGCAGTACAATCTTCAACAGCTTTCTCATACTGACCGAGCTTCGATCGGCAAGCGGCTCGATTGCATAACAAAATCGAGTTATACGGATCGTTTTCTAGTCCTTCACTATATGCAATACAAGCTTCAGAGAATCTTGATTCCTTGAAAAGTAAATTGCCGCTCAATCGAGCTGATGAAACAACTTTAGCCCATTTTGCAACTCTAATTCCTTCCTTGTTGGTTGGATCAAGCTGCGTTGATTGTTCTGCTGCTGCTACTGCTTCCTCAAATCTATAACAACAAAAACTCAACATTTAACTCCAATGAAATAAAGGTCCATAAGCTATATTTTGAAACATCAAACTTGTTCCTTTCTTCTAACCTGCCAATCGTCATATAAACTTGTGCCTCGATGGATAAAAGAATAGCACTATCAGATAAACTAAAGGATTTAATTAGAGAGTTAGTTCTAAGGGTTCGACCCTTTTGGTAAATACAATATGCCTCTTGATGTCTATGGAGTTTCAATAAGGCCTCAGCTTGAAAGGCATAGAGTTTATAAGCTGAATTAGAAACAGAGGAAATTGCATATTGGGTTTCTTTCAATAGAATCTCCCATTCTTGTAACTTTCTTGCTTCATTACACTTATTCAGGCAATTCCAAAGAGTTCGAGCTTTGTTAATGTCATTTATATCGCTGTAAGGGCCAGATTGTTCCATGTGATCCAAAGCTTTCTCAGGCTCTCCAATTCTACAATCAACAAATTGCAAATTTTTTGGTGATTGAAGTTTAAATATGGCTTAACAAAGGTCGTGAAAAAAATGGGATTTTATTGTATTACCTGAGATAGGTAGTGGCTAAACGATGATGAGCTCTTTGATAAGAAGGTTGAAACTTCAATGCTTTTTTGCATTCTTCAATGGCTTCCATCAAACGATCTAAGGCAATCAAAGCAGCAGCTTTGTTGCTATAATAAACAGCATTCTCCGAATCCAAATCTATTGCTCTGTCATAAAAAGTCAATGCTTCTTCATAGTTTCCTTTTTTATAAGCTTCATTTCCCATGGATTTCAAAACATCTGGCTCTAATCTACCTCGAATTTGTCGAAATTCACATGAATTTCTCCGAATAATGTTACCCATGTTATTACTACCTGTACTACTTCTACTTCCTCCAAGTTTTGGACTTGAGTTCATTTCTTTAATAAGCCTAGGGCTGTTGTTTGCCGACAAATTCCCACTGCCAATTTGCTTCAAATTACCCAAAACCACACCATTACTTAAAGAAATTCGAATGTGGGGTTTGGGTTCGTGCATGGGTCTGCTCAAAGCAGAGCCATTGGAAGATGATGTGGAGCTTCTTGCAGCGTCAGAAGGCCTTCTACTTTGAATCTTTTGTTGAGAATTTGAAGGTCTTGGTTGGTCTAATAAAGCGAGTTTCTTGAAGTTCTTTTGATCTTGTTCTGCAGAATTTCCAGTTGTTGGTGCTTCAGAGATCCGATATTGCGTTGTTGGGTTGTCAAATTTGGGTTGTTTTAAGTTGAGATTTTCGGTTGTGTTTGTGGGTAATGAATGTACAGAGGATTTCTTCAACCATTTACACCGTCGCTGGAAAATCCCTCTCATGAAACCACAACGAGATAAATCAGCTGTTTTTTCCATAATTCTCACTTCAATTTGCTTCTGTACAACAATTTCAAAAATGGGTCAAAATCGATTTAAACGGAGTTTGGAGCAGAGGAGTGAAGAACGGAACACATATTAATACAAAACAGAGTCAGGTCAGGTGATGCCAAGGCAATGTTCATTGTTTATAGTAAAATAAATATTTGAAAAGCTTCCATTTTTCTACATGTTACATGATAGTGAATGAGAATCTAGGGATTTTTGGGTTCATTAATGATCTTTCTACTGTCATCAACAACGTTAAACTAAAGAAGCTTCAAGAAAGACAAACAATGAAACTAATGCATAAAAAGATGTTAGAAAAAACAAAAAAAGAAAAAGGGTTAAGAAAAATAGAATCATACCTTTTCTTGTAGTGTAAGATTGAAGAGGAGAAAATGAAGAAGCAAAAATGAGGAGTTGAGGTGGAAATGGAGGAGAGATTCTTTGTTATATATATACTGAATAGAATAGAACAGAACAGAACAGAGGAGTTTCTTCAATTATTTTTTTCTGCTCCACTAATCTTACAAAACAAGGACCAAACCCATTTACTTGTTATTACTCTTCTTCAAATCCTATAAAATTATAATAAAATCATTTCTATTATATATAAATATTTGAAACTTTTGATTAGTCAATCTAAGCGTAGTTAGTGGATAAAAACACATTAATTACTCTCTTAACTTCATTGGTTCAACTTTTCTTGAAAAAAAAAACAAACAAAGAAAGAAAGAAAATTTGAAAAAAGAAACGATTGGCTTGAATGTGAAGAGTTTGTTGTAATGCAATCACCACTATTGGATAAATAGTGTATCCCAATTATTATGTATTTTTTTAAAAAAAATTGCGGTTAGGCTCTAATATCATATTATATAAATACACTATGCATATTTATAAATTACAATGCTATATTGTTCCGTTTTTAGGGTTAATAATTTAGCTTATAGCATGATTTTCAAATAATTGCATATATATATAGCAAAATCTATCGTGGTATCTCTAATTGACTTAAAAAATGAATCAAACTTTGTTATACTTGAAAACTCTTTCACTGTAGGTTAATATTTTAAATATAATTGTTATTTTTACGATTATCCCTTTTTCATAGCAAAACTAATTAGAGTTACCTACTTTATAGTTATACTATAAACTATTATTAATTAACTTAAAAGTAATTTATGTAAAAAAAAAGTTTTATTTTGTACTATTAAATAATTTAAAATACGTTACATGTAATTTTTTAAAACGTTAATAAAGTTAATAGTAGAATGTACTTTTAAGAAAAAAAATGTTTTTTATCTATATTTATAGATATAATAAAAAAAACAAAAATATAATTTTAGTATTTGTAGTAGTTGTTTCACAAAGTTTTAAAATAGTTGTAAGAAAGAATTTTAATTTAAATTGGGTAGGGAACACATATATTTTAAAGAGAATAAATTTAAAATATGTGAAGGAAAAAAACCAAAAATTATAATGATTGAAATATTAAGTATTTGTATATAGAAAAAAAGAAAAAGGTAATGGGCTAGTTTTAGAGTGGGTTTCAAGTTACCAACTTTATCTTTCCTTTGGTTTGGTATATGGGATAAGAAAATGGGAGAATTCTTTCTTTATATTTATAAATTTGTAAATCATGAAAAATAAAAATAATTTTTTTTAAAAAAAAGGATTCAACTCAAAGCGGCATTAATCTCTAAACAAATACAGCGTCCCTACCCATTTTTATTTTATTTTCTTCTATATGTTTATTAATTAAAAGAGACCCATATCTTACCACCAAATTTTGGTGGCCCCATTTCACATAAAAACAAAGCATCTGAATTTCTTTTTTAAAAGAGATATGAATGATTAAGTTGTTCTTGTCTGCTGCACTTTAGATTGATTATTCCTTAATTAATTCTGCAATAAACTTTAATCTCTCTCTCTCTCTTTCTTTTTTTTTTTTTTTTTTTCTTTCCATAAAACTGCTTCTTCTATGAAACTACAAAACCCCTACCAACAACATTTATATATCCTCAATTTTGGAGATAATACTATATTTTATTTTTATTCAATTTTGTTTTTATGTTATTTGATTTCTTCAAAATTTGTATGCAAACCTGTATTAGTTGTTGTGGGAATATATAATTAAATGTGACAAATTCTTCTGTCTTTCTTCCATGGCCCAACCTTAATTTTTGTTAGGTCGAGATTAGACTGCTAATCAAAGGCTCAATGTATTCGACCTTAATTTTCTTTCTCTCTCTCTCTTTTTTTTTTTTTTTAAAAAAAAGAAAAATGTGGGTTTCCTCTCCTCCAATATAATATTTATTTTAATAACGTATGTTTACTAATGTTTTTTTTTTTTTTTTCTAATTATTTTTCTTCTTGCCTCTAATCATCTTTTCACTTAATTATTTAGCTAATTAAAGTCTTTCCGGGAAGATGAGATTTCCGGTGATGCATAACATTTTTATGGTCAAACTTCAAAATAAAATTATAAATATAAATATAAATATAAATATAAATGAAAATCGTGTTTTTTTTTTTTTTAATTAACGTATTGGCTAATTAATTAATAGATTTTTCTGGATTAGATGGAAAGTTTCTGACTATAATTATGTAAAACTTCTTTAACCATTGAAAATCTTACACAGTTTGAAAAGTTGTCATTAACAAAGTTATCGTCTCTAGTGTTTTTCAACCTTGCACTTTGAATTAGATTGCTATTTTCTATTTAAAACAACTGTATTCTTGAAGTAATCATCAAGAGTAGGTAAAAAAAAAAAAAAACTTGTTACATTACTTACGATATTTATTTAATAGAAAACTATACATATGTGTCGTAGTGCAATTATGATAAATATTTATCAATCTAATCTAATTAAATTTAAGTTAAGATGTCTCTCTACCATATATCATTAATTCTCTATTAATTATGAAAATGAAGTTATTGAGGCAAGAATTGAACCATCAATTTTTAAAGTAGTAATTAATTGTTATTTATATTTACTAAGTTACCATTTGAACTGACATGGAAATGAAAGTTAGCTATTTAAGTTATTTATTTATTTATTTATTTTGATTACTTTTAATTAGTTTGTTATTTTCTAATCTACTTTTAATTTTACATCATCAATCATTTGAATTAAATTATGTAGATGAAATTAGAGTTCACTTTAGTAATGAAAAGGTAATTCATTGGTTGATGAGAACATTCCTCCTTTTCATTCTCATCATCTTCATTGAAAATAATTGTCATATAATAACTGTGGTAATCAATTAACATTAACAGAAAAAACATATAAATATATTATTGCTAAAAAAATGATTGCTAGGATTGGGACATTGAGAGATGGAGAATTAGCTTTGAAAATTATTCAATATACATACATCAAACTTAACTAGTGGAGAGAGGGACCATTTATGTACTTATTTTTTTTAAAAAAAAATAATTAATTTTTTGTGATTTATTTAATTTACAAATTTATTGTTTAAAGTCATTTTCACTCTTATAACTTAACTCTTTAAAAGTGATATCACTGTCATTTTGTTCTTCTTCTATCACTTGTACGTGATATCACAGTATTATCTTAAGACCAACTTCAATTAAAAAAATGTGCTTAATATTTCATTGAAGAGATGTTTTTTCTTTAATGAATATTATATGATCATGTTTCTATATAATAATATTGAAGTGATAATTATAACGTCTTCTTCACATTTATACACACGAAGATGATAAAAACTGCTCTATTCTACTGATTTATTATTTAGAAGAAAATATTGATAACGACAAGGTGTTGTCCTATCTATGTGAAAATTTTTAATTGGGTGAATAAAGTAGCTACGAATTACCTTTCAAAAATACTTAAACTACAAATTTAGAGGTTATGATAATTTAATAATTGTTTTAAAAGTTTAGAATTTAGTTTTTATGACTTGATAAAACCTCGTAAGATTTCATAGACATAGATTTAATAAAACTCTCATAAAAACTAAATTCTAATTATGATGGGTAATTTTGGACCAAAGTGTGTAACGAAAAAATAAAATAAAATAAAATAAAAACAATGAATTTGAAAAATAAGAAGTTTTAATTTGGTCTAAAAAGAGTAACAACTTCAAGAAAATAAGAAGGTTTGGGGCTTAAGGGGAGATCATGTAAGTCTAAAATTTTGCACTCAGGCCTTGGCCTTGATGGTTAAACCTAATGCCAATGATGATAAAATAGCTAATGGAGAGCGTCTCACACATGTTTTGATAATCCAAAGCACTACCCTAGATGCTCGACTTCGTCCAAGGTTAATGTCGACCTTGACTAGCTAATCATGAAATTGGACACACACCTCGACTCAGTAGGTTTTATAATTATATTAAATCCACTACAAAACCATAACAACATGAGATCAATCAACTTTATGATTACATTATTATGACTTCATATAACACGTAACTTTAATTATACTTTGAAATTCTCTACCTTCCACACTTTTCTACTATCGTGTGACAAATATCATATAAATATACGAGATTTCTTTCTTTCGAACCATATTTTTCCTTTCTTTCAAACAAACTAACCTCGGGTGTGTCAAGTGTATTTTGTGGGTCCAATATTAATACATACGACTAAAATTTTAATATCTTCAAAGTAATCGGGAGTGGTTTGCAATTTAACCATAAAATAATAGTAAAGGAAACATATAGGTTAAAAAATAGGAATGAGGACAACTTTGTTTTTTTTTGTTGGAGTAAATTAATGAAATTGTGCAATTGTCCTAATGATAACTTCCACTTTTCATAATTAGGGGGAAAAAATAGCCAAATAAAAAAAAAGTCGGTTTGTTTAAACTGCATTACAGCTTCGTTCCCCAACATCCCAATTCCAGGAAACAGCCAAAAGAAAAAAAGAAAATGAAAACCTAAATGGGTTTTTCATGATTTAAGCTTGTGAGTTTTGTTGCCATTTGAAAACAATTTCAATCATATTAAAAACAAATTTATGATTATGAGAAAAAAGGGACCCCCAATCAGATTTAAGGGATCCATTAATTTTGTTTTTGAGGTTGTTTTTTTTTGTACAGAGAAGTCTGAAATTAGGATATGTCCTAATTAAATTATGTAGTATACAGTTAGGGGAATTTTAATTTAGGGTCTTTGGATATATATGTGTTTAGGAGAGGAGAGGTACATAATATATTTATAATATAAAAAGATTGTAACAAAAATGTGGACTTTCTGTCTCCCTGTAAAGCTGTCGGTGTCGTGTGGGTCGGCAATCTCTTTTAACTCTTCTAATTACTCCAATATTAATCATCCACTATTTTTTTATCTAAAATTCATTTCTCCATTATCATTCTAAATTTCTCCCCTAAACAAAATTAATCTTAATTGAATCTCATGTCAACTTATTCCATCTATCTATTCTCATTGAGGCTTGATTTCTTCAATTGCCTTATGTATCGAAAAATGTCGTATCAAACTAGTATTACAATAAATTAAATTATTTAAATTCAATGGGGGGATAAAATTATTAATACTTGGGAACAAATAGATAGATAAAAATCTAATCTAAAATTTCAAGGGAGCAAAATATATTTACTTTTTTTTTTTTTTTTTTTTTCCATTAAAAAAAACTTATAACATAAAAATTGTCGGGGTTCAACTAATAAAGGAATTGGAACGAAATTCATTTACCACTAAGTTTTCATTTGTCCAAAACTAGGAATTTCTCACTCCGTATTTTGACATGGGACCTAACTTACTCAAATATCCTATCAAATATTTCCTATAAAAAAAAAATGGAAGCATTTTGTTCTTTTAGACTTAAAAAAGAGCAATATGGTAATTATCAGTACAATACCAATACTATTAATTTAAAGGTTGAATGGAAAGATAAGAAGAGAAGATTTGGATGAAATAGTGTAGAATTTTGGGATGGTGTGATATTAAAAATTATCCTTAAAAGAGTGGTGTAAGGTGAGGCAAAAATATATTCCTAAAAATCTGATAAAGTAAAGAGTGCAATGCCAACCACCGGACATCCATCTTACATTAAACACTTTTACATTTATTTATGACATGAAAAATACAAAATTCCTTAATTCAATTTCATCTTTCTAATTCCCACACGAGACCTCACCTAAACCCTAAATTGACTTTCAAAAATTCCTAAATTCATCCCATATATTCTCTTCTTTTTCCCTATTTATTATATATATATATATAAAACAAATCAACCCCTCTTCATATCCCAAAATTCCCTCTACATATACATCACTGTCTTCGGCTGATTTATACTCTAAATTATTGTTCCTAAAAGAAAAAAGAAAAAAAAAAGGAATACTTATTTTGGAGGTATATAGATGAGAAGGAAGCTAAGGGTGTTAGAGTTGGTTTTTCAATTTTAAGTAGAGAGTAAAGAAGGGTAAGGCAGTGAGGGGTTGATTTAATTTGCCGACACATAGAAAAGCAAAATATATTTTTAATTAGTGGTTTGTATATTAAAATATAAATAAGCGGGGGGGTTTTGGTTTTTTTTTTGTTAATATATTGCAAAAAGATGGAAAATGCAGTCAAAGTTTTCAACAGTTTCGAATCTAAAGTTGGATTTTTGCCTTTTTCTTTTTAGAATAATAAAAAGGCTAAATTTGACAGAAAAACAAGAATTAAATTGGGATTCATTATTTTGTATTTAGAAGTACGGGTACATGTATTTGTATGGAACCTACAAACAACTATAAAACCTTTTTTTCTTTTTTTCTTTTTTTTTTTTTTTTTTTTTTTGGCATCTCACAAAATCGCCCCATATTCTTTTCATATTTCCTATCACTTTCCTTTTCTTCTACATTCCAATTTTTTATTTTCTTTTTATATATATAATATAAACTCTTTGAAAAGTTGTTATGGAGAATGAATTGAAACCCATGCTTTTGATTTATGGATATTCAAGATTAATTCATTAATTAATTAATGATATATTTCTTTTTACGTAATTTTCGAATTCAATCTATCTTAAATCAATATGTGTGACCTTCGTGTACGAATATACACGTATGTATGTCGTTGAAAAGTTTTTAAATATTATTAAAATAGGGAAATACACTTCTTTCAAAAAGTGCTTTTCATGTTTTATAAATTTGTTTTTAAAAAATGATGTGGGACTAGTATTAAAAATTATAAAAGGAAAGTATAGACTTTTTAAGTAAATTTGTCCCCCACTTAGATAATTTTCATAAATATAGATATGAAAGTGAATGTCAAATTTAGGCTTTAATTTCCTCAAGCTTAAAAGGTTATATTTTAGTTTCCTTTTACTCAGTATATTTATCTACTACCATGGTCAATTTTGGTGACTAACAACTTAATACTCAACCTCTTAATATATACTTAATTTATAAGGTATAATATAAAATAAATATGATGGGTTATAACAAAATATAAAGGTTAAAATAAAATAATTATTTACAAATTCAATCTAGTTTGTAATTTGGTTTATAGATTTCGAAAAGTTGCACTTTTCACTCTTAAATTTTAAATTTTAATATTTTAATCTAATCTTCAAATTTAAAAAACGATTATAATTTTACTTTTATTGTTACTCAAGGTTTTATATTTTTAACTAAATATTATTTTGAAGTAAATCTTTAAAATATAAAAGTGAAATTTTGAAAACTACTTTTTAAAGGGATGGATAATAAAATAAATAAAAGATGAATTAAAATTATTATAATAATAAAATGGCAATTAAGAATAATATTTATTAATAAAAATGAGAAAAAAATGTGTAGAGTATTTATTAATAAAATGGAAAAAGTGAAAAGAATGAAGGTGCGTGGGGCGTAGAGAAAAGTTAAGTTTGGTGTTCGGTTGTATATATGAAGAAGAGTACGTTACGCAAAGTTTGAAGATTATTTTGAGGAATTTTTGGATCTTTATTATATTACTCATCCCATTCCCATGCACAAATAAATTACAATCAAAATCAAAATGTTTCATCTTTTTCTCTTCATATTTTTATATTTAATACTACTTGGTTTCGTTTTAAGATGGGATTGTCAACGTCATCTGTAATTCAATTCGAGAGATATTAAAATTAAAATTCTTTTTTTTTTTTTTTTTTTTTTAAAAAAAAGAAAAGATATTGGGAGCTTAAAATAAAAGGTAAGGGATTTTCAAATATGGAAGGGTTATAGAAACACGAAAAGGGGCTTCCAAGTGGAATTATAGAGATTATTTATTGTGTGTAATGTGTCAGATGGGGATTGGAGAGATTTGGTTTGTTGGAGGGGGGGAAATTAAAAAGGCTTGCGATTTAAGGCTTTGAGATGTAAAAAAAAAGTACGTGAAGAATAAGGGATTGGATATAGAATATTGGACACATGATCCAATTCCCCTTCCATTTCTCTCATTAATTCCTAATTCTCTTTTTTAATTTAATCCTTTCATTCTTACATTGGGATTCTCATGGTTTATTCAATTAATTCCACTTTCCTAATATCCTCTTATCTCATTCTCAATTACCATCTTCACAAACCCATTAATTACTTTTCATAATATTCATACCTCTTTTCTTTTCTTTTCTTTTCTCTTCTCTTCTCTTCTCTTCTCTTCTCTTCTCGGCTAAACACACTCTTTTTTCGTCCATATGTATTTTCATACAAATAACATTTTAGTATCCTAATTTTGTAACAATTTACCCCTTCAATTTTCCTACTCTTACTACTTTCAATTTTTTACAATTTCTTCAAATAATAATCAAAACTAGATGTCAATTTTATTATTTATATACACTTTATGTATTTTGTAAACATACTGAGTTTGTACCCTCTTTATTTTATAAAAATATTAAATTTCTAATAGTTTATTGGTTTTTTTATGCAAAAAAAAATTGTATTAAATTTTAACACTAATTTCTATAACAACAATTGAATGGTTACAAACTTTAAAATATAATAACCAAATTGTTCACCTAAAAATCTATAAACTAATATTATAAAATATAAAATATATGGACCAAGTTGTTACAAATCAAGGTTGAGAGATTAAATTATTAAAGTTTTAAAAATTTATTGATTATTGATTTATTTATTTATTATTATTTAGTTTTATGAGATTTAGTTGAAAACAAGGAAAAATCATTTTAAATTATATCAAGTTAACAAATTAATTGTATCAGTTTTAATACTAAACTTTTACTCTTATCAAAATCAATCTTAGTTAACTTAAATAAATATTGCTATCATAATCCTAATTTTAAACTTCCTAATAAGTTTTCACTTCAAATACAATTATAACACAATTTTATTTGAGTTCAATAATAGATAATATCGTATGATATACGAAACTAATAAAATTTTAGAGAGAATTAAATATTTGGAAAGCTATTTAAAAAATATTGTAAATATATATATGTTAACTATTTTGATCTTTAGATTTTAAAAATATATGTTAATTTGAGTGTATTAGGAATCGACAAGTTTACTTAACAACCAACAAATATTTAATTGAAATGACATTTGAGTATATTAATAAAAAAATCCAAACTCATTAACATCTATTTCCAACTATATTAAAGCAATCGATAATCTTCTTCATAATCTTTATTAAATTAAATAAAATGAGCATCATAATCAAGCTGTATGGAACCTACATACTTTACATTCAATTATATGTGCATTGCCCAATATTTGAGTTATAGACACGCCTAGTTCAACGTGCACTAATCCATATATTAAGGAGTTTTATGTGGACGTAGTCTCATGGTTTGTTTTCTTCTCGTGGAACTATAGTATATACACAATAGTTATTTAAAACTACATATCATTTGTTTATTTTTAATTTTTAATAATAATAATTAGATCCATCAAAATCTAAAAAACTATTAATTTCATGTGATTTAATTTTTAAACTTGTAGCATTATACGACTCATTTTGTGGTAAGACTTTTTAAGAAACGTCACAACCATGTGTGAATATTTTGACCCTCTTTATCTTAATTAATTCCTTTCTTTGCTCTAATTAAGTTTGACTTTTTTTTTTCTTTTTTGATTATTGTCGATTAGCTTATATTATTGAAGCTAAATCAAATTATGTGAAGTTCATTTGTATCATTAATTTCATGATGTATATGATGATACTTAATAGAGGAAAGGAAAAAACACAGATAGACGGATATAACGAAAATTTTCAAATGACCAATTATTTCTATTTCTTTTGATGAATCATTTGATTCTTTCCCTATGATTTGATGCTTGTATTTTAATGTAATTTTTTATTAATATATTATTTGTTATAAAAAAGTTCTTTTTTTAGTACTACAATTAAAGATTGGCAAATTCAAACCTTCCACTTCTAAGATGAAGGTCATATCAATTACCATAAGCTAAAGTTTGGTTTGACATAAAGAATGGAAGTTGAAGTTAATCCTAATTTTTTTCTTTAAATCAAGAAATTGTTTATACTCGATTGACTTGAAATATTAAAAACAAAAATGTACGTATTAATTTTTTATACTATGAGTTCTATAATTAAATAACTTCTAACAATAAACTTTAGAGCGTTGAATTTTTACTCTCACATATTGAATTGAATACATAGATATAGAGATATTTAATTATTGACATTTAATCAATTGTGAACTATTATTTCCTTTTAAGGTAGGAATACTTTCATTATCCAACCTCTTAGGGGCTGTTTGGGGAAAGGGTTAGTACTGTGGGCTTGGGTTAGCCCAACCTTAACCCCCATTTGGCCCACAGTTTATGGAAACTCTAGTTTTAGGGTTTCCTAAACACGTTTTCCTTCTCCCCCAACCCGGTGTACATTTCGTCTTCAACGCGTGTTTTGTCTTCCCCTCAATCGTCGTCTTCAACCCGTGTTTCGTCTTCCCTCATGAAATCCCATCAATTCTCATTCTTTCGTTGTCTGGTCTCCCTTTGTATTCATTTTAATAGTTTTGTCAAACAAATTTAAATTTTGTTATTGCTCTTCAATATTAAAATTTATATAAATATTTCTAAATAATTATAAATAATTAGATGAACCGTTTTTAATAATGACGCGTAATTAAAAAATTAAATATAAACTAAAATAATTTATAATGACCAAATTACATTTATTTGATTGATAAAAGAAAATCAATGTGTTCCAAATTTTCTTTTTCAAAATTAGGTAAACGATTAGATACACGATTTGGCTACCCCAAATTTTCTTTTTCAAAATTTGATATACGATCGTTTAGATTTGTCTACATGATCGTTTAGATTTGGATATATGATCGTTTAGATTTGGCTACACGATCGTTTAGATTTAGGATTCTAAATGTAAACGATTTTTTTTTCAAAATTTGGTATGCGATCGTTCAGATTTGGCTAGAAGATCGTTTAGATTTGGCTACATGATCGTTTAGATTTGGCTACACGATCGTTTAGATTTGGGGTTCCAAATGTAAATGAATTTTTTTAAAAAAAATTTGGTACACGATCGTTTAGATTTGGCTACATGATCGTTTAGATTTGGCTACACGATTGTTTAGATTTGGGGTTCCAAATGTAAACGATTTTTTTTTTTCAAAATTTGGTATGCGATCGTTTAGATTTGGCTAGAAGATCGTTTAGATTTGGCTACATGATCGCTTAGATTTGGCTACACGATCATTTAGATTTATCGTGTA
The DNA here is from genome assembly GCF_025177605.1 of Cucumis melo. Classification (NCBI taxonomy): domain Eukaryota; kingdom Viridiplantae; phylum Streptophyta; class Magnoliopsida; order Cucurbitales; family Cucurbitaceae; genus Cucumis; species Cucumis melo. The sequence continues at coordinate 10,067,369 of NC_066863.1, forward strand.
GCAAAATCTAAACGATCGTATACCAAACTTTGAAAAAACAAATTTTAGATTTGGAACCCCAAATCTAAATGATCGTGTAGCCAAATGTGAACGATCGTGTAACCAAATCTAAACGATCGTATACCAAATTTTGAAAAAAATTCGTGTAGAAAAATATAAACGATCGTGTAGAAAAATCTAAACGATCGTGTAGACAAATTTAAATGATCGTGTATCCAAGTAATTAAACGATCCTGTATCAAATCGCGTTACCAAATATATTACGCGCGTTGTTGACAGGGCATTTTTGGTATTTCACACGGTGTCCTTTCCAAGGTCTGGTCTGACCTGTTTTCGTTCTGTCTTCTCCCTCATTCGTTCTATGTTCTCCCTCAATCCGAACATCTCCCTCCTTCGTCTGACGACCCTCTGTTCTCCCTCATCAAAATTTTTTTTCTCCTTATTTCGTTCTCTGTTCTTCCTCGATCCGTTTTCATGCAAATTTATTTTCCGTTGTGTTTCGCCGATTGGGGAGGATTTCGTGTAGCTAAATCTCTATCTACATCTCTCTCATTCGTCTCTCTTACTCCCGAAAGGGTATGTCGTGTTTGTTGAAGCCGACCCTTCCACGACGTTGGCTCCAAACACGACAACCTTTTGGAGTATAGGGGTTTTGCCTCCAAATAAATTATTTTGAAGGCGACCCTAACAAAAAATCCTTTTCGCTCGAGTTTCCATTGTTGTGGGTGGATATTTTGCTTGAATTGGTGTCGTTCCTTCACTAATAAGGCAGATGCTTTGACACCACCGTTGTCTGCCAATGGTTGCCGAGCTTGGTAGGGAGGAATTGGACTATTTTAAATCCAATTTCAAAGCCGATGATGAGTTTCATGATTGACATACACTGATTTTGTTACATTTTTTTGCATATATGTATGTAGCTTGATTTGTGGAATCTGTTCTACTTTAATTACTAATTGCTGATGTATATGGGATTGCATTCTGTCTTTTGATTTGTGGAATCTATTCTACTTTAATTACTAATTGCTTTGTTTGGTTTAGTTTGGTTTACTTTATTGCTTCTTGTTACACGAGCATGGTAGGGAGTTACTTTTGAATTAGATTTGTTTCATTTTTGTTTTGTCCCTTCAATTGTTTGTCTTATCTTTTCATGTGTACTTGGCTGTAGAATAGCTTTCAATAATATCTACTTTAACTGTTGTTTGACTTATCTTCTAGCTTGCTTTTTCAGAGATTCCCCTGCCTTTTCTTGGTTGGGTCATTTATTTGCATTTTAACTCCCTATATACTCTATATAATCCTTCATTTTATGCTTATACTTTACCACTTTTGCCTTCTTTTCTCATGGTTTCTACCGTACTTTCTGCCTTCATTTTTGCTGCGCTTTTTAACCTACTTGGTATGTCCTTCTGTTTATGCTTTTGTTGTCTGCCTTCTTTTGATACATGTGTTTTTGCCTTTGTTATTTGTTTTTAATTCATCTTAATTGATGTCTCTACAACTATGGAATCTGGATCAAGTTATTGAACCGATTTATAAACTCTGAGGTCATTTATCATTTTTTTTCAAAAATGGTTTTCAACGTTGTCTTTTTTTTTTTTTTTTTTTTTTTTTTTTTTTTTTTTTTACGTTTCAATTTCGGGTTAGTGCTTCTACGTACAAGGTATGTACTCCTTTCGTTTGTCATTTATTTTTCTTCAATTTTTTGAACTTGCTTGTATCCTAATTTTCTATTTTTTTTTCAGAACGTCCGCGGTGATCCAACCCTTATAAGAGGTATTATGCCGTAGCCATATGTAATTTTGATAATGTATTCATTTTTTCATTACAGTATAAATTATGTAGTTGAGACATAAACAATATTGGTTATGTAATATATACTCTTTCATGGACATTTCTTTTATTTAATGAATTAATAATTTTTCCTTTCATTCTATGATTTAAATTACTGTTTATAAAAACTTTCACGTGCAACAAATTGTAGACCAAAAAAGTATTAAAGGTTATGCTAAATTATTAAATAAGTTGTTTTACTGAATAGAATAGACGGTTAATTAACACGAAAAATCCTTCTAATTAACACTTAACACAAATAAAGCAATTAACTTAAGACCATACTCTAGTTTATAAGTTCACAATTTTTTTTGAATAAAAAGTTTTCAATGTTCGTACAATCCTTCTAAGTAACACAAATAAAGCAATTAATTAACACCATATTACTTACAAACCAAAGACATTCTTCTCTTACATACAAAAAAAAAAAAGTTTGAAAATAATATTTGTACATATGTTATTTGTTTTTTGTACCAAATAATATTTACTTAAAAAGTTTGAAAATAAGACGTTCTTCTCTTACAAACCGAAAAAAAAAGGTTTCAAAATAATATTTGTATATATGTTAATTGTTTTTTGTACCAAATAATATTTACTTAGTAAGTGCGTAATAAGCTTTAATTAGAGATTTTTCACAATGTATATGGATATTGTACTAATTCACTTAGTACATATTTTTTAGGAAATTTTACATAGTTTGTAATGGATCAACAAGCACTCTTGGCGTCCTAACTGCGTTCACGCTGGCCCAACGTCAGATCTTACTAACATTGGAGCTACTAATGAACGACAATAGGCGTATCACACATACACCGTTCGATACCATAGAATAAGGCAGCTTGCGTACTTTCGCATGATACACGAGTCAGATCTTGTGTCTCGCCAAAGCACGCGAATGGACAGGCGAATTTTTGCAATTCTATGTCATTTACTTCGGACTGTATTTGGTCTTTCGTCCACCGAGATTGTCAATTCTATGTCTGGTCTTCCTAAAAAATTAATTTTAATAACATTTTCACAATATGTTCAGAAATTATTTCTAAATTGGACAACTGTCTTTACTAATTATTTAATAACATTACACATACAATAAATTATTTGCAATAAGACGTGTTCGACGCTTTCGTAAAAAAGTATGCAATAAGATTTTTTTATCATATTTAATTACAATCTCATTTAAAAAATATTATACTACATAAAAAAAATTTATTAACCCAACTCATATAACACTTTTCCCAAATAAATTTTATCATAAATTTCACATAAACCTACCCACCTAACCCTTCGCACAAACACATCTTATCATAAAATCCCCACAACCCTTGCCCCAAACACATTTTATTCATAACACTTTCCACGTAACCATTCCCCCAAACATCTCTTATCATAAAACTACATTTCTAAACTCTTTCCCCAAATAAGAATTATGATAAAATTAGGTTTAACATAACACTAGTTTTATCATAAGACTAACCCTTCCCTAAATCAACACTTCCCCCAAACGCACCCTTAAAGTTAAAAGTTTTTTTTTAGAGGAAAGTTAAAAGGTTTTAATCTTTTCTCCTTACATGTTGAAAAGTACTCTAGTTCAGTTGTCTCCGTCGTGCCTTATAACTTCTAATATTATTAAAACTATTGTCAAACCTAGGTGGTAAATTGATCCGATTAAAATAAAATGTTTGTTAACCTTGAAATTAAATATTGCAATACATATATAATGTTGAGAGTTATTTGAGGTAAAGTCCAAAGTTTTATGGGTGGACTCAAGCCCATATGGTACCAAACAGGAAGCATAAGGAACACATGTTTCAATAAGCAAAAGTTGGTACCTAAAGGCGTGTGCATTAACTAGTTGAGTCGGTAAACATAGATTAATCGAAAAATAATTAGCTACACTAGTTTGGTATCTTGTAGCCTAGAGCAACGAAAACAACTTTTACATATGTGATGTTCGTTAAACATAATTGGAGGCAAGTATCAAAGAAAGGTATACATAACTATAGTAGACAACCTCAAGTAAAAGAGCGAGTAATCCCTAAAATAAAGTCTAAACCTTATTTCTCGTCTACTTAATTAGTTGAACTATATACATCTCTATAGTAAGTTAAGCATCAGAGTGTGATAGGTTGAAGCATCAGAGTGTGATAGGTTGACTGTATATCATATTGACATGAGGATCCCTTGTTCATGTCAATTGAAGATTTGATATGCTATAGAAATATATTATTGAGCCTAAGCCCATAAATCTTCAAAGCCATTACACTTGTGACAAAATCCAAGGAGGACCCTCCTTTTTTTTTTTTCTTTTTTTGGAACATATCAATGGAAGGACCACACAATTCAAGAAAAGAAAGGGTTCCACCTCTATATGTATGGATTTTAAGAAAGCAAATAGTGAAAAACGAAATGACTTATATGGCAATCACAAAGAAAGGGATGTAGATGATTGTTTGCCCACAACACAGAGAGACGAAGCATGCTTTAGATGGGTTAACTCAAGCTTAAATAGTAAACCACATATTTTGACTGATTTAAAAGAATTTCAGAACCCAACTTATGCCGTTGAATGTCCAGAAAATAGCTTAAATGTCCTAAATTTAAGAGCAAATGAGGCATCAAGATGGTGGATAAGTTTAGAAATCATACCAATATTATTGCCGGTGATGATAACATCATCAACAACAAATTCATGGATGTGGAGAATGAAAAGAGATGTATAGCTTTGGAATTAACAAAGCCCCAATTCAGTAGAGTGCGCAAGAGTCAAGTGACTTCAAGTCGCTCTTTCAAGTCTCTACTTAGCCCCCTTTTAAATACTTGAGTACTAAGAGAATTAAATGTACTCTTACAATTTAATCGTCAATGAAGTTTCTTTGTTTCATGCACGTTCAAATTCCGTATTTAATGGTACTTGCATCTATTTCCGCTTACTAGGCGTTCAATATCTTATCTCATGAGAGTTATGCATTGAGTGTTTAGGTGGCATGCCTCCACTTGGTCACATAAAGACACATTTTGAGAGTGACAATCTAGGTCATAGGGAAAAACCTAGAACGGGGTGTGACAATAAAATACAATTAGAGGCCATTTGAGACAAAAATTATCTAAAACTATAATAACCATCGTTTGCTGATGTAAATACTATTTAAAGTCTCCAATTAGTTACAAACACTATTTCGAAACTTCCAATTTGCTACAATATTTACTGTTTGCTACAGTTTTTACTATTTGACATTCATCATTTTTTTATTTTGTTTACTATTTTTTTATCAAACTAAGATGATCTACACACCAAACACATACTATTATAATCCAAACTAAAATAACTTTCACCTTAAACACAAATTATCTTAATCAAACTATAAGAACCTATAATTATAATAACTCATTTCTTGCTCCAAACACTTTCGGGTTGTTTGAATTGACTAAAGAAAATGTGTTTTTCAAAAGGTATTTTTATTTAAAATCTTGTTAAAAATTTATTGAAATAAACTTTAAACACTTCAATTTCTTTTTAAAAAATGACCTTACTTTCAGAACTAAACACTACAAAAGTTAAATCAAACATATTCTTAATTGCAATCCAATAAATGACGTTCAAAAGATTTCTTACACAAGTCACATCAACAAGCTAAATCTTTCATCTTCGCACACACCTTCTGAAGATGGGCTTTGCTCAGTCCCTTCCCTCGTTTCTTAGTTTTCAAGCTATAGCACAACATTGTAGGCAAGGTTGAATGTAGAGCCTCTTACAAACAGATGCTGGCTACTTCTTCCACAGTCCATTGTGTGACTACTAGAAACGTCAAGCACTAAACAAATTATTCAATCAAACCACTGCATAATCACTGCTTCATAGTAACAATTGGATGTGGATGTAAAAACATGCACAATCCTTAATAACCTAGCTACTAGATATAAATTCACAAACATAGTACCCAGAGGCTTCATCGATTAATTTCTCCAACCACTACATCATACCAACTATGTTCTAAGACATCCAGTCAAATTGAAACAACAGGATGTGATACCAGCCACGCTAGAAAGAATGGAAATTACATGAAAAAGAAACGTGCCTCTCGATTCAAGACTCTTTCTAGATGCTAATGCCCATCCCCTGTCCCAATCTCCTCCTAAACGTAACAAGTAGCACTTCTCTCCTTTCCAGAATACTTTTCCAACTGCTCAAACTAGCTCCAATTTACCCTTCAACAAGCAAAAACATTTAAAGTTCCGTTTGGATTGACTTTTTAAGTGTTTTATAAACATTTTTTTCTTTCATACTTTGTATCGATATGTATCTAAGAACAAGGGGTCTCAGATTCAAATTCTCCCTCTTCAATTTATACTAAAACAACCAATATAAACACACCACTCGTGGTTGTGACAGACCAGAACGCCTGTAATAAAACTCAAATATCCCTCATTTCAACCCACCTAATCAAACTAATTTATTCATGTGCACACACCAACATGCAAATCAAAGCAGTCATCTCATCACATATATCAGCATGCCTAAGAAAACATAGTAAGGTGATACCTACTCACAATGCACAAGAAATGAAGTTCTTACCCAGTCCCAAGTCCATGTCTTTGGATCTAATAAATTCAAAAATTAACTTCTGTACTTGGGTACTTTCAGAAATATTCAGCCAAAAGTGAAAATAGAATGGCCACCATCCAAAGCAGTATTTTTGAGCTGGACTATAAATAACACCAACTCTTAGTGAGATGGTAACCTGGCTGGAAGCCCTTGTTCAAGATATCGTAAAGATAGTCAGCCTCCTTTACTTCCCCTGTAAAAGAGAACTGTGTCATCTGGAAGAGGTAATGTTGGAATTGAAAATCTGAAGCCTAATTTGCCACTTAATCCCACGAGGCAGAGCGACTATTATTCTCATACGCCTTTCTAGAATCACCTTCCGTGCACGTTTTGGAGTGATTCAGATATAGTTATAATCATTTTACCATGTTTTTTTTAGTACAACGATTATTGGAGATTAAACCTCCGTCCCAATACAATACCATTCAGTCAATCTCATCCCGACAATCACCCTGAAACACATCTTAATTTTACAAATTTAAACACAATTTTCAAACATGTAAAATGAATAGCAAAAGCATTTTTCAAGTGATTTGGACATTTTTATCATTTATTTTTAATTAACTTTATTGACTTGTTATGGAGGAGAAAGAACCCTACATGAAATCCGAAAAATCATTGTTCGAAGTGAAATGTGAATCATGAAAGACCAATCCAAAAAGGGGGGGAAAAGAAAACGCATAGCTCAAACTCAAATATTAGGGTTCCCGAGTATCTAACCAACAACAGCAACTATCAACCACCTGAACTAACTAAATAGAAAAACAAAACCACAAAAGCGAAGACTAGTTTTGTATCAATCAAAATTCAAGAATGCTTAGTAAGATTAGTAACGGAACTCCAAATATTGGTGAGAGCCCCAAAAACATGGGGCATCACAGTCCCAAGTCCATTCAAAACAGACCCAGAAGCCAAACCTAGGGCAAAAGTCTCGGCATAACCTGGCTTGGAATCCAACTTGAGGTCGAGAACGGCAAGACGACTATTGGTAGCATCGATTTTCCTGGAGGTCTCAAGCAGAAGCTTGTCCTTTTTGCCTCTGCCGGAGGAGATGATTTTGAAGAGAGCATTCTGAAGGTCATCAATTACCTTGATTGAAGCATCATGAGAAGTATGGCCTTGGGATTCGTAGTGGGATATGAGTTCCTGTGGGGAAGGAGGCTTTCTTCTACTTCTTACTGCTGGAGAAATGTTGTGTTGGGCTTGGGGGAGAGAATTTGGAGGCGCTGGTGAACCTGAATCTTCCATTGCTGCACCCAAATTTTGAGATAATGGCTAATGGGGAAAAAGGTAGGATAACAGATAAACGAGGAGAAAACTAAATCTACACTACACGTCTACAATATTCAATATTTAGTCTTCGGTTATATATATATATATATATATATATATATATATATATATATATATATTTTAATTTACATAACAAACACTAAAAAATCAATTTATGTTGAAAAAAAAAACCCTCAATATTATTATAAATATTATAAGAATAGATGCTCATTAGATTTGCTTGGTATCTAAAGCCATGTGGCACTTTTTCATTACTATACAACATATACCTATTGTTCAAAATTTTCACGTCTTACTTACAACACTTTGTATCACACAACTTTTTGAACCTTATGCACATTTTAAAAACATTCCTTCAACAACACTATAACAATTAACAACATTGATTATTATACGACCCAACAACTAAGACATTTCTCAAATACAAACTTAATAACAAATAACGATCTTGATTTAAGATCATTTGATGATACCAACCATACCAAATTTAAAATGTGCAAAACTTTGAATATTTAACCTAAAAGTAACTCTGATGTCGTGCTAAACTAACTCCATTAAGTAAGGCCCCATAAAACTTCTCTACCATCTGGGGGGAAACAAAATAAGAAAGAATGAGCTGAAAGCCCAATGAGTATACCAACATAAGATTTAGAAAGGTCTTAGGAAAACATTTAATTTATGATCAACTAATTCTTAAAATATATTAAGCCAAACCATAATCTAGAAAGCCTTAAAAATATATTGAAATCAATAAAACAACGTGATCACGAGTTCCCTCAATCAAAACAGAGATCAAGTCCACATAAGTTCCATTCCTGTCCAGAAAACCACACCAAACCTTGTACTTATTACCTCTTTGGTACCAAGATACACCACGTCAAAATATGTCCTCTTATGTGCACAATAGACATTTCTTACTATACATACACGAGGAGCATAACATTATTCGGGGGCATAATGTAGTCTTTGAAAGTCACCTAAATAGTTTAGGTCTACGAAGTTTGTGCACTAGGACAAGTGGGAGAATGTTTGAGTATATGCTCTAGTTTATTGTACTCATATGAGTTTTTCTCTCATGGTTGAATTCAACATATTTTATCCCACTAGGAGTTTTAGTCCAAGTGGGATTTTGTTAGAATTTATATCATAAAACTTGTAGTTTGTAGTTTAAAATAAAGTGGTTATTGAAGACTTATTAGTGAAAATTGAATTCTACAATCTTAAATCTAATCAACTAAGATGTCGATGCTATCTAGTGTAGACTTGAACTTTATGTAGAGGCAGAAACGTGGATCAAGTTCAAGTATATAGCCTAAATGATCTATAGTATATGAATAAGGTTGGACACCTTATTCTGGGACACTATGGATGTGGCCTGCTTTGTAGTTAGTACAAACAATGTGATCTTGAATCGTTAATGTAGAGACATGGAAGTTGGGCATCCTATATAAAGTGTTTACATAAGATTGGAACTGTAAGAACCGCACCTAAATTAAGAACTAAGAGGTTAAAATTTAGCTAAGTGTTTTGGATTAGACGGTTTGAACAAAAGAAGGCATTTTGAAACAAGGTTTATGGGAAAAGTAATTGATGTTTAAGGTAGTTCGCGAGATAGGTTAAGTAGTAAGACTTTAGAGACTAAGTGCTACTATGCGATTAAGGCGTTACGCGAGAAGAAAGTCTAGGTGAGAAAAAGTAATGGAACTTCTTAGAAATTTCCTAAGTTTACTTAATAGTCCACATGTAAAGATTAAGTTAAGCATGATTAGGCTAAACCTTAAGCTTACATGTGCACCACTAAGAGTAGGAGTTGAAAATCAGACAAGGTTTAAGGATATGACTAAGCTTGCTTAGAGAATAGTATAAATAGGGGTTGAAGCTAGACCATTAGTTGTTTTCGTTTTACACAATCCAAGAGGAGATTTAAGGAGTTGAAGTGCTGCCAAAGGGCTTACGCGAGAAGAGGAAAGTAGAAGCAATCTGGGTTTAAGGCTAAGTTTTGTGAGTGTTTTCTTTAAGTATTTGAATGATTTTAAGCATTCTTATAACCCTTTGATGGTTTGAAGTGATGATTTCAATACAAATGTTTCTAAAGATATTTTTAAATAAAGTCCATTTTATGTTCAAAGCAGTTTTTATGTTTCAATGATTATGAAATGGTGTTCAAACCATTAGTTACTTCCTGTCAATGAGCTAATTATTATGTGAACATAATGAGTCAAGGCAGCCATGAGGTGAAAGGGGCTACATTGTGATGAGAAGTTGGCTATAATATGTTGAACGGAGCGTATTAAGCTTAGCAGTCTGAACAACATGGACGAATCTATATATTCTCGGATGTTGTTATTACAGTACTCTAAACATGAAGTACTGAGACCTAGCGTAGAGAATGATTCGGGATCCTTGACGAAAGGAATGCTTGGTAACTAAAGTGTGTTTATGTGAGATGGAACACTTATGCAAAATGATATGTATATGTGAAACAAATGTATTTTTGGTTTATGTGAGGAAATGATATTTACAATGATTTTGCAAAAGGATTTCTTAAAACCTCACTAAGTCTTTTAAACTTACATTTTTAAATCTCATCTTCTAGGAATCATGTGTTGCCAAGTAAGAGGATTTTGAAGGGCTTACTAGGTGAGAAGGTTATCAAGGCGTTTTACTTTCTAGTACAAAATTGGACTTTAATGTCGGTTCGCAACCGGTATCTATGATAGTGTTATTAAAGTCTTTTAATGTTGGTTGGGCTTTGATGTCGGTTTTAACCCGACATTAAAGAGGTACGATGTTGATTTTAAAACGACATCTATGATCGTGTTATTAAAACCCTTTAATGTCGGTTGGGCTTTGATGTCGGTTTAAAATTGACATGAAAAAGGCTAACAATGTCAGTTTAAAATCAACATCATAGATCCCCAATAATGTCAATTTAAAATCGACATTAAAGCCTTGTCTTCTGGGTCCATTTTTACAAATTTATTTTTATTAAATTGTTGCATTATTGTCTACTTTTTATGACGCCAAATAGTTAAAAATGAAATATTTTACTTGTATATATACAAAATGAAATCTTAATATCGAGTAGATTATTTATATAAATAACTTGGCTCCAAACACACACACACAAAAAAAAAAAAAAAAAAAAGAGAAAGATAGAAAAGAAAAGAAAAGAAAAGAAAAAAAAGTACATTGAGAGAGCAATAAAAAAGCTCTAGGGCTTGTTGCATTATTGGTTTTTCAAAACCTTCGAGAGCTTCCTTGACTCTGAATCTCCACGAGTTCTTCAATAATTCCATCTCAAGGCCACGCTTACCTTCATGATCGTTAATGCTGCAACGTCTATAGCCTGTGACAGTGAACTACAATCATTTAAAAAATAATACCCATGTAGTATTTCTACTCTTCATGTTATTTCTGAGATTGGTTAAGATCTATTAAATCACACGTGTGGTTGAGCATTGAAACCAAGTATGTTGATATGGTGTTTGGATTTTGTCAAAAAGATTTAATGAGTTATTTAATTTCAAAAAAATAAAAGATCTTCCTTTATTTTAGAAATCTTGTATCAATATCTTTTTGAAGATTATTCTTGAGGAAATATATATATTCTACGAAACTTGTGAGGTTCGATACGACTGACGAACCAAGAAACCTTTTGGTGCTGTTAGTCAAAACTATTGTTGTAGAAGCTGTGAGTAGAAGAAGGTAGTGCAATTAACTATCTATGGTTTCAACATGTTGATCTCTGATGAACTTAATGATGAGTAATATGAAAGAAGTAGCAATGATCAAAAGATCATCTTAAGCTCAAGGGGAGTACGAAGAAATTTTTCAAGAAGATTCACTCATATGTTCAGGGAGAGCCTGAACTCTTAAGTTATTAAACACATTAAGATAGTCATATACTTGAGTTGAATATCACTTGCTATATTGATATATATTGACTATTTTGAATCTTAACAATATTACTCATTTGAGCTATGTGCAGCTTCCTAGACGTAGGTGGTATTCGCCAAATTAGGTTACTAAAACTCTCTGCCACTACTAGAAAAAAGACATTTTTTTTACGGTTCTAGTTTTTATTTCTTGACTTTTTTGAAAAAACCGTCAAGAAAGGGGTGATTGGAAGGAGAAACCGTCAAGAATTTTTATGGAAGGTCAATTTTTAGTTTTCTTGACGTTTTTTAAACGTCAAGTAATATGCATTTTTCTTGACGTTTTAAAAACGTCAAGAATATTTATAAATCCGACATTCTTGACGTCTTTTAAACGTCAAGTAGTATGTACTTTTCCTTGATGTTTTTAAAATGTCAAGGAATATCTTAAAAATTCTTGACGTTTAAAACGTTAAGAATTATTATAAAAAGGCAGAGGGGAGTCATTTTCTGAATTTCTTGACATTTTTTTAAACGTCAAGTAAGATCATTTTCCTTGATGTTTAAAAAACGTCAAGTGTTATTAAATATATAAAGGAAAATATTGGGTTAATTTATTCAAAGCCCTAGATGTGTCTCTGCCCCTTTTGAAATTGCAAGTTCCACCAAATCCCTCACTTTTGCTGTGTTCACCGTTCGTCCGTCCCCGTTCACCATCGTGTTCCACCTCTCCAAAAACGCGTACCAGATTCTTTACATTCTGTTCGTCCGTCCAACTCTCTCCCTGACATTGCCCTCTCCGATTATCTGCCTGCCGCCGTCTTCGACTCTCTCCCTGTCGCCCTATTTTTATCTCTCTCGTCTTCCTCTCAATCTACATTTTGTTAGTTCTTGTTCTTCTCCTTGGGGCTTTCATTTCTCTAGGCTTCAATCGATTAGTTTGTAATGTTCCTTTAATTTCTTTGTTCTTAATATGATTTTTGCCTAAATTTTTCTAGGGTTTTAATCGTAGCTTGTGGTTTGTCACATTACAACCTAAAGAGTTCTTCTTTCTCGTCTGTTCAAGGAATTCAACTTGCTCTTCTTAGTTATCAACTGGTGTAAGTGTTTTCTGTTTTCATTTTTTTATTATTGAATCTTTCAGTTTCTACACTTTGGGGAATTAATTTTCTTTATTATGTTTCTTTCTTTATTGAAAATTTCTTTGTTCTAGTTTTTACTACTAATGTAAGTCCCAATCAACAGTTTCAAAAACACTTTCAACATCTAATTTAATCACCTCACCTTGTTTCTTAGATTTAGTTGGTGTTGTGGGGGATCCAGAAAAAATTGCCTCTGGTAATTCTGAACATGTAATTCAATTATAGCTTTATCTTTTCGTTCCTTTTGTAGTGGTAATTTATATTTAATGCGTAATCTTGTTTATGTTGAGAACCCAACCTATTATATGGTATTCTGCTCTGTTCTTATTTGTTATTCTGTATGGTAATGTACAAAGTCTTTTCCCCTCAATTTTGCTATACTCCGAAGCCAATCACTTTATCCTTCCTGACCTTGAAATTTGTACATCTCTATCAATTCAATTGGATCATAATATATCTTTCTAAAATTTTCTTATTACTTCTGCAGGTGTTGTATTATCTTTTAGAGTTGAACTATTTACAACTCTCTCAATGCAGTTGCAAGGTGGTAAATTTGATCACACTGATCATTGGATGTTTTTGGATATTTCTGGTGCTTGGAATCAAGTTCTAGAAGATATGAGTGATTTGAAGGAATTAGTGAGTTTGTTGATTCTGAGGTTTTATCTTATTGCATATTATGTTGTTATTAATTTGTTTAAAGAACTCATCTACTTTCATCATTTACAAGGACGACTTGATTAAGTAATGATGTCATTATCCAGTAAAATGATACCCTTTATTTCTTATAGGTTCCAGACCTTTTTTACCTTTCTGAGATCTTAATAAATGAAAACTCGATTGATTTTGGCACCACCCAATTAGAGTAGAACCTTGGTAATCCTTAAGGGAAATACTTACTATTGATTATTCGTATGCCAGTAAGTTTCTCATTTAGATGTTATTTAACATTCAAGATTTCATCAAACTCCCTCTGTGGGCTAAAAATCCAATTAACTTTATTCACAAACATCGAATGGCTATTGAGAGCGAGCACATGTATAAGCATATCTGCATGAGTGGATTAATCTCATATTTGGGTAGGCTATTTACTTCATTGAGGGTTTTCCTTAATCTTGTTTACTGGATTTTCAATGTTTATAAGTTGGTATTATTAGATTTTCAGTGTTTGTAAGTTGGTATAATTTCTTAATTTTTTTTTTTGATCTTTCTTCTCTCTTCAATTTCTTAATCTTAATCAAAGATGAAATATTGGCTAATAATGTCTTCTTTTACATTCTTTATGAGGGCATAGTTGATATTGACAAAATATCTGACCCAGTATGTTCACCTTTGTTAGAATTGATTCCTTCAAATTTCAGGGTCTCTGTTTAATTGTTTGCTTCCCCTAATTTTTGGAAACAGGTACAACAACGTGCCACACAAGATCAAATTGCCTACTTTGGTCAAACTCCATCTCAACTTCTGACTGTGCCTCATTTGAGGAAGAAGCCCTTAGCTGATGTTTTTCATCTGTAGGTAATGTCATGTTTGTACTTATGATAATGTACATGCATGTGTATATGGGAATTTCATGTTTGTAATTTGACAATAGGGAAGCGACGAAGGTTCCTCTCTTCTTTCTTTGCTTGAGGGTATATTCTTATGGAGGGGGAGAAGGTATTAAATTTGTAATTTTGATGCATTGATCTTATTTAAAGACCAAAATTAACACAAAGTTGAATGACTAAATTTATAATTTGATTGTATAAGTTTTTGAAATTACAGAATAGTAGCTAAATAATGAAAAGAAAAACATTAACACAAAGTTCAATGACTTGTTGATCGAATGAATGGTTTTTCTTCAAGGAAAACATAAAAGTTTTAAAAACTGGGATATATACATATAACGACAATATATTTTGTCTTACACTAAATGGCAATATATTATACTCTTAATTTTCATATTTTGTATTTAAATATTTAAACTTGTAGTTATTATTAAAATCATACTAAAAAATGGTAATGGGCTAAAAACATATCTAAAACGCTACAATCCACAAAGAACATAGTCATAGAAGAATCACCTTCGTTATTGTGGACATAAATGCAACTTCAGCACTTAACCATAATGTTCAGTTTTTTATTTTTAAGCCAAGTTAGGGACTAAAAATGATTTTTAAGTCAGGAAGATAGAAAAGTGAGCCATTCTTTGATTTTCATTATGTGTCAATGCCTATCAAAATGTTCATCATATAAACAATACTAGTACACTTTCTATGCTGTTATGGATCCATTTTTTGATTTTCAAATCTTTCTTTTGTCTTTATGGTTCATGTATTTTTCTTGTTATTATCATTCTCTTTTGTGTGGATTAGGTAATTGTGGAGAAGGTAGAGAGAAGTGATATTCCCAACAGAAGAGTTTCTTTTAGCAGTCTTACATTAGTTTCTTAATTCTTCTCATTTTCTTGCTGTGTAATTGCAACAAGATTTGGTTGTATCTTGGCCTACTTAAATTCCTTGATGTTCAAGAAGATAGGGTTTCAGTTTCTTGACCTGATTACGAATATTTTGCAGGTATCTAGTGCCTGCTGACCTGACTATTGGTCAATTTGTTTATGTTATCCATAAAAGAATAAAATTAAGTGTAGAAAAGGCAATTTTCATATTCTTGGACAATGTGCTTGTAACGACCCAACTCCTTATGCTGAATCGAAGTCATTACTAAATATAGAACAAGTGGTTTAAGTCTAAAAATTTTATTAAAAGCATACGGTTCAAGAAATTCATTTATAAAAACATAAACAAGGTAGTCATGCAAAAATGTAAAAACGTTCTGAAATCCTACTCGGGCCCTATCTACATAAAAGATAGTGAAAAATAAAAAGTACTCAAACTCAAATGCTAAAATCTGAAATAAGAAATAAGCGGAAGCGGTAGTCCCTATGGCCCTCCTCGGTCTCACTTCGGGTCGCTCGCCAGCTTGCCCTTGCCTTTGCCTCGTCCTCTACCTGAAAACATAAAGTGGAGAGAATGAGTATAAAAATACTCAGTAAGGGACCCACTACTAGTCCCACTAGGTGCCTGTTAACTTCCTGTTAGAGTCCTGATAACTGGTACCCAATCTCTGGCACGTTCCCGAACACGTGCAATCATGCGCTCCCGTAGGAACGTAACTCTGGTCTTCGGTGCCCGGGGACACCTAGGACAGTCGGGATGCGAGGACCCCGTCGAGTCACTCGAGTCATGTCTATATCATGCTAGACTGGCGTCCCGTCGGACCACACAGTCCTCAATAGGTGGTGATCCCGAAGGACACCCATGCAGGTACGACTCTAACAGAATCAAGCTAACAGGTACCCTAATTTGCAGTATACATACACATGGCATCAGCATATAACATGTCACATAAATCATTTCTACACTCTCCGCCCCGACATTCGTCGTAACCATAATAAATCTTGCCACGCATAACAGGCTATAGCACAACTAGATCGTCATTTGCATCATACTAACATTTATTTCAGGCATCATACTGTCAAACTCTCAATATGCAACATAGAGCATACACAGTCTCATACTTCAAACATGAAACTAGTAGTAGAATCTCTTACCTGGAGATCTACTTGTCGAGTCCTAACCGCGAGGCAGTACGCTTTCCAAGCGACGAAGTCCTAACTGTTTAATAAGTCAAAATTCATAAATAGGTCGCCAACGACCAACGGTTCGAGACTCAATTGAATTTAACTTACCCTAGAAGGAGGTTGCAGTGCTCGAGCCCCTACTGAAGAAATCCCGCGCTGCAGTAATTTCTTGGTCCAAGACGTCCCTTGAGGAAAATAATATAATTTAGATCCAAATTAATTTAACTAACGTCCGAGCATGGAGTCTTACCGGAAAAACCACAATAATTAATTAGCTTACCAAAATATAGGTGGATGGAGCCAATTTAGTCCTGGCGGCTCGGCTGGAAGAAGACAGGACCGGCTCGGCTTGGGCAGACGCGGCTCGGCTCGGTACAGGGATTTCGCGTGCGGCTCGGCTTGCAACAGGGGGAGACGCGGCTCGGCTTGCAACAGGGAGACGCGGCTCGGCTACACAAAAGCGCGCGGCGCGGCTTCACACGCGGGCGCGGCTTCACACGCGGGCGCGGCTCACGCACGGGTGCACGCGGGCGCGGGTCGGGTTTCCGGAGGGTGGCGCGCGTCGGTTCGGGTCGCGGGGCGGGTCTTCGGTCGGACCTTTGCGCGCGAGGCTTCGGCTTCCGGATCTCGGGTGGTGCGGCGGCTGCTGGTGGTCCGGCTACCGCGGCTTCGCTCGGCGACGGCTACGACTGGCGTTTCGGCTGCGCTTGCGTCGGATCGGAGCGGCGCGCCTCGGCTGGCTGACGGGTTGGCTGCGGACGCACGGAGGCGGCTTCGACTCGGCTTCGGCGTGCGAGAGACGGCTGCTCCGACGGACGCTCGGCTGCGCAGATCGGCTTGGACGATTCTCCCGGCGCGGCTGGGAGCTCGGCGACGGCTCGGTTGCGACTGCGGCTCGGCTGCGCTGCTGAACAGAGAAGGGTACTTGGCGGCTCGGGTTCGCGGCGGCGGCGGCGGCGGCGGCGGCGGCGGCGTGCGGCGGCTAGGGTTTCAAAAGGAAAATTTTTTTTTTTTTTTTTTCTCCCTTTTTCTTTCTTTGAAAATTTTCCTCTTCCTCTTTACGCACGAGTCCCAAGGCTTCTTTTTAAAAGAAATAAAAATAATAAAAATAATAAAAGAATCTTTAAAACCCTCTTTCCTCTCTCCTCCAATAACCACTTTT
This sequence comes from Cucumis melo, assembly GCF_025177605.1. Taxonomy (NCBI): domain Eukaryota; kingdom Viridiplantae; phylum Streptophyta; class Magnoliopsida; order Cucurbitales; family Cucurbitaceae; genus Cucumis; species Cucumis melo. The sequence continues at coordinate 10,084,905 of NC_066863.1, forward strand.
GACCCTTTCCAAGGCCATTTATTTGTTAAGCCAATAATTTATTTCACCCCCCTAACTTCATAATTAAACCATAAAACTTTAGTTTAATACCAATAATAAACACACTTAGGATTAATATTATTAGTGGTCCAAAATAACAAAGGAAACCGAAAATGTTGGGCGTTACAATCTTCCCTCCTAAAAAACTTTCGTCCTCGAAAGTTCTAATCCTCGAACAGCTCGGGGTGCTGGGCTCTCATGTCCTCTTCTTTCTCCCACGTTGCCTCTTCCACTCCATGGTTTTGCCAAAGGATTTTGACCAGTGGGATTTCTCGACTGCGAAGCTTCTTGACCTCCCTTGCCAGGACCTCGACAGGCTGCTCCTCGTAGCTCAGATTCTCGCTAACCTGCAGTGGCTCGAAGTCCACCACATGTGTTGGGTCTGCGACATATTTCCTCAGCATGGAGATATGGAATACGTCGTGCACTGCAGCAAACGATGGGGGTAGCGCCAAGCGGTAAGCCACGGGGCCAATCCGCTCCAATACCTCGAACGGCCCTACGAAGCGTGGGCTCAGCTTCCCCTTCTTCGCGAACCTCAGAACACCCTTCATAGGCGCTACCTTCAGAAAGACCATATCTCCCACTTTAAACTCGAGGTCCTTACGTCGTACATCAGCGTAACTCTTCTGTCTGCTCTGGGCTGTCAGCATACGAGCTCGGATCTTCTGTATGGCTGCGTTGGTCGTCTGCACTAACTCGGGGCCTAGCATCCTCTGCTCTCCAACCTCGCCCCAGCAGACAGGGGATCTACAGCACTTGCCATACAGAGCCTCGAACGGTGCCATACCGATAGTAGCCTGGTAGCTGTTGTTATAGGCAAACTCCATCAGATGCAGATGGGAGTCCCAACTTCCTGAAAACTCTAGTACGCAGGCTCGCAGCATGTCTTCTAAAATCTGGTTCAATCTCTCTGTCTGACCATCAGTCTGAGGGTGGAATGCCGTGCTGAAGTCCAACCTTGTACCTAATGCAAGTTGAAGTCCTTTCCAGAACTTCGATGTGAAACGGGCGTCTCTGTCTGAAATGATGGATACGGGTACTCCATGTAGTCTCACAATCTCTGTCATATATAGCTGCCCCCACTTACTGGCAGTGTAAGTGGATTTCCCTGGCACGAAATGGGCCGACTTCGTGAGTCTGTCGACCACGACCCAGATCACCGTGTAGCCCCTTAGGGTCTTGGGCAGTCCCGTAATAAAATCCATCGACACACTCTCCCACTTCCACCCTGGCACACTCAAGGGTTGCAACAATCCTGCTGGATGCTGCCTAGGTGCCTTCACCTGCTGGCACACCAAGCATCTACTGACAAAGTCTGCCACATCCCTCTTCATGCCCCTCCACCAATAGACACTCCTTAAGTCCTGGTACATCTTCGTACTCCCAGGGTGCATGGTAAACGGGGAACTGTGAGCCTCAGTCAAAAGCTCCGTCTTAACTGCGCTGTCTTCCGGCACACACAGGCGTCCTTCAAACATAAGGCCATCGTCAGAGGATATGGAGAAGCCTTCACCTTGCTCTGTCTCTACCACGCGACGCTTCTCTGCCAAATAAGGATCATTCAGCTGAGCAGCAATGATCTTTTGCCTCAAGGTTGGCTGAACTGTCAACTGAGCCAACTGTGCGGTAACCTCACCTACTGAGACTGCAATCTCTGCCCTCTCAAAGTCCCTGAGTAAGGGGGTCTGCTTGGTGATTAGCGCTGCTGAATGTGCAACTTTCCTGCTTAGCGCATCAGCCACTACATTCGCTTTACCTGGGTGGTATAGGATCTCGCAGTCGTAGTCTTTCACCAACTCAAGCCACCTCCTCTGCCTCATGTTCAACTCCTTCTGGGTGAAGAAGTACTTCAGGCTCTTATGATCGGTGTAAATCTGAATCTTCTCACCGTACAGATAGTGCCTCCATATCTTCAGTGCAAAGACTACAGCTGCCAACTCCAAGTCATGGGTAGGGTAGTTCTGCTCATGGATCTTCAACTGGCGGGAGGCATAAGCAACTACCTTACCCTGCTGCATCAGGACACAACCTAGTCCCTTCTTGGAGGCGTCACTATAGATTACAAAGTTTCCCGAACCATCGGGCACTGTCAGGACCGGTGCAGTCACTAGCTTCTGTTTGAGCTCCTGAAAGCTCCTCTCGCAAGCTGGGCTCCAGACAAAAGGGGTTCCCTTCTTGGTCAACTGGGTCAACGGGCTGGCTATACGTGAGAAGTCTTCCACGAACCTCCTGTAGTAACCTGCCAAGCCCAGAAAACTTCGAATTTCACTAACCGTGGACGGTCGGGTCCAGTTGGTCACCGCTTCAATCTTTGCGGGATCTACTGAAACTCCCTCACTGGAAACCACGTGGCCAAGAAACGTCACCTTCCTTAACCAGAATTCACACTTGGAGAACTTGGCATACAACTTGTTGGCTCGAAGGGTCTCCAAAACTTGGTGTAAGTGCTCCTCGTGCTCAGCCTCAGTTTTTGAGTAAATGAGGATGTCGTCAATGAAGACTATGACGAACGAGTCTAGAAACTCCTTAAACACCCTGTTCATCAGATCCATGAATACTGCAGGAGCGTTAGTCAAGCCGAAAGACATCACAACGAATTCGTAATGTCCGTACCTCGATCGAAAGGCCGTCTTGGGGATGTCACCGTCCCTAATCCTCAACTGGTGATAGCCTGATCGCAGGTCGATCTTGGAGAAGACGGTGGCTCCCTGCAACTGATCGAACAGGTCATCAATCCTGGGCAAGGGGTAGCGGTTTTTGACTGTCACCTTGTTCAGCTCTCGGTAGTCAATACAAAGGCGCATTGACCCATCCTTCTTCTTCACGAACAATACTGGGGCTCCCCAAGGCGACACACTGGGCCGGATGAAGCCTTTGTCCAGCAACTCCTGTAACTGGACCTTCAACTCCTTTAGTTCGGCTGGAGCCATTCTGTAAGGGGCCCTCGAGATTGGGGCAGTGCCCGGCTCTAACTCGATAGCGAAGTCTACTTCTCTGGGAGGCGGAAGTCCTGGAAGTTCGTCTGGAAAAACGTCGGGGTACTCTCTTACCACTGGTTCGGAAGATAGGGAAACTTCCGGCTCTCTCACATCCACTACGCTTGCCAAAATACCCCAAGTACCCTGGCTGAGTAGTTTACTAGCCTTCATGGCTGAGATGACCTTGGGTATACATACCATGCCTGCCCCCCTGAATTTGAAACTAGCCTCGGAGGGAGGGTTGAAGACAACTTCCTTGCCATAACAGTCTATATTTGCATGGTTGGCTGATAGCCAATCCATGCCTAGTATCACATCAAAATCCTGCATGTCTAACACTAGCAAGGTCACGTCTAACATACGATTCGCTATCTCTACCCGACATGCCTTTATTTGTTCTTTGGATAACAGGACCTCCCCAGATGGAGTAGAAACCGACAAAACACTACCCAAAGTCTCTACCTCTAAACCCACATGCTGAACGAAAACGGAGGATACAAACGAGTGGGATGACCCAGAGTCAAATAGCACAAAAGCATAGTGCCCCAAAATTGGGAGCGTACCTGTCACCACAGTGCCAGCTCGCTCGGCCTCCTGCCGGGTAGTGGCGAAAACTCTCCCCTGCTGGGCCGCAGAAGGCTGGGGCGGTGTCGCCTCAAAGGGTTTCCGAGGACACATATCAGCAGTGTGCCCCGGCTGTCTGCACCTGAAGCAGACTCCACTCCCAGCCAAGCAACGACCTCCGTGGACTCTCCCGCAGGTAGTACAAGCAGGTAGCTCTCTCAGAGTCCTCCCGGCTGCTGCAAGCTCCCGTCGGTGTCTCTGGAAGACACCTCCTGACCTCAGTGTTCGCTGCGGTGCTACGTCAGGCTGCGTCTCAACCTTTCTCTTCTGTCCCAAGGCTGACCCTCTGCCGGCAGCCTTAGACGCATCGGCTCTCTCAGGCAGGCTCAAATCCAGTGCTATACGTAGTGCATCAGCATGCGTGGCTGGGCGGAGGGCTCTGACAATGCCCTGAAGGTCTAGCCTGAGTCCTCTAACAAATTTCTCCGTCCTGGCAGCCTCGTCCCTTACCATATCGGGAGCAAAGCGGGACAACATATCGAACTCGGCGTCGTACTGCTCCACCGTCATGTCGCCTTGCTCCAAGTTTAGGAACTCTTGCAGCTTGGCGTGCTTCACATTGGCGGAGAAAAACTTAGCATAGAAGTTCTCCTTGAACTGCTCCCATGTTATTTTGCTTACATCGCCCCCTAGCATTCTCTCCGCGGTCTCCCACCAGGCGGTGCCCCTGTCCTCCAAGAAGAAGACTGCACACTGCACCTTCTGGTCTTCTGGGCACTTCATGTACCGGAAAATGGTCTCTATGGACGTCAACCACATTTGGGCCTTTGTGGGGTTGTCCATGGATCCGTCAAAGGTCTTGGGATTATACTTCCTGAAATCCCGTAAGTGTTTCGCCTCGGCCGACAGTTGAACTGGTACTGGTTGAGCTTCCTCAGGGGCTGGAGGAGCGACGGCCTGAGCCTGAACAGGGGCGGCCTGGGCCTGAGCAGGGGCGGCCTCGGCCTGAACAGGGGCGGCCTGGTTCTGCTGGGCGGCAAGGAAAGGCGCCAAAGCAGCTTGCAGCATGTCCTGATAACGCTGCTCCATCGCGGCGAGATCCGCCTGGGTGACCGGTGCGTTTGGGTCGACTGCCGGTGCAACAGGTGGCGCCTCCGGCTGGCCACGACCGGCTCCTCTGCCTCCCCTACCACCTCCTCGGCGTGTACCTCTACGTGGCGGCATTCTCCCTAAAATTCACCAACAAACTTTTCACCACAAGAACTTATCACCCTATATCTAGGTCTTAGACTATTCAGGCAAAATTGTAATCTTAACATTAGCAAGGCTTTAGACATACCTGGCGAGTGCCGAAGGACCGTATTGCCATAGGGTGAAGTAAAAACCAAAAACAAAAATGACTTACATTGTAGGTCAGTCTACAGAACCTAAAACACTGTGCTCTGATACCAACTGTAACGACCCAACTCCTTATGCTGAATCGAAGTCATTACTAAATATAGAACAAGTGGTTTAAGTCTAAAAATTTTATTAAAAGCATACGGTTCAAGAAATTCATTTATAAAAACATAAACAAGGTAGTCATGCAAAAATGTAAAAACGTTCTGAAATCCTACTCGGGCCCTATCTACATAAAAGATAGTGAAAAATAAAAAGTACTCAAACTCAAATGCTAAAATCTGAAATAAGAAATAAGCGGAAGCGGTAGTCCCTATGGCCCTCCTCGGTCTCACTTCGGGTCGCTCGCCAGCTTGCCCTTGCCTTTGCCTCGTCCTCTACCTGAAAACATAAAGTGGAGAGAATGAGTATAAAAATACTCAGTAAGGGACCCACTACTAGTCCCACTAGGTGCCTGTTAACTTCCTGTTAGAGTCCTGATAACTGGTACCCAATCTCTGGCACGTTCCCGAACACGTGCAATCATGCGCTCCCGTAGGAACGTAACTCTGGTCTTCGGTGCCCGGGGACACCTAGGACAGTCGGGATGCGAGGACCCCGTCGAGTCACTCGAGTCATGTCTATATCATGCTAGACTGGCGTCCCGTCGGACCACACAGTCCTCAATAGGTGGTGATCCCGAAGGACACCCATGCAGGTACGACTCTAACAGAATCAAGCTAACAGGTACCCTAATTTGCAGTATACATACACATGGCATCAGCATATAACATGTCACATAAATCATTTCTACACTCTCCGCCCCGACATTCGTCGTAACCATAATAAATCTTGCCACGCATAACAGGCTATAGCACAACTAGATCGTCATTTGCATCATACTAACATTTATTTCAGGCATCATACTGTCAAACTCTCAATATGCAACATAGAGCATACACAGTCTCATACTTCAAACATGAAACTAGTAGTAGAATCTCTTACCTGGAGATCTACTTGTCGAGTCCTAACCGCGAGGCAGTACGCTTTCCAAGCGACGAAGTCCTAACTGTTTAATAAGTCAAAATTCATAAATAGGTCGCCAACGACCAACGGTTCGAGACTCAATTGAATTTAACTTACCCTAGAAGGAGGTTGCAGTGCTCGAGCCCCTACTGAAGAAATCCCGCGCTGCAGTAATTTCTTGGTCCAAGACGTCCCTTGAGGAAAATAATATAATTTAGATCCAAATTAATTTAACTAACGTCCGAGCATGGAGTCTTACCGGAAAAACCACAATAATTAATTAGCTTACCAAAATATAGGTGGATGGAGCCAATTTAGTCCTGGCGGCTCGGCTGGAAGAAGACAGGACCGGCTCGGCTTGGGCAGACGCGGCTCGGCTCGGTACAGGGATTTCGCGTGCGGCTCGGCTTGCAACAGGGGGAGACGCGGCTCGGCTTGCAACAGGGAGACGCGGCTCGGCTACACAAAAGCGCGCGGCGCGGCTTCACACGCGGGCGCGGCTTCACACGCGGGCGCGGCTCACGCACGGGTGCACGCGGGCGCGGGTCGGGTTTCCGGAGGGTGGCGCGCGTCGGTTCGGGTCGCGGGGCGGGTCTTCGGTCGGACCTTTGCGCGCGAGGCTTCGGCTTCCGGATCTCGGGTGGTGCGGCGGCTGCTGGTGGTCCGGCTACCGCGGCTTCGCTCGGCGACGGCTACGACTGGCGTTTCGGCTGCGCTTGCGTCGGATCGGAGCGGCGCGCCTCGGCTGGCTGACGGGTTGGCTGCGGACGCACGGAGGCGGCTTCGACTCGGCTTCGGCGTGCGAGAGACGGCTGCTCCGACGGACGCTCGGCTGCGCAGATCGGCTTGGACGATTCTCCCGGCGCGGCTGGGAGCTCGGCGACGGCTCGGTTGCGACTGCGGCTCGGCTGCGCTGCTGAACAGAGAAGGGTACTTGGCGGCTCGGGTTCGCGGCGGCGGCGGCGGCGGCGGCGGCGGCGGCGTGCGGCGGCTAGGGTTTCAAAAGGAAAATTTTTTTTTTTTTTTTCTCCCTTTTTCTTTCTTTGAAAATTTTCCTCTTCCTCTTTACGCACGAGTCCCAAGGCTTCTTTTTAAAAGAAATAAAAATAATAAAAATAATAAAAGAATCTTTAAAACCCTCTTTCCTCTCTCCTCCAATAACCACTTTTGACCCTTTCCAAGGCCATTTATTTGTTAAGCCAATAATTTATTTCACCCCCCTAACTTCATAATTAAACCATAAAACTTTAGTTTAATACCAATAATAAACACACTTAGGATTAATATTATTAGTGGTCCAAAATAACAAAGGAAACCGAAAATGTTGGGCGTTACAGTGCTACCGCCAATAGGTTAAACACCCATTTCTCTTCTTGGGTTTAGATCTGTGAGGAAAGCAAAATGATGATTATTCTGTTTACACTAAGGGGCAACCCTTAACTATTTTTTACTAAATATCTTTTATTTATTTTTTAAAATTTGTACATAGTCGATTAGTTGTTGTAAAGGGTAAAATAAGCAGAAAAGACTTAAGGGAGAGAATACCATGGCCAAACAGTGAGCAAAGGCCAACAATCCTACATAGGGATTGACAAACGAGCGCATGTAATATTCTCAAAAGAAATGATAAACTATGTATAAGCTGAAAATACTCGATCAATTGTTCTAAGAGTTGTAACATGAGTTTCATTATGTGGTTGTTTTAGATGTTAAAAAATGGAAAAGGAATGGAGATTCGGTTTCATACGGTGTTTTTGCACCAATGAGTCAAGTGAGATAATAAAATCATTTAATTATTAACTTTATTTCTTCAGGATCACTGATGTCTGCAATCTATGATGAGAGGAAGGATGAGGATGAGTTTCTCTATGTTACATATAGTAGAGAGAACACGTTTGGATGCCGTTTACCATTGTTCTGAAACTTTGTTGTGGTTGCCATTCTGAAAATTTATGTATATAGATGTGAAACTTTATATATATAGATGGTATACTTTTGGGCTAAGTTAGTTAATTAGAGGACGTTGAGTTGAATTCTTGGAAATTTGATGGAATTGTTTATATTAGTTTTGTAAATGATATGAATATTTGCAAAGTTTTGGAAATGATATGGTGAAAGGTTTTATATTTGATGAACATTTTCGTTTATATGTATTTATGGAACAACTGTTAGACCCCTATACATGACCAACGAGAGCATAATAAATGAACAAAAATATAATTGAATTACAATTAAAAAAATTAAAAAATGCTTGACAGTTTTAAAATGTCATAAACAATTGCATTCTTGACGGTTTTTAAATGTCATAAACAATCATTTTCTTGACGGTTATTAAATGTCATGAAAAAGCATACTCTTAACAGTTATTAAAGGTCATAAATATTCATATTCATGACGGTTTTAAACTGTCATGAACACTTATACTCTTGATGGTTTTAAACTGTCATGAAAATTTGTATACTTGACGGTTATAAACTGTCAATGTTCACTATTCTTGACGTTTTTACCAACTGTAAATTTTTTTGACTTTCTTGACACTAGCTTCAATGACGATTTTAAAACCATCAGAATAATAATTCTTGATAGTTTAAAACTGTCAAGAGAGTCTATTTTTGTAGTAGTGTTGTGTTGTTTTCTTCTGCTGTCCTTCTAGCTATTACAATAGTTAATTACTTTAGAATTAACTAAAAGTTTTATTGATTATCTCATGACTTTTTCGAATGAAATATAGCACAAAGAGAGTAATATTGTAATTCCATTAAACCAGATTGCACGTATTTCTCAATCACAAAAACAACAACAATAATAAAATAAGCAAAGAAGTTCAAGCACTTATTTCTTAGACCATGAACATACTCTTTTTTCTTAGACTAAAAGAAACGAACCTTTTTATGTAATTCACTCAAAATTGGTTAAAGTATATACGGAAATTCTTTGCTCCTTTTAAATAATAGTCTTGTAAATCATCAAAACCTTGCCGTAGGTTCTGACTTCTCCGTCCTGACCTTTCTTCCCCTTACCTTAAATGAAAGAAGGTGGAATCATTAATCAAAAAGGATTTCTTTCAGATAAGAGAAGAATTGGGACATTCACATCTTAATGTAAATTACAATCCAAGGATTGATCGTGAAAGAAAGGCAACTGAAAGAAAAAGCCTCATCCAGCTAGGAAATAGGAATCGAACGAGAAAAGAAAGCATGAACAAAAGATCTCAAGGGGAAAGCCTCTCGACAACAGGGAGGGGCACCGACAGAAAGTCGACCCAAGCTAGAACTAGAAATTAGGACTAGCCTACATCAAGCAGTTATCCAGAAGAAAGTAGCTCGTCGGGGAATAGGTTGATCTTTCGCCTTTCAATCAGTCTCTTTCTCAAGTTAGCAGCCCGAGACCTCTCCTCCCTTCAACAGGGTCGGAAGTTCGGCAGCTTTTCCTCAGAGTCAGTGATAGCTGAAGTTCTAGCTCTACTTCCAAGCAAACTCAGCCGCTACCAATGAGTTCCAGATAAGCCCTGAGGGCAACCCACTACACGGAGCTCGCTTTGTTTGCCGGACGGGAAGAAGAATCGGAATAAGAAAGAGCAGAACCTCCATAATAAAGAAAAGGCTCCCTCGCGCGAGGAAGAAAGGGCTAACTTCAAGACTCAGCTCGACCGGATTGAGTTCTTTCGGCAGTGGCTCTTAAATTAAACTACCACGGACCGCTTGCTCTAGCTCTTCCGGTTGCAGGAGAAGGAGTTTCATATCTAGATCTCTTTGCCAAGGCTTATAGCCTCAGACTTAAAAGGAGAAATCCTTTCTTTATTCAAACCCTTTATTTCTTCATAAAGTCTGATTTTTGCTAAATAAGGAAAAAAATATATAAAATAGAAAGAAAATACAAGCAAAAACCACTGAATTTACCTTCAATCTTCCACCCCCCTCTCCTTTCAGTCGAGCTATTTCATAACCTAGGCCCAAAAGTCATGAAATTGGGGATTTGACCTATGAGTCAAGTGATTCAGAGTTGAGTAAGTCACTTCAAAACCGTGGGAAAGGGCGGAAAAGAGAGGTTTGGGTGCATTCTCATTCAGTATGGGTACTTGGGCATGCTGTGGTAGACCGATTTTCCTCTTTCGACTTCAAAAGATCTTGAGAGATATAAAAGAAGTTTTGCATCTATAACAGTTAAAAACACCTCACTCTGCTATTTCCAAGTTGAGACTTTTTTTTTCGTCATCTAAGAAAATAATTTTTTTGTTTTTTGTTTTTATTGCAAATAAAAATTAAATTTGATGGCCTCGAACATCTTCTCTTTAAGGAAAATAAATATTTAGATAACAAAAAACTGAACCTCAGGACTATTAGTACTGTATGTACAACAATCAACTTAGAAACTTAAAAAAAAAAAAAACAAAACAAAACAAAAAACAAATAAACTTGGGAACCTTGTTACAATATGCATTTGCCGAGGAAGTGAGGTCTTGAGCACCATTTATGCCAACAAAAATTGATTACATAAAAAAGAAGAAGAAGAAGAAGAAGAAGAAAGTTAAAAAGGCATTTCAATACTTCTTTACAGTGAAACTGTATCATTTATTATCATTAGCTTTGCTTTTGAAACCCCCAAGCTGCAACTAAAAGAAGAGGCTTACCTTTCCAGCAGATAAACAAAAATCGATTCTCTTCTCTAAAATGCTCATTCTTTGGATCCTTTATAACAACAAATAATCAAAATCAAAAAAAAAAAAAAAAAAAAAAGAACCTAGTAATAATCCTGCTCAAAATCAAAAAGAATTTCTGAAGATTTCATTGACATTTCACACTAAAAATACATGACGAATTAGGTTAAATATAAATAAGAAGATCTAACTTGGATTTCTGAGGGTGTTCCTAGCTCATATGAAATAGCCTTTATAGAGGAGGAGTTTGACAATCCAAGAGGCAATGAAGCCAATGACAGCATACGGTGGAGGGGTGAGATGAAGAAGTGTCGGTCATGATGGTGGTTGGAGAGAATGCGTGTAAGTTAGTGGAAAAGGTCTGATGGAACAGAGAGACATTGAGGAAAAAGTTGAAAAGGAAGGAAGAACAATGTTAAAGTTTGAACAAAAGGGAAAAAGAATGAAGATACAAGATAGAAGATAAAAGAAAAATGGTCAGATCTGGTGCTGGATGTGCTTGCGGTTGGAAGAAGTTGAAGGAAAGGAAAAGTGAAAGGGAAAGTTAAAGAACAAGGGTAATGAAGAGGCCTGATTTTGGGGTTGGAAACCTACAACAAATGAAACCTTATATATATGGAACCCTACAAAATTTAAAATTATTATCTTTAATGTCGGTTTAAAATCAACATTAATCCTTCATCTTTGATGTCGGTTTAAAACTGACATTAAAGATCTGTTTTTTTAAAACCAACATTAAACATTTGTGTTCATTTTTTCCAACCGGCATTAAATCTCAGTTTTCTTCTAATATAAGTTGTAAGAGTAGTGTTATGTATTTGTTCTAAAGTTATTGTAAAACACTTAACGAAGTTTAAGAAAGCTTTAGTTTTGTTTACTTTTATGTGTAAAGTTTTTTTTTTTTTTTTTTTTTATATTGCCTAAAAGTATTTGTAATATTTGAAACTTAAGATAAAGGAAAGTCTTTAGGCTAGTAAGCAAAGCTTAAGGAATTCAAGACTAAGTGTCTTTGGTGTTTAAACGCGTCAAGGATGCTCAAGTCACACCACATCTCGCATGCTAAGCAAGGACGTGTCTGGGACGTGGTGTGATGAGAACCATAAAATAATCACTTTTAAGTTATAACACCGTTGACGGTATAAAATTAACTATTTTGATTATTGATGACCTAGGGTAACTTAATCTTAATCCAGAGCTAACTATAAACTTTTGATCAAACGAAATTATCCTTAAATTTACATAGGTGAGGGCAGCTCAACAACGTTGGCCCAATAAGCCTCCCATTTCAGGGGTAAGATTGGATGGATGGCTAGAGACATAGGGTGTAAGACGAAACTCACTCCTCCTGCTTTAGGGTTGGTAGATAGGTTGTTCCCTTAAGGACTGAATCCAAGTCTTGAACAAGGGGCCCTACCCTTTCATTGGTGTGAGAGAGATTCAATTTATAGGTTGGACCTTAAATCATTTATTCAATACTGGATCAGTGGGACTTAAGAAGCAAGATGTAGTCTTAGGGGTAAAATGATATTTTGACCCAGCCGAGGTTATGAACAATCTGCGAATGATTAACTACTAATTATGGTTATATTAGATGGATACAATTATATTTAGAGCGAGAGGAGTGCAACTACGAGACTTTAGTTGAATGCCTTTTAGACTAAAGATGTAGACTTTAGTCTAAAAGGGTTTAGACAGTTAATCTTAGATCATTGGAGCCCATGATTTATAGGTCCATTAGATTTTCTTGCTAGTTCATATGAAATTAACTTAGAAGAATATGTTTGAATAATTCAAATTGTTCGAATTAGGTAAAGAGGGAGAAGTTGACAAATATATGCGATATACTCTTCGATTATCAGTTTGAAATAGAGCTTTATGTTTAAATTTGATTTAAATATTAAAATATGAATGTGGTTTCATATTCGGAAGCTCAAAATTGGTGGAAATGGTCAAAGTTGTAAAAAGTCAAAATGTTGATTTTTTACTTTGAAAAGTCAAACTTTGACGAACTTTATATTCAAATATGATTTGAATTTCAGAAAAATGAATGAAAATTCATGCTTGGGAGGTCAAAATTAGTCAAGATTGACAAAATGGTAAAATGCCAAAATGTTGACTTTTGACTTACAAAGTCAAATTTTGTCTTGCAAGGTCAAATGACCATATTGCCCTTTGACTAAAGATAGTAGGAAAATTTAATATTTTGTTGTATAATTCCATTAATACTTAGATGTAAGTGACCACATTAGATGTAAAAACCTAGCTCACTAAGTTCCACTAATGGTTAGTGGAATGTTAGGTGTTGAGATTTTATGAACAAATTACATGTATTTTTTCATGTAATTTAGTTATAAATAGGCTTCTTGTAATGACTCAACTCCTTATACTAACCCGAAATCATTACTAATTTAAAAGATAAATAAAATTTGAAAAATTAAAATAGAAAAATAAAATAAAACCTCGAATTTCTCATTAAAAGCATAAACAAATGTATTTAGAAATAAATCTAAAAATAAAATCCTAACTCGGGTCCTATCTAATTTTAAAGAAATAAAATAACAAATAAAGAATAAAATAAAAATGCAAATACTTAAATCCGAATTATAATATGAAGCGGAAGCAAACGGGTCCCTATGGCTCGCCACGGTCACTTCTGGTCATTCGCCAGCTTGCCTTTGCTTTTACCTCTGCCTCTGCCTGAAAAAAAGAAATAGAAAGAGTGGGTATAAAAATATACTCAGTAAGGACCCACTACTAGTCCCGCTAGGTGCCTGTTAACTTCTTATTAGAGTCTTGAAAAGTGGTACCTCTGAACTAACACGTTCCCGAACACGTGCAATCTGTGATTCCGTAGGAACAAGCTAGTCTTTGGTGAACCCAAGGGAACACCTAAGACGATTGGGCTGTGAGTGATCCCGTCGAATCACTCAAATCATGTCTATGTCAATGTCAATGTCAGACTGGTGGTCCTGTCGGACTACGCAATCATAAGTGTGAGCAATCCCGTCGGATCTCTCAAATCATGTCTGTGTCAATGTCAATGTCAGACTGGTGATCCCGTCGGACTACACAGTCGTCCAAAGAGTGGTGATCCCGAAAGACACTCATGTGGGTACGACTCTAATAGGTAAAGCTAACATACACCCTATCCATAACATGCACATAACATATCATCATCATAACATATGATACTCCAACAAATCATGTCATAACATATCATACCATAACATATCATATCATGTCATCCTCAACCACAAAACTATGTCATTAGAACGTAGGCGATGTTGGGGTTGATGCCCTAAATCTCGTGGTCTTGTAGTTTGTAATTGTATATATTATACAAACTTTTTATTTATCTAATAAAATAAAGTGTTTTATTTTAGTTGACATTTAGTTGCATTAACTAACAAAACCAATAAACTAACATCCAAGGTTATCTTCTGTAACCTAAACATGTATGTGGAGACATACAAGTGGATCATGTTTAAGTGATAACCCAAAAGGTCTGTAGTAAATGGATAAGGCTAGATACCTTATCCTGGTGACACTACGAATACGACCTGCTTTGTAGTTGTTACAATTGTTCTAAAGTGCTATAAATGATTTGATCCTAATCATTCATGTCGAGACATTAGCGCGGGGGTATTCTATACAAAGAGTTTGTATAAGACCAGACCATGAAATGAATAGTCTCTCTTATTAACACCGTTACTAGTTGAGACTACATTTCACCAGGATGACTATAGGTGACTTGACCTGAATCCTGAGTGAGTTGTGAACTCCTGCCTATGAAGGTGATCCTTTGATTTGTATGGGTGAGAGTGGCCTATGTAGCTGACTCAATATGCCTACCATTTTGGGGATTCGTCTTATTGGGGAGCTGGGAACACAGCTACACAAGGAATTCACTCATTCTTTATAGATAGAGTAAGTAGAGAAATTGCTCTCTTAAAGGTTGATTCCAGGGCTTGAACAATGTGGCGCCACACCCTCTCTTGGTCTGAGAGGAGTTCAGTTATAGTAGGACTATAATTATTGTTCATTAGAGGAATCAGTGGTACTGAAGGAGTTAGATGTAACTATAGGGGCAAAACAGTAATTTTTGGCCTAGCTGTACTTACGAGCAATTTGTGAACGGTCATTGCACTGTTGATTGGTTATATCTAATGGACACAAAAATATATCTACAGTAAGAAGAGTGCAACTATTAGTCTTTAGTGGAATGACTAATAGTTAATGAATAGAGATTAATTTAATTAAAGAGTTTAATTAATTAATCTCATTTCATTGGAGTTTCAATCTGTAGGTCCATAAGGTCCCCTTGTTAGCTCAATAAGGATATATGAGAATCAAATTTTGGTTTAATTTGAATTGTTCAAATTGATTAAAGGAAATAACTTGTATATGATACAATTAATATAATGTATTCGATACATTATAATGTAAAGTTTTTATGAGAAAAGTTAATATTTGAATATGATTCAAATAATAATAACAATATGAATAAGATTCATAAATAAGCTATAGGTTAAAATTGAATTCGATTCATATTAGAACTATAGATTATATGAGAGATCTAAACCATTGGTTATATTATATATGATATAATATAAAGTTTATATTATATGAGATATAATATATTTTAATTAAACTTATATTGATTTTATATTATATGAGATATAAATATATATTAATTAAATTTATATTGATTTTATTTTATTTAATATATATATATATTTTAAATAAAATGAATAACTCCCTACGTGGGAAAGAAGGGGAAGTTATACTTCCCCCTCTATTGTTAAGATTTGTTTTAAAAGGAAAAAAAAGGAAATTTTTTTTAAGGACAATCTTACAATCTCTCTGTATTTTCAAAAGGAAACAAAATTCTCCCAAAAACTTCTTCCCTCACCAAAATTACAGAAGCCCACAACTCTCTATGATTTTTTACTTGGAGAATAACAAGGAAGATTTTGTGGTGTCTTGAAGCTTGGAAGAAGAATTGGTTTTACAAAGGTTAGTTTATTTTCACCTTTTTCTCCATGAGAAGCATGTTTATTATTTTTCTTTGAATTTATTGGTTTTATAAATTGAAATTCACTTGCACGGCGTTCATATGCTTCCGCTTTAGGAATTCCATTCCTTTCAAGCGATAGCATCGACATACTATCAACGCTAACCATAAAGTCAACCAGCAGACACAATTACCATATCAGCCTCTCTCTCAATAACCTCGAGTTATGTACTTAGTTACCATTGATACATAACCATATATTCATACATGCAGTCTCTTTAATGTAACTCGAAGGTCTAGTAGTAGGATCTCTTACTTAGAGATTTGCTCAATCAAATTCTAACAGTAAAATCACGCTTTCCAAGCAGCAACGTCTTAAATAGTTAGAAAACACCAATTTAATAACTTATCCTTCACAGAATTAAAGTCCACAATTTCAGTCTAAGTAACTTACCCAAGATCAAGGTCTCAACAAATTTGGCTTAACTGGAGAAATCCCACACTCCAAATTCCAATTGGTCCAACCGGTCTTTTAAGAAAAATAACTTAATTTAATCCAAAATTAATCTTTGATGAGTATGCCAAAAACCCAATCAAACTTACAAAAAATGGGTAAAAAAGACCAAAATAGGCTAGGTGGCTCAATGGCTTGGAAGACAGGGACTGGCTCGGCTAAAATAGGGAGACCGGCTCAGATAGGCACCAGGCGCGGCTCGGCTGGAAGCTTGCAGGTCGGGTACGGTTCGCAGCGCAGAACGACTGGAGGCGCGGTTCAAAACAATAAAATCTTCTCTCTCTTCATCTAAAACCCATCAAATCTCCTTTTTATTTTCTTCTTTTTTTTTTCAAAATGAAATAAACAAATCTTAAATAATTATATTACCCATAATATAATCATCTCATCCTTCTCTTAGCAATTAATTATATAATCAAAGTAATTAAGCTTCACTAATTAACCAACCAAAACAAACATAAATTCCAACTTAACAACAATTAGATATTTTTCAAATATCCAATAGAATAAGATCTCCATAAAGTAAAATACTTCCACATTTAAATAACACCCAAAATTTCAAAATTACACTTAAGATAATAAAATTAAAATTCCTCAAATTTTGGAGCGTTACACTTCCTTTTATTTGTTTTAAAAACTTTTGGTATTTTTTGTAATTTTGAATTACAAATTAAACCTATATCAATTTTCTTTTTCAAATCTCAATCCTAATTAAATTTCCACCTTTAATTTCCATCTCTCTCTAAATTGACTTCACTTATCGGGTCCCATCTCCCATCTCCCAGTTCTAAGTTTGGAGAATAGTGGATCAACACTAATGATGGTCTCGAATTTATGTTCATGAGGACATTACAAAGATCAGAAACCTTCAAAGATATGTGCTGAGGAAAAAACTGTTTTTAATGGGTTCTTAAACTTATATTGGTTACATGGTTTATATGTGCTCTTAGTAAATATTGTTGGAAATTTTCAACGTAAGGTTATTCTTATTCTTTTGTGGCTTTAGAAATAAAACTATGTGATAAAATTTTGTAATGTGAACCCATTTTAACTTGATATTGTTGTATTTTGATTTAGGTTGTAGAATCTTCCAAGTTTGTATTTGAAGCCAAGATCATCCAAAGTCATTGAGTTTCAAGCTTCGTTAATTAAATTTGTGTCTCTTGAACTAGAATTGTAGTCTTATAATTTTTGAAATAGCACAGTTGGTTTGGTCTTGTAATTTTGAAATTTTGATATTGGATCGTCGGAGTTGATAGATATATTATTGCAAAATTTTGACATTGTTCATATGTATATATATGAAAGGTAAAGAAGAATGGAATTTCTATTTGGATGTATTGACCTGATATATAGACTTGTGCAACTATTTAATTTTGCTGATGAATCTGTCTAAACGAAATCATTGGAAGAAATGAAAGATGAAAAATTCAATATATTTAACATGTTAACAAAAAATATATATGACATCAAAAATATGTAAAGAGTTGAATATTCATTCTCTCGTGTCAAGCATCCATATATTTGATAGAAATGAAATCTGAAGAGTAACCAAATATGATAGGACATTAATGTCAAGAATAATCCATTGACACGTAGAAAAGTAAGAAAATATTATCTTACTTGACATATATACTAACTTACTTGACTAGTTAAGTTAGAAAATCTAGTTAAAAAATATATAAGCTGACATTTTCTTTTTTTGGCTATCAAATGATTAGAATATACTTAACAATCCAAAGTGTACATTAAAATGTCAAGTACACGATTAGTTGCTCAATATCAAGTAACTCAATTTCCACACGATTACTTGCTCAATATCAAGTAACTCGATTTGCAGTCATTTTTCTGTGTATTTGCACTGAAGAATTAAATACCAATAGCTGAAAATATTTTCTTTTTAAATTTATTGTTGGGATATTTTTTGTTACATGAAAGCATGTAATAATATAATGAATATGGAAGAGAAAAACATTTTTTTTTCTGCCGCAAGAAATATAATGTTTTTTGCTGCAAAAATATAATGTTACATATATAGCACTGGTGATGATGCTATATAATGTTACATATATAGCGCATGGATAAAAATGCCAACATCTGCATTGCCAAAATGCAATTTCTATCCAAGAAGGTTTTCAATATATGCGTAGATATTCATTTCTGTCACCAATTTAGAGTGATTTTGGCGATGAATTCTTTGGAAACATTTACGAAAAAAACGCGGACAGGGAAATGTCATTTCCTCCCACTCGTTTACTTGTATGGAGATTTCCCTCAAAGTAACGTCAACAAAAACGGACAAAGAAGAAGACACACAAAATTTTAACCACGATGCCTCTCCGTACTAAAGATAACATCTACAGAAGCTAATTCCTCTCCATTTATCTCAAGATTTGAGACGTTTTACTGCTTCATTGTAGAATTTCCTTGCAAGATGGTCATGTCTATCCCTAGCTCTAACGTTAGGAGAGACGTGATACAAAAAATTCCGTAGTATACATATTCCCTAGGACCTGATCATTTCTAACATAGCAGATTATAGAATGTGTACGTAGCTTGGGACATGATTATCTCTAACATAATAGATCGTAGCTTTAAATGCACATATTCTCATTGTGAATGTACATGCAATAGGTTATAAAATATATGTTATATGATAGTGCACTCCGAGTAAAAACGAGTCTTGGTAAGAAGGGAAAGAAACTCTTAAGAGGTGCAAACTTATCGTTTTCAATGAAAGTGAACTATTTGGTTAACTAGAAATCTCTATCCTCGTTGGAGGCCTTCTCCACCCCTTCCACTCTTAACAACTCCAATGAAGGAAAATCACAAAATGCTAACCATATACTTGATATAAGAAGTCATTTTCGACATTGACTCCTACAGCAAGGACTCTAGAATCCATACTCTAATAATTTCCTCCTAATATTGATTTCAACGGCAAGTACACATCTACTTAAAACATTAGTAGTTGAACATAAAAAAGACTAATACTAATAATTAACTAAGTACAAGAAGCCACTCCATTACCCCATGTCTCTAAACCACACACTACACCCAAGTACCTTCGAAAAGAGGCTTCGTGGAAACAGCATCTCCAAAAGTCTTCACCAAATCACATTCTTCTCCTTCAGTAAATAACTCCAACCCCAATTCCTGTTCTATATCATCGGAAGCCGATATCAACAAGAACTCACACCCTTCAAAATTTAAGAACTCAGGCGGGTCGGCCGGGCAATACCGTTTATGCCCAAATTGACCTTGCAAATGCGCTGGAAACTGAGCCCTGCGTTTGTGTTGAGAAGACGAACCACCTGCACCTCCTTGCTCTGGGTTCTTTATTTGTATCACAAATGACCCTTCCCTTTCAATATTAAAGGATTTCTGAGGCTCGTTCTTCTCGTCTGCCGCTGGAAACTCTAGCTTGTAGATCAAATGAGTGTGATTATTGTTTTTGTTTTTTGGATTATGCCTTAGAATACGGTAAATGCCTTCCCCCAATGCTCTTGCCGCAGAAATATGGCGATGTCCTCGAGTTGAAGTGTCGTATTCCTCTGCTTTTGCCATTAGAAACTCATTTTATCTTGCAACTGATTACAAAAAATACATGGGGTATGTAGATTCAGTGGGATGTACCTCCTTGAAGCGCAATCTTGATCTCTTGAACGTTGGTAGTGACCATATCCACAAATCCCCAGTATGGTCGAGACCTGTGGGATGGGTGTGGAAGGCTTTTTCGACCCATAATGATGAACCGTAACAGCGGTTGCTTTTTGATGTTAACTTCCTGTGTTCAAGTATTGTATGAGAGCCAAAGTGAGGGTTTACGGTCATGTTTAACTCATCTACTTTTAATTCAGACAAAAATAAGTTGGACATCTCTTAAATAAAATGGTTAAAAAGTTAATGCAGGTATTGGGTAGAATTAATTAATTAACCTGGGTGTGGGTACTCTGTCCACCATCCTTACATTGTTTCTCCTCGACCGTCTTCTCACCGGACAGTGGCCGCAGAATAATGTACAAGCGTTGCACCTCATCGGGGCTATGCACTTCTTGTTTTTCGACTTTAGGCCTATACAAGAAGAATATTTCTCCCCTCTCCTGAAAATTAATTCCCATAACTCAAAACTAATTATTATGAACTTACATACATGCTATTAATTATATCAACTTGATTATCATTATTAACTTATAACAACAAAACACACACACACACCTGAATTTCAACTTCATGATCTTCGGCTTTCGTCTTCAATTCTTCTTCCCCCTCTCCCATATTTCTCAATTCGGTTCAATCCAGATCCTTGTTCTTGTGCTAATTGAGAGCTGCCGGCGCCGTGGAATATACTATATATCTATTTTTTAACCTCTTTTAATTTATTCCCAAATGGTTCAACCGGCCGACACGTAGGCTGCCACCGCACCATCTTCTTAATTGTGTTGTTGCCACATTTATACTTCCTACCCCTGCCCACTGGAACGTCAACATATAAAATCATTCCATTTTTTTTCTTGCTTTTGGAGAAAAAAAAACAAAGAATTTTTAAAAATATTTCTAAACATTTTAAACTTATTTTAAAAAATTCTAAAAAGGTAATTTTGTTAGAAGAATTAATGGTACTTACAGAAAAGAGCTAACTGGAGGGGTAAACAAACAAACATTTAACTCAATTTAAATTATAATTAAACAACTCACGGAGGATCAACTTCTTTTTAGTGATTATACCGATTAACATAACTTTTCTTATTATATGCTTAAGAATTCAACTATGAGTATATGTATATAGCGGTGGTTGACTAATTGAAATTTTTAGTCAAATAATCTTGGATCTTCAGAGCTTATAATTTGTAGACTCATCAAGTTTCATCGCTTGCTCACAACGCTTCATCAAGAATAAAATATGTCTAAGTAAATTTGAAATGTTCAAATTTATGAGGGTAAATATTAGTTGTATTGGATACAATTAATACCTGTTTTATTACTACGTTTCTGCATTGGGTTTAAGAGAAGTTCCTCTGACATATGTATGCAAACACATCTTCCTATAAGGATAAAGTGTATGTACTCATTTACGTGGATGATAAGTTACCAGCAAAAAGTCCAAACAAGATTTGACTTACGTAAAAAAATGCTTAAAGAGAGAGTTTAACATGATAGGAGTTGGACAAGCAAGATTTTAGGGATTGAGATCTTAACGAACAAAGAAGAATCATCTACGAGCATAAGTAGTCAAGTTATTGGGAGAAAATAGTCAAAAGGTTTAATCCAAGTGATGCTAAACATGTGACCCTACATTTAGGTTTCACACTTTAACTATACAAAGCCAATTGATCTCCCAAAGAATCTGACTTAGAACATTTAAATCAAATGTCAGCAGTACCCGATATTCAAGCTATTGGCAGCCTAGTGTATTTATTGATTTTCCATTAGACATGATCTTTCTTATTTAGCTAGCATAGTTAGTAGATATATATCAAACCCAGTTAAGAGACAATGTTAAGCCACTAAATAGATCCTAAGATATATGATTTGGTCCAGAAACTTTAAACTAACCTATCATAGATCACCAAAATCAAATTTTGAACTATATAAGTATGTAGATGCAGACTATGTATAGGGAATTTTGACGAGAGAAGATCTCTATATATCAAGATACACATTTCTCTATGGTCATAACCTACTTAGTTGGAAAATACCTCTACAATCTATAATGACATTATCTACAACTCAGGTTGAATATATGGCTTTAACAAAAGCAATATTAAAGGAAAGATCGCGTGACTTAAAAGGGCCAATGAAGGACTTTGGTTTAAATCTATTGCGATAACCAAAATGACATTCATTTGTCCAAAAGTCCACAATATCAAACAAGAACAAAACATACTGATGTACGAAAATAAAATTAATATTGGTTATCACTATATTAATCTTGCGTCGATCGGCATAAATATGTAAAAACAATGTATGGATCTTTTTTCTATTTTTTAAACCTATGCGGATGTTTTTGCGTCGGCATATGTATAAATATGTTTTTTGGCATAAATATGTAAAAAAATGTATGAGTTTTTTATTTTTAAAAATTATGCCGACAATTTCTTTTTGACATCACCATATATATAAATTTTGCGTCATCATATGTATAAATCTTGTGTCAGCATAAATATGTATCAAAATGTATCAGTTTTTGTTTTTAAAACTTATAACGACATTGTTTGCGTCATCATATGTACAAATCTTGCCTCGGCATAAATATGTATAAAAAAATATATGGATGTCTAAAATATTGCCAGCGAATTAGATTTTCGTCGAGAGAAAGACGTTTTTGCCCACCTTAAATGATGTGTCTGGATAAAAAGTCTCGAAATCGCCAAAAATTGATCTTGTAGTGTAGTATAAGAGCTAATAAAGATTGCATCTGTTGTAGTGCAGTTGCATTGTCTTAAGCACGACGTTGCACTACAAATCCATACCTAAAGCGAAGTTGCACTACGCTTGATATGTCTAGAACTTCGCAAGGCTCCTTTTTTATAAAAAGTGGTTAACTTTGCAAATTTCATGGTGTCAAAGTTTTGATCCACTATTGAAAGCTCTTCAACACATTCAAAACATAAAACTTAGCACAAAATTTAGTCTTAAGAAAGAGAGAGTTCTTGCCCCAGAAAGGTTAGTGAGTGTAAAAAATACTTTGGAGACCGTTCAAGACCTTGAGATGCCCAGAAAGTGATAACATTGAAAATGTGCTATCTTACTCTATCTAATTTAAGGTTGTTTTTATACTTTATGTGTTTATTTGATTATTTTATAGGTTTCAAGCAACATAGAGGTAGAATCAAGCATTAGAGAGTTAAAACAGACTAATTTGGAGCTCTACACGAAACAATTAGGCAAAAAGAGTAAACAATTACAAAACTGCCACTGAAGAAGGGCTCTAAAATGCAAAAATGGCAATTTTTTTACACCTTTGCAGCATATGTACTGTTATAACGTGCAACTTTGATTTTTAGGTCATAACTTTTTATTTGGGTGACCACTTTAAGCATATGATCATCGTTTCTTCGTTTCTTTAGGTCCCATCCATCTACAACATTTGATTTGAGAGTCATTTATATCTACTTTTTGTAATTAAACAAATGGCACCAGATTTTTCAATTATGGGCTAAGGTATATTATCTCTTAACTTGAGTATTTAGCCTTCTTTTCCTATATATTTCAAACTCTGACTTTATTTGTGTTACTGATTCAATTATGTTTTTAATAGATTTTGATTATGTTACCAAACGCTTGAAGATTTTATGATTATCGCTATGATTAACATAAGATTTGTGATTGATTGTTTGTTAATCACATGAAGGGATAAGTTAGGTTGGCTTGCAAATCAAATTAGATGAGTTTTGATCCAACCAACTTAGGATTGAATCAATCAAATAGTTAGTTAGGTGCTTGTAAGTTAATTATTCTTCTTAACATGTCCTTGATATTAATGCGATTAGAATAATTCGATTATGCATGCTTTATTAAGTCGATTTGGACTAGTATATTATTTAGAACAATTTAGTTTAGATTTTCTAACTAAATTGGTTAGGCGTGTAAGCAATAAACTAAGTTTGGTGATGAAAATTCGATGAACAAATACTTTAAATAGGGAAAATTGGCATGACTCAAAGCTAAACTTTCTTGCATTGATTTACATCTATTTATTTTCTGCTCTTTATTCTATGCAATAAGTTGTTCTTTTTATCTAAACTCCCCTCAGCGGTTACGCTCGGACTAAAAATGTAACACCAAAAAATTAATTTTATTTAAGGGAAACTTTCATAAATGTAACAAAACACCAAACTATTTACGGCCCTTGTAACAAAGCCCATAAAGTTAGTCATTTTTTAAATATTCCAGGTTTGTCCTTCCATCTTTCTTCTCTTCCTCGTGATTTCTTTCATCGTCTTTCTTCTTTCTCTTCTTTTTTTTTGCTGCGATTTCATTCCATTGTATTTCTTTTCCTTTTCTTTTTTCTGCTACGGTTTCTTTCCATCATCTTTCTTCTTTCCTGATTCTTTTTTTACATTGTTTAAACTTTCCATTCTATTTTTTCTTTTTTTTTACGTCGTTTAAATTTGGGTAACCAAATCTAAACGACTGTATACAAAAAATAGTAAAATCTAAAAGATTGTGTATAAATTAAAGAATTTTGAAAAAAAAAATCATTTAGATTGGAGTAGCCAAATGTAAACGATCGTGTAAAAAAAAAGTAAACGATTGTGTAAAAAAAAATAAAAGAGTGTGTATAAAGAATTTTGAAAAAAATTATTTAGATTGAAGTAGCCAAATTGTAAACGATCGTGTAAAAAAAAAAAAGATCGTGTATAAAGAATCTTGAAAAAAACCATTTAGATTGGAGTAGCCAAATGTAAATGATCGTGTAAAAAAACAGAAAACGATCGTGTTGAAAGATAAAAGATTGTGCATAAAGAATGTTAAAAAAATCATTTAGATTGGAGTAGCCAAATGTAAACGAACGTGTAAAAAAGTAAAAAATCATGTAAGAAAAAATAAATTATCGTTTAGAGAAATCTAAATGATCGTGTAGCAAAAGAATTAAAAAAAAAACTGTTTACCAAATTTTGAAAAAAAAATCGTTTAGATTTGGGTCCCCAAGTCTAAATGATTAAATATAAACGATTGTGTAACTAAATTTAAACATAACCAAATTAAACGATCGTGTAACAAAATTAAACGATAGAATTGAAAGGCTAAATTATAGTCATATCTAAATGATCGCGTACCAAACAATAACTAAATCTAAACAATCGCAAATATATTACGCGCGCGTTGTTGACGGCATGGTTGATGGGACATTTTTGGCATTTTACACGGTGGGCCTCTAGGCTTTTTCTGTTTTTGAAATTGTTCTATACAGTTGTAAATACCATGTGATTTTGTTATATTTTTAAAAAGACCCCTTTATTTAATTATGTTGGAATTATTGGGTGAAAATTGTTTGATTTTGTTGAGATTAAGATTAATTAAGGTTACTTTTCATAAATATAACAAACCGTCAAAATATTTACGGCCCGTGTAATAAAATGAAAAACCTATGAAGCTGGCCATTTTGTTTAAAAATATTTCAGGTTTACCTTTCCTTTCTATCATCTTTCTTCTCTTCCTCCCTGCGATTTTTTTTTCTTTTCATCGTCCTTTTCTCTTCTTCTTCTATAGTTTTTTTAAATATTTCAGTTTGTCCTTTCTTTCCATCTTCTTTCTTCTACGATTTTTCTTTTCCTTTCCATCGTCTTTTTTCTATTTTTTTGTAAATTTTCTTTTATTTTTTTAAACTGCTATTTGGTTCAAAATCATGTACCAAATATAAAATATCTATTTTCTATTTTTTATTTTTTAAAAAGTGTTATTTGATTGTTTAAGATCATTTACCAAATATAAAAGATTGTGAAAAAAGATCATGTACCAAAAATAGCCAAATCTAAACGATCGTGTACCGAAGAATCTAAAAAATAATCGTTTAGATTTGGATAGCCAAATTTAAATGATCAAATCTAAATAATCGTGTACAAATTTTTTTGAAAAAAATCATATAGATTTGGTTACCCAAATTTAAACGATCATGTATCAAATCTAAATGATTGTGCACCAAAAAATCTTGAAATTTTTTTTTATATTTGGCTACCCAAATTTAAACGATTAAATATAAATGATTGTGTGAAAAATAAATAGTCAAATCTAAAAGATCGTGTACCAAAGAATCTTTAAAAAAATCGTTTAGATTTGGCTACGCAAATCTAAACAATCAAATCTAAATGATCGTATAGGAAAGAATAACCAAATCTAAATGATCATTTACCAAATATATTATGCGTGTTGGGTGCCAATTAATCTTGAGATATTTTTGTATTTTTCATTGTGGGCCCGTTGGCTTTTTCCATTTTCAAAATTGTTCTATACAATGTAAATATTTTGCCACTTTGTTATATTTTTGGAAAAACCTCATTAATTAAATATTTGTTGGATTGATATTTAATTAATTAGTAAAATTAGAATTTTAGTGTTGTTAAAATTGAATGTAATTAAATAATTTTGGGTGTTTATTAATTAAATTTGAAGAGTGTAAATTTTGTTAAAGATTTGATAACTATATATATACGTGGATATATATATATATATATATATATATATATATATTATGGAAAAGAAAAAGATAATCATATTTGTTGAAATATAATTTAAGAAAAAGATAATTGTATTTTGGCAAAAGAAAAGTGATGTGATTGAAGAGAGTAAATGAAGAGAGAGAAAAATTGATTAGATATGTATATTCGATAAATATATTTAATAAGATATGGTGGGAATTAATTAATGTAGGAAAGAGAAGAGATTTGGTTATTTGAAAAAGGATAAGTAAATAAAAATAAGGGGGGTTTTTTAAAAATTGAACAAAGCGCGAAAATATTTATATTGTATAGAACAATTTTAAAAAAGAAAAATAATCTACTGGCCCATAACGTGAAATAACAAAAATACCTTACAATTAATCGGTCACACACCCGTGAAAAAATAGTTTTGTGCCTAGTTTAAATAATCTCGTAACAAATCTAACAATCTTTTAGGAAGTTTAAACGATCTCGTAGCAAGTCTAAACGATCTTGTACCCTTGTACCCTTGTACCTAGTCTAAACGATCTCATCGCAAGTCTAAACAATCTCATAGCAAGTCTAAACGATAATTTTGATGTGGGTTTTGGTGTTACCCATCAGCTGATAATTTTTTGTCTAAACTAATTTAATTTTGGATTAAAGATCAAATTTTTGCTTCTTTGAAGGTGTAATTGGCAATTTTTGAACAATTTCTCTGTTCATTTTTCTCCAATGTTAAATTGGTTTTAACCTCAATTGTTGGTAAGTCGACTTGGAAAAAATTTAAAGGTTGACCATTATATTGTTAATTAAGTTACTAAAATCTTCCTTATTGTTTATGATCGAGTTAATTGAAAAACTATCGACTGTCAACTAGAAAATAATTGTGTAGCTAAACTCATGGTAAGAGATTCTACTACTAGACCTCAAATGAAGATGAAATTAAGAGGTTTCATGTAGTTTTTTGTTATGCATTGATGTAGCCAAGATGCATAATATACTGTAGTTGATGACTAATATGTATATGATGCATGGTATATTAATCACATAATTAAAAACTTTATGATTGATATTCATTCCATGTTTATGATGCTTATGATGTTGCTACATGCTATGGACTGTAATGTTCTGTTAACTTTAGCCATTATAATTGTACCTACATGTATGGTGTCCCTTGGGATCACCACTTTTCATAGATTTAGGACTGTGTGCATTCGATGAGATCACCAGTGTGTCATGCCATGAAGGCCAGATTTTGATGTAATTCTAGGCATGGATTTGTTATCTGCTAACCATACAAGCATATATTGTTCCCACAAGGAGGTATTTTCTAATCTTTATGTAAAGGCTAGTTTCAAGTATAAAGGGGTTGGGATTGTGGTCCTACTCAAAGTTATCTCAGCCGTGAAGGCTAGTAAACTGCTCAACCAGGGTACCTAGAGTATTTTGGCTAGTGTTGTAGACACCAGGAAGGCCAGGGTTTCTTTGTCATCTGAACCAGTAGTGAGGGAATATCCCGATGCTTTTCTAAAAGAGCTTTCAAGACTACCGTCTCCCAGAGAAATTGAAATTGCCATTGAGTTAGAGCCAAACACCGTTCTCATATTGAGAGCTCTATACAAAATGGCCTCAACTAAGCTGAAAAAGATGAAGATTTAGTTGCAGGAATTTTTAGACAAAGGTTTCATCCGACCTAGTGTGTCACCTTAGGGGAGCACTAGTATTGTTTTTCATGAAGAAAGATGGGTCAATGCGTTTGTGCATTGACTATAGATAGTTGAACAAGGTGATGGTCAAGAAAAAGTATCCACTATCTAGAATTGATGATTTGTTTGACCAACTACAAGGAACAACTGTATTCTCTAAGATTAATTTAAGTTTCAATTACCACCAGTTGAGGATTAAAGATAGTGACATTCCTAAGACTATCTTTTGTTCCAGATATGAACATTATGAGTTCATAGTGATGTCTTTTGGATTGACAAATGCTTCTATTGTATTCATGGATTTGATGAACAAGGAGTTTAAAGATTTTTCAGACACTTTTATGATAGTTTTTATTGATGACATTTGGTTTACTCCAAGATAAAGGCTTAGCATGAGAAACATTTACATCAGGTTTTAGAGACTCTTCGAGCCAATAAGTTGTATGCCTAGTTTTTAAAGTGCGAGTTCTGGTTGAAGCAAGTGTTTTTTTTTTTAATTATGTAGTGTCTAGTGAAGGAGTTTTTATGGATCCAACAAAGATTGATGTTGTTACCAATTGACCTCAACCTTCTACAAACAGTCAAGTTTGTAATTTTCTAGGTTTAGTAGGTTATTATAGAAGGTTATTCGTGGAAGGTTTTTCTCTTTTAGCTAGCCCATTGACTTAGTTGACCAAGAAAGGAACTCCTTTTATTTGGAGCTAAGCATGTGAGAACAGTTTCCAAGATGATAAATAGATGCTTGTTACTACACTAGTCCTTATAGTGTCAGATGGATCTGGGACTTTTGTGATTTATAGTAATGCCTCTCAGAAGGGACTGGGTTATGTCTTGATGCAACAAGGTAAGGTAAGGTAAGGTCCTACACATGATTTAGAGTTGGCAGCAATGATTTTTGCACTAAAGATTTAGAAGCACTAATTGTATGGTGAGAAGATATAGATCTACACGGACCATAAGAGCTCGAAATACTTCTTCACTTAGAATGAGTTAAAAATGAGACATTGAAGGTGGCTTGAGTTAGTTAAGGACTATGACTGTGAGATCCTATACCACCTTGGTAAGACGAATGTGGTAGCTAATGCTCTTAATAGGAAGGTATCACATTTAGCAGCACTTATTACCAGGTAGACTCCATAGCACCGAGACTTTGAGAGAGCTGAAATTGTAGTTTTAGTTGGAGAAGTCACCTCACAGTTGGCTTAGTCATTAATTCAACTAACTTTGAGGTAGATAATTATTGTTGCTCAGTGTAATGATCATTATTTTGTTGAGAAGCATCGTCTAGCAGAAGTAGGGAAAATAATAAGTTGCCCATATCCTTTGACGATGGGCTTATGATTGAGAGGCGATTATGTGTGCCAACAGACAATGCAGTTAAGATAGATTTGTTGACTAAGTTCATAGTTCTCCATTTCGTATGCATCCAGGCTGTACAAAGATGCATCAGAACCTGAAACGAGTTTACTAGTGGCGTAACATAAAGAGGAAAGTGGCTGACTTCGTTAGTAAATGTTTGGTGTGCTAGCAAGTGAAAGCAGAAGCCAATGGGTTTGTTGCAACCTTTGAGTGTGCCAAAGTGAAAGGGAGAGAATGTGTCTATGGACTTTATTGCATGGATTCCTAAGACCGTGATGGGTTATATAGTGATTTGGATTGTTGTCGACAAACTCATGAAATCAACACATTTCATCCTAAGGAAATCCACTTATACTGTGAGTGAGTAGGCACAATTGTATTTAAGTAAGATAGTGAGACTGCATGGAGTGTCTTTATCGATTGTTTCTGATAGAGATGTTCGTTTCACTTCTAAGTTATGGAAAGAACTTTAGGTCGCTTTGGCCATAAGATTAGATTTCAGTACAACCTTTCACCCTTAAACTGATGGTCAAACAGAGCGTTTGAACCAAAATTTGGAAGATATGCTCACAGCTTGTGTGCTAGAGTTTTTAGGGAGTTGGGACTCCCATTTGCATCTGATGACATTCGTCTATAGTAACAACTATTAGGCTACCATTAGAATGGCACCATTTGAAGCTCTATATGGTAAGTATTGTAGGTCCCATATTTGTTAGGACGAGGTAGGTGAGCAAAGGATGTTAGACTTTAAGCTTGTTCAGTCCACCAATGAAGCCATATAGAAGATTAAAGCCCGTATGTTAACAGCACGGAGCAGACAAAAAAGTTACGCTAATGTATGATGTAAGGATCTTGAGTTTGACATAAAGACATGGTTTTGCAGAAGGTAGCACCTATAAAAGGTGTCCTAAGATTTGAGAAGAGAGAAAAGATGGGTCCTAGTTTTGTAGAGCTATTTAAGATACTTGAGCTGATTAGTCTTGTAACTTACTGTTTGGCATTGCCTCCGTCATTTTCCACAATTCATGATGTATTCCATGTCTCTGTGCTGGGGAAATATGTAGCAGATCTAACACATATAGTTGTCTGAATCATTGCAAATTAATGAGAATTTGAGCTATAAGGAGCAACCTGTTGAGATTTTTGCAAGAGAGGTCAAGCTACCCCTTAATATAGGAATTGCACTGGTTAAAGTCCTTTGGGAAAACCACAAAGTTGAAGAGGCCACATGAAAACGAGAGAATGACATGAGAGCCTAGTATCCCAAACTTTTCGAGGATTAGAACTTTCGAGGACAAAAGTTTCTCAATATAGGGAAGATTGTAATGTCCTAAAAATTAAGGTAATTTTGAATTTAATTATCTTAATTTTATTTAGTTATGTTGTAATTATTAGTGAAAAATTTTAATTAATTGAATGAGAATTTTTTGACTTTGTGGAAATTAGGATTAATTAAATATTTGTTGGATGGATATTTTATTAAATAGTAGAATTGGATTTTTGGTGTTGTTTAAATTGAATTTAATTAAACAATTTTGGGTGTTTATTTAATTAAATTTGAAGAGTGGAAATTTTATAAGAGATTTGATAATTATATGTATATGTGGATATATATATTATGGAAAAGGAAAAGATAAATGTATTTTGGGAAGAGAAAAATGATGTGATGGAAGAGAGTAAATGAAGAGAGAAAAGTTAATTAAATATGTATATTTAGTAAGATATGGTGAGAATTAATTAATGGATCAAATAGAAGAGATTTGGCTATTTGAAAAAGGTAAAATAAATAATAATAATAATAATAATAATAATAATAATAATAATAATAGTAATAATAATAATTTATTATTATTATTATTATTATTATTATTATTATTATTATTATTATTATTATTATTATTATTATTATTATTATTATTATTATTATTATTATTATTATTATTATTATTATTATTATTATTATAGACTATTGAGTAGCATGCAACGCTATTCATCTTCTTCACTTTTCTTTTTCCTCACTAAACCCTAACTATTCGCTTGTCACTGCCA
The DNA here is from genome assembly GCF_025177605.1 of Cucumis melo. Lineage (NCBI taxonomy): Eukaryota > Viridiplantae > Streptophyta > Magnoliopsida > Cucurbitales > Cucurbitaceae > Cucumis > Cucumis melo. The sequence goes on from NC_066863.1 coordinate 10,116,336, forward strand.
CTATTTCTCTAACAATCATGTTGTCCGTCAGACCAAGCGAACGACGTCAGTCACTTCTCTCCATGATTTCGAGCTGTTAGACAAGAGGAACCCCAAGCCCAACTAAATGTCTAATTGGTCTCTATTCGTCGAGTCACACAAAAAGAAGGGTCAAGTTGTGGCTTTCGGTCTTCTTCTTCGATTATGTCCAGCCCTTCACACGTAGAGCATTGTTAGCCGAGCTCCAAACTAGTTCCCTTCAAGTTGAGTGTCTTATTCAAGCTCTCCTTCACCCAGTCGTTCCTTTTATGTCCCAAGTCGTCACCAACACCAGAAATTGAGCCGAGGCACTACAAGAAAAACTCCTATTAAGATTGTTGGTTCCATCCCAAATTGAAAGGATGAAACAAATAATTGTCATCAAATGTCAAAAAGTGAGTTTTTGGTGGGAAAAGACGGTGATTTTGGAATGCCCAAATACATGACAGTTATTTGCTGTCATAATATGTAAGGGCATTAAAAAAATTAATTAAATATTTTTTATTAAAATAAAAAATAAAGAAAAGGCAAAAATCCTTCACTTTCCTTCTTCAAAATTCCTCCCCTCACAAAATTCCTCCCCTCACGAAACTTAACCCCATTCTTCTCATCTCCAAGTCCTTTCTTCTCGACGACAGAGACCTACAACAAGGAGACCCATAGCAATGAAGACCCATGGCGAGCAGACCCATGTCGTCATCGGTGAGTCCTTGATCTTTCTTTTTTCGTTTCCTCTCCCTCCGTTTATCTCTTTCCTTGTGCATAGTCCTACAAATTACCTTGATAAATTCAAGAGGAAGTAGGATTCTTAAAGACATATAAAGAGCACTGATTTCTTATCTTCTTTGTCTATCCCTTTCTCTCCCTAACTCAACAACGCCTTTGTCCATTTCCAAAGGTACCGTAACTAAAAAATGCATTTTAACTATTTTGTGATTCTTTAAAGGTATATTGATGGTTTTGTGAAATATATTGTTGGCTATGTGATGAAGAATTTTGGTAGCTTATAATATGTTTGATGAAATGTCTCAATGAAGCTTTTGGTAGATTTTTAATTGATTTTTGTTTGTTTGAATTAAGAAATCAAGGCCAAGGGAGATTTCTTGGCTATGAGAGGAAGCTTTGAGAAAAAGAGAATGAAAATGAATGGTTAGATTTTAAACATTGATGATGTGTAGAGCCTTTAAGTATTTTCTAGAGTTTAGTTGTTATGGTCATACATGTTTAGTGTTAGGTTTTATTTATAGTAGTGCAGGAATTTCAATCTCCTCTCTTATTGAAAAGAATATTTAGTCTTAGGATGTATTTAGGATTGTTTTTCAAGTAATGAATTTTGGAATGGATGGAAAATTATTTAGAAATTTAGTTCTATATTCTGCTATGGTTTCTTACATAGCACTTTAAGGTGCTTACATGTTTTTTTAATACATGAAAATTTTTAGAAGACTGTTGCCAAAGACACTCTCAAGGATGACCTTCAATTTGAAAATTCAATCAACCAAAAAAGGAAAATTTTCGACTTTTTTAACGTAATTAAAAAGACTTCAATTTCACTCATTTCCTTGATGACTGTTCATGAAAAGGCATGAAAGAACTGAGATTGTGTCTATATCTTATAAGCCCACGATATAGCATTGCATCTTCCCATTTCTTTTTCATTTTTCAACAACTTTTTGTGTATTTTCATTGGTTTCTCTTCTTCAGGTGAATGTCTTCTCTTTGGTATAACATTTTGGACTTCTTACCTATTTTCAAGTTCAAAGTTGGATTGGAAAGTTTTTATAACGAAGAATTATTTATTTACTTTCAGATCTAGATGACACTCTTTATCCTTTTAACTCTTGTTTGGCAAAGGAAATCACCAATAAAATTCAAGGTTAGATGGAATTTCTTTTCCCCTTTCGCCTCTAGATTCAGAAATTCAAGGAAATCACCAATGAGGCTCTTCGTACATATATGATATTGCCCATTGTGAACTTGAGTTTGCATGAATTTATCTTTTTAAAATGTTATTTTATGATCAATATTCGTTATCTTGGAGAAACTTTTAACTAGAAACATGGAGGACGTCTTGTGTTGGTGTATGTGTTGAAAATGTTCTAGTTTTCATGAATTTTTATTATGTAGCTGAGATTCTAATGTTGAAGAATTGAAGATACAAAGAAACTATAGGATTTCTGTTCATGATGTTGAAATTACTGCAAGCTAGTGAGTTATGTATGTTTGCTCGTTTTCGAGGATTTTACTGTTGAACTTTCAAGATTGAGTAAAATGTAGTTGTTGATATTTACTTTCAAATTTGACGTGTTTGATTATCTGAAATGTGGTCTTGACAATTATAGATTTTGATTCTCTTTCTGGATGGATTAAGCGAAATGTAGTTGATTGACATGTACTTTCAAATTGAATTTGCTTGATGATACGAAATGGGTCTGAGACTTAATTTTAGTTTTTTATTGTTTGGGATGATTAATGATTTGTTTGTTTGCAAAACTTTCAAATAGGTATAGGCTTCATCATGGTTGAAATTTCAAACAATTTAAAATCTTTACCTCTCACCATGCTCGTACTTCGTATGTCCAAGGTAAGTTAACAAATTGAAATTTGAATTTTTAACCGTTCAGCAAGTTTATTTCCACATGAGAGTGGGTTATGTATGTAATCACTTCGGGCTGTTGGTGATGCCTTTAATGAAGGCCTGTATGAAGAACAAGCCCAATTGAAGAGTATTCCATTACTGGAATGAAGACCAAAGTACTAGATATAGAAAATTATAGCAAAGGAGGCATGTGGAAAAATGGTGATCTTGCTTATTCCTTAAACTTCTTTTGTAATATTTTGATTACAGAGTATTATCAAGGCTTATGTTCCATTGGAGCCCATGCGAAAAAGAAAAAAAAAAACTATATCAAGAAAAGGAAAAGTCTATAAAGTATATGTGTAGGGTTGTCTCTTTCCCCCATGTTGTTAAGGTTGCTGATGTTGTTAGTATTTTGCGGAGCAATAAACATATCGGTTTTCCTGTGAGTAAAGCTAAATGCCTCATTTTCTCTTCATCTCTTTACCTATTCTCAAGGCTATGCTTCTTGCCTTAGGTGATTGATTACCCATCTCCATATATTGTCCCCGAGGATATGTCTTTAACAAAGGTTAAAACTTTATTTGTAACCACCTTATGATTAATAAGATTGCTTTTTTGTAACCAACTTTATTTTGCCGATGTTTTTCTTTTGTTTTGCACCATTCATCTTAGTATTGATTAATAAGATGGCTTTTTTGTAACCACCTCATGAAATGACAACATTTTTTGTCGGAGTTCAACACAACTACACAACATTCTTGGTTTTTTAAATCTCATAAAATATATACATTAGTTAGAGCAGATTAAAAGATTGAACAAACGACCCCTTTCACTTTTGCCAACATCATCCTTTTATAATTCCTTTTTTACTTTTCTATTTCTTGCTTTAACATCATACTTTTAGTACCCCTTCCGTCCGTCCTTACTATGTGACTCTTAGATTTTCTTTATTCCCATTTTTTTCTTTTGGTTTTCTGCCTCTATGTATTTGCTGAGATGAGACACTCTATTTTACTTGCCAAGCACTAAAAGTTCTTCTTCTCAGCCTTCTACTTCAAATCCTAGTACTTCAGAATCCATTTTCATTCAAAAGGTTGTTTTTCTCTCATTTTGTACTTTGTGCTACTGCATTGTTTGATCAATTTTTTTGCTTTTAGCCATTGATATGCTTGTAGGTGTTTTAGCTTTGAATTTTGTTATTGGCTGTTGGTTTTAGACTTTGTGTGAAGTTCTGTAATTAATTTAGCTGAGTTTATGGGCTTATCCTTTGAGGTACTCTACTACTTGTCTAGTGTCTTAAGTTTATCCTCTGCTTAGTGAGAAGTGGAATGTTAGTAGTGAAAGGTATAGTCTAAAAGCTTGGAGAAAAGCAGTATATATACTTGTTGAGAGTTATTGTCATGGTATCTTACACTCCATATCTAAAAGGATCTCATCGAAACCTTTTGAGATATTGGTTCTAAATTAAGTATTTAGATGGATCACATTTTATCAACGGTGATATATATTTGATAAGACAGTAAGATAAAAATGCACAGCACTTGCATGGTTATTAATATCCAAAGATGACTGATTTATATTAAATACTTTATAGCTCTGTTTTTAATGAAGGTTAGATACCAATTGTAAAATCCCTAAATGCATGTTCTTCGAATCAACAAATGTGGACTAGAATGTAGGAATGTAAGATCGAGGGAGATTTTTTGTGATTTCTTCAGAGCAGTATGAGATGACTTGAGAATTGGAAGGTAGAGAATTATTTGGATTGTTCATGTTTCATGCAATAAGTTCAGAGTTTGTTTTTTGTTTGTCAAGTCTTGGTTAGGTTTTCTAGCTTTTTTCTTAATATTTGTTTGAGGTATAACCGTATAACTTGCACCGTTCTAAGCATATCCAGAAACTTCGTCATTTTTGCTCTTACCATGATTCATTAAGCCTATGAGTGCAGTGTGGCTTATGTTGTTTACTTTGTGTAACTTAAATTGCTTATTTAGGTTATCTATATATTGGTTCGGATGCTAATTTTTCATTCAAGTTTCACTTGAAAACATTGGATTGGTCTGATTGTCATGTCTGCAGCTTATTTTATTCCTTACAACCAACTTGAAAAAATGGCAAAGCCAACCTATGGTGATGATGGTGAACTTCTAGATGGTGGATTTGATATGAGTACTGGTGGAATTTGTGGGTATGTCTTCTTTCTTCTTAATGTATAACCATTACATGTCAGTTTCATGCATGTTTTTATCTCCATTACATAAAGAATAATTGTTGAGTATAAACTTAGCATATTTAATTTTTCTGTGACCCAAGTTTAAGGTGAGCGATATATTGCTCTGAAACTTTCAATTTTCTTTCTTGGACATATTACAAGATAGTGATACATAAGCAAGCTTGCTGCTTTAAGAGGAACAGGCTTATTGGGTTTTTAAGTTTTCTGGTAAATGCTTCTGCTCCACTTGTTGCTTTGATCAGTTGATATGTTTACCATCACCAATGTGACAGAACAATTCATGGTAATATTTTTGGCCTACATAATATTGAGTGGTTTTGTGTGGGGTTTTTCCATTCAGTGGAAAATGTGGTGTTTATAATATGAATGAAGTAATTGAAAGAAACATATGGCTTTTCAATGACTTTTTTTCTTCTTTTAATCGTTTTATGAATCTTGTTCTGTCACCTGCTTTTTTTTTTTTTTTTTGGTGTAAAACTAAGCATCCCTTCTCTCATTTCAACCTTTCTTTTTTAGTTAGTAATTGGTGATCTGTTATGTAACAAGCATTTGTTGTTTGTGGTTCTTCCTTGTTCTTTTACTGAAAAAATTATGGATTGACTTTAAAAAGAGGTTGGAATCCAATATGGTTAGCCTTCCATCTGTCAACAATTTATTGACATTTCAATAATTAATCAAAACATCTTAATGGTTTGTCTTGTTTTTTTGTAGCTACATGCATAATGTGATCTACATTACAAGGTTTGTGCAAATAATGTCAATCCTTTCCGAGAAGATTTGGTACACCAACCTTGTGGTAAGGCCTATTCACTTTTGAAATTGAACTTTAGACATATTTAGTACTAATATCCTTGGGCCAACCCTGACCTTTGGGTGTGAAATCTCTAAACATCAATGTTAAGTTCGTTTTTATTTTTTTTAAGTTTTGCATTGTTATGTTTCACTGCATACAGAGAGTCGTTCCAAGAGATTATTAATATTGAGGGGTAAATTTAAGTTTGAATTTAAAAGTTTGTGTGAGAGGGAGGGGGTACATAGTTTTGTGGGTAGTTTTCTTGTTAACTACCACTAAAATTTTATGTTACATTTATTTAGTTCATCGATTTCCCTTTTGTTTTAAAAAAATTATGCAATATATCCTCCTGATTGGTGGTGTGTATGTGAATGTGATGTGTTGTGTATTGTGTATGTTCTATGTGTGTTTTGTGTTGTGTTGTTGAAGTGAATGTGCTGTGTTGTTGAAGTAAATGTGTTGTGTATGTGAATGTGTTGTGTATGCAAATGTGTTGCAATTAAATGAACTGAATGTAAACCTTTCTCATATTCTTATCTTAATGTGTAGAGTCATACTCTAAAATTTCATTTTATTTTCTTACTAGATTTTGCAAGAATCCATTTGAGCAGTAAAGCCATATTTGCGGCAATTGTTTGATTTATAGGCCTTTTTGTAGGTTTAGTAGCCAAATTTTAGTTCAAATGTACTTATTTAAATAGCATGTTCATTGCTTCATTGTAGGAACACTTTACAAACAATTGATATTTAAGTATATATATTAAAGCATTCACCATTTCTTTTCACATGGGTGTATTGTATAGTACTTTGTGATTGTATTGGTGGCAGGACGGTAAGAAAAACATGGATTTAATTAAAAATAAGGCAAGACAAATAGGGACTGAAAATACAATTATGACATTTGAATCTAAAAAAAAAAATTGTCATTGAAAACATTTTCTTGATAGTTAATTAAAGTCATGGTAGGTGAAATGATGACAGTTAATAAAAGTCATAATTGATAAATAATGACAGTTAATATCTGCCAAACAAGATTAATAATGACATTTATTCTCTATCATAAAATGTAAACAATGACAATTATTCTCTGTCATAAAGTATAAACAATAACAGTTGTTAACTGTCATAAAATCTAAATAATGACATTTATAATCTGTCGTAAAATAAACAATTCGTGACATTTATTCTCTGTCATGAAAAACACATTTCATGACAATTTTGTGAAAATGTCGTAAAATACTTTCTATGACTACTGCATTAATGATTGCAAATAACTGTCACAAAATCTTTTTATGACAACATTTAACTATCATCATAGGTTCTTTTTCTACTAGTGAGGTCTCCCTCTTCTCTTTCAATTGGGTGTGAATTTCCCTCAAGCCAATCTAAGCAATGCACGAGTCAATCTTCCCAACTAATTCAAGCCAACTCTTGGGTGAGTTTTTGTTGATGTGGGTTTTAGTTTTACCCATCGACTAATAGTTATTGGTTTAGAATAATTTAATTTTGGATTAAAGATCGAATTTTTGCTTATTTAAAGGTGTAATTGGCAAATTGTGGAACAATTACTTTGTAGAATTTTCCCTATGGTTGAATTGGTTTCAATCTCAATTTTTGATAAGTCGACTTGGGAAAAATTTAGAGGTTGACCATTATATTATTTATTAAATTTACTAAAATCTCTCTTATTGTTTAGGATTGAGTGAATTGGAAAACTCTTGACTATCAGCTAGAAAATAATTGTTTAGCTAATCTGAAGGTAAAAGATTCTACTACTAGACTTTGAATGAAGATGAACTTAAGAGCTTTCATATATTTTCTGTTATGCATTAATGTAGCTAAGATGCATAATGTATTGTAGTTAATGACTAATATATTTATGATATGTGATATATTAATGACATGATTAAGAACTTTATGATTGATATTCATGTAACGCCCCAAAAATTAAGATAATTTTGGAGTTAATTATCTTAATTTTGTTTAATTAGATTTAATTTATTGGGCGTTATTTTAAACTCATTTAATGAGAATTATTTGATTTATGTGGGAATTGAAATTAATTAAATATTTCTTGGATGAATATTTAATTAATTTGAGGTTTTGACACGTGGTGTTTGTTGAGTTTTTGATTAAATGGTAAATTAAGAGAATTAAGTAAAGTTGTGGTTTTTTAGTGTTGTTGAAGTTGAATTTAATTAAATAATTATGGACGTTATTTAATTAAATTGTGGGGTGGAAAGTTTGTTGGAGATTTGATAATTATATGTATATGTGGAAATATATATATAACTATTATGTGAAAGGGAAAGATAATTATATTTGTTGAAAATATAATTATTTAAGGAAAATATAATTGTATTTTGGAGAAAGGATATTTAGTAGGGGAGAAAAAGTGAAATAATTATATTTTGGGAAATATAATTATTTGTAAAAGGATAATTACTTTGGAGAAAGATAAACAATAATTAATTATTGTGGAAGATAATTAATTATTTTGGAGAAAGATAAATAATAATAAATTATTGTGCAAGATAATTAATTATTTGGAGAAAGATAAATAATAATTAATTATTGTGGAAGATAATTAATTATTTTGCAGAAAGATAATCTTGATTCTGAAGTGAAGTTGTTATGGTTGGGTTAAGATAATTCATGTTGGAAGTTATAAGTAATTTATTGAAAAAGATTTGATTGATTAAATTAATTGAGGATTTAAGTTAATTTGAGATTTTGGAGGAAAAAGTTGGTTTCGGTGGAATTGGATTTAATTGAGTATATATATATGGATATATATATATTTAATTAATAATTGGGAAAAGTGTAGATAATTATATTATGGAATATAATTATATTTGTTTGGAAAAGAAGATAATCCATGAGAAGAGAGATGGTTGGTTTGATTGGACGAAAAAGATATATATTTATTTATAAGAGAGAATAATAGTTTAAATAAATATATATTTATAGTAGATTGATGTTGATGATTGATGATGACGACTGATGTTATGTTAATGACCGGTAGTATGTTGTTGATGACTGTTGATGTTGATGCATGATATATTAATCACATGATTAAGGACGTTAAGATTAATATTCATGTCATGTTATAATGTTACGTTATGCTACATGCTATGAATATAGTGTTCTGTTAACTTTGTCTAATAGAGTCGTACTTGCATGGGTGTCCTTCGGGATCACCACCTTTTTAGGACTGCGTAGTCCGACGAGACCGCCAGTCTGGCATTGACATAGACATGATTCGAGTGATTCGACGGGATCACTCGCAGCCCGATTGTCTTAGTGTTTCATTCGAGTACACTAAAGACCAGATTGTCCTAGGTGTTCCTTTGGGTTCACTGAAGACCAGATATGTTCCTACGGGATCACAGATTGCACATGTTCGGGAACGTGCCAGTTCTTGGGTACCACTTTTCAGGACTCTAATGGGAAGTTAACAGACACCTAGCGGGACTAGTAGTAGGTCTCTTACTGAGTATTTGTTTATACTCACTCCTTCTATGTTTAACATTTCAGGCGAAGGTAAAGGTAGAGGAAAGCTGGCGAGCGACAAAGAAGGATTCGTGACATGCCATATGGGAACTCAGTTTTGCTTCCGCGTTTATGTTTCAGTGTTTTAATATTCCGTTTTTAATGAAAATTTGGTCTTCCCTCGTTTAAAGAAAGTGTCTCTTGTCATTGTTTCTTTTTAATAATGACCTCAGCTTAGTATAAAGAGTTGGGTTTAGGGTTTAGGGTTTAGGGTTTAGGGTTTAGGGTTTAGGGTTTAGGGTTTAGGGTTTAATTATTATTTATCTTTCTCCAAAATAATTAATTATCTTCCACAATAATTAATTATTGTTTATCTTTCTCCAAAGTAATTATGCTTTTACAAATAATTATATTTTCCCAAAATATAATTATTTTACTTTTTCTCCCCTACTAAATATCCTTTCTCCAAAATACAATTATCTTTTCCTTAAATAATTATATTTTCAACAAATATAATTATCTTTCCCTTTCACATAATAGTTATATATATATATATATTTCCACATAGACATATAATTATCAAATCTCCAACAAACTTTCCACCCCACAATTTAATTAAATAACGTCCATAATTATTTAATTAAATTCAACTTCAACAACACTAAAAATCCACAACTTTACTTAATTCTCTTAACTTACCATTTAATCAAAAACTCAACAAACACCACATGTCAAAACTTCAAATTAATTAAATATTCATCCAAGAAATATTTAATTAATTTCAATTCCCACATAAATCACATAATTCTCATTAAATGAGTTCAAAATAACGCCCATTAAATTAAACCTAATTAAACAAAATTAAGATAATTAACTCCAAAATTATCTTAATTTTTGGGGCATTACAATCTTCCCTCCTTTATGAAACTTTCGTTCTCGAAAGTTCTAATCTTTTAACAACTTGGGATACTTGGCTCTCATGTCTTAATTAAAAATAAATTCTACCAAATTTCAAAATCTTTAATCAAAGACACACACCCATGTATATATATTCAATTAATCCAACACAAAACAGTCGAATACATTCCTTAACTTCGAAGTCCATTTAATGTAATACCCATAATAAATTCCTTAAACTTATGGGGTGTTACAATTCATGCCATGTTTATGATGTTGTTACATTCTATGGACTGTGATGTTCTGTTAACTGAGACTGTTAGAATTGTAACTACATGTACGATGTCCCTCGAGATCACCACTTTTCATATATTTATGACTCTATGTGTTCAACGAGACCACCAGTTTGCCATGCCATGTTTATGAGTGAGCTGATGGGGTCACTAAGAGCTGATATCATGTGTGTTCCTTCGGGCTCACCGACTAATGAGAGTATTCCTTCGGGATCACTAGATTATGCGTGTTCCTTTGGCACACGATAGTTTTAGGTACCTCCGAACGAAATCCTAATGGAAAGTCAATGGATACTAGATGAACTAGTAGTGAGTCCCTTATTGTTTATACTCACTCTTTCATATGTTTAATATACAGGCAAAGGTAGAGGTTGAGGAAAGCTGATGAATGACAAGAAGGGTCCATAACTTGTCCATAGGGAAATTACATTTGCTTGCACTTTTGCTATTTACAGTATTTTGTTTTAATTATTTTATTGAAATTTATTGGAACTCGTTAAATATTTTTATGTTATTTAAAATTTTGATAGAGTGCGAACTAGAATTTTGTTACACATATTTTTTTCTTGTTTTTGCTAAATTATGATTTAAGAACGTGTTTTTGAATTTATTTTTGAAAGATTTAGTTTTTCTTCTTTTTTTTTTCAAATGAAAATTATTATTTATTTTAAAGTAATGACCTCAGTTTAGTACAAGGATCGAAGTTGGGTTGTTACAAAAAACTATTTTCTTGAGAAATTATTCGTGCTTCCTAGTTTCTACCTCAAACATACCACTAAGACTAATTCTTGTGGACTGTTTCAGTTAAATTTTCCTATCCAACTTAAGTGACAAAGTTTGCTATATCAATAGAATTCTATCTAAGGAGGTGTATGATACTGTTCTTTTCTGGTTCTTTCCTTTAACTTTATGTTGTCACATTTCTATGAAGCTATGTATTTGAGAGTCATGAGAGGGTTATAAACTATTTTTATTTAGAAGTGTTGGCTGATTTATTTATGGATTTAGGCTAGTATTTAATATTTTCATGGATATTGTTAGATTAAATGTTCATACACTACAAGAAATCAGGAGGTTTTCGACGTACAAAATGACATAAGAAAACAGAACGTTGGGACAAACACCTTTCCTCGATGCTGTTTTGCACATGTCGAGAAACGACGAACACATTATTTTAATATTACCTTTTCTCCACCATGCATGGGACGTTGGGAAACAAGAAGCCATTCCTAACGTCTGGGTGTATGGCGTCAAAAATAGTTTGCAATTAAATAAAATATATAGCATCTTCTGACGTCCCATGCACAGTGTCGGTAATGGACACCTATGTTTCTGATAGTACTCGTCATGCGTCAAAAATTGTTAAAACCATTTCTGACGCCTTACATGGGCCATCGAAAAATATTCGAACATTAATTATTTCAGATCAAGATTCCCGACGTTTCATGCATGGCGTCGAAAATGGGCATAAAAATGGACACCTCTGTTCCCATCATGCGTCGAAAATAGTTTAAACCATTCTTAACGCCTTGCATGATCGTCAAAAAATGTTCGAACATTAATTATGTCAGATCAAGATTTCCAATGCCACATGCATGACATTGAGAATGCGTTTAACTATTTTCGATGCCATTAGTGATTCGTCGGGAATCTTGATCTAATATAATTAATGTTCGAATATTTTGATCTGACGTTTGACATTTAAGATATTTTTCGACGACCAAGTATGTTAGGAATTGTTTTAACTATTTTTGACGCATGATGAGTACCGTCAGGAACATGGGTGTCCATTTCTGACACTGTGCATAGGGTGTCGGAAGACGTTATATATTAGTGATTTTCGATGAATCACTAATGGTGTCAAGAACACAGGGAAACTCCTGACATTTTTGTGGTGAGTCTGGAGTTTTCTTATATATACTCGTTTCAGTTCTGTAATTCATATAATTGAAAACGAAGAGGAAACGAGAGGAAAGGGAAGAGAAGAAAAATAAGAGAACCGCGTTGTGCCCCTCATTGTCGTCGTGTCATCGCTCATCCTTATTTAGTAAGTTTCAAACCCTTTAACGTTAGTTTTACTTAGGTTAGTATGCTTAGAGTTTTTTTTTTTTTTTTTAAAGTTAGTTTAAGATTTTAATGGTGATCAATAAGTTTTAGGATATTGTTTAGAAATATATTTTAGCTTTTGAACGTTAAATTTTAAATGTGGGTTGAAAATTTGAAGATGGACGAGGGGGGTTATTTGAGAAATTTAGTTAGGGAATTGAAAATTTGAATGTGTTGGTTGAACATATGAAAGTTTGAGGGGGAGGGGGGTTTAATTGAATATTTGAAGGGGATGGGTTGAGAATTAGAGGGGGGTTGAGGATGAAATTTTGAAGGGGAGGGGGGTTAAATTGGAATTTTGAAGGAAGGATTGAATTGAACTTTTGAAGGGGGTGGAGGAGAGGGGGTTGAATTGGAATTTTGAAGGATGGATTATATTGAACTTTTGAAGGGGGTGGGGTAGGGTGGGGTGGGGGGGGGGGGGGTTGAATAGAAAATTTGAGGGGTTTGGGGGGGTGAATAAATTTAGATTGAATTGAAATTTTAAATGTGGATTGAAAATTTGAGGGGGGAGGGGGCAAGGGTTATTATTGTTTTAAAAAATTTTTAATTTGTGGTTGAGATTTGTTTTGGCTATCCTACAGTTATGGTAGTCTTTAGTTTGATTTTAGTTGTTTATTTCATAGTAGTTGTAAAATCATTTGTTGTTGATTTTGGACGACTATCCTGTAGTTATGGTAGCATTTCTTTATGCCAACTTCGTTTTGAATTTGTTAGTATATCTGAGCGTTTGAAGATATGGTAGGAAAACTTGTAAAATAGCATTGTTGGAAGGGGTGGGTAGTATGCAAAGATTGAAGGTGTTTGTGGTTAATTAGGTTGTGGTGGCTATCCTATAGTTATGGTAGCCTCTGCAGTTTAAAGTTAGTTTTAGTGAAAAGTTTGGAAGATTGTTTATTCAGGTGAGTAAGTTTAGGATGTGAGAAGAGAAATATACTTCTGATGAAACTATAACGCCCCAAAATTTAAGGTAATTTATTTTTAATTATCTTGAGTTTAAATTTTTTATTTTCGGGTGTTATTTAATTGTTGAATTTTATTGGAATATATTAGATATTTTGGGAAAATATCTAATTGTTTGCATTTGAGAAAATAATTATATTATGTAGATAATATAATTAGGTAAGGATATTTATTTTTGGAAGAAAAAGGTGATTGGTTTGAAGAGAGAGTGAAATTTGAGTTTAAAGAAAAGATTTTGTGGGTTTTAAATGAAGAGAGAGAGTGTGAAGATTTTTGGGGAAGAGAAAAAGGAAAAATAAAAATAAAAAGAGTTATTTTTATTAAATAGGGCTTTGGGATGTGTGAAAACCCTATTCATCTTCATCTTCCTCCAGAAAACCATAGCCTTCCAAGTTCACCGCTGCCATCACTGCCTCTACCTCCGTCTGTCGCAACTCCTCCGTCGCAAGGCAAGCTGACCGCTGTCGCCGCCGTGGTTTCCGTCGTAGTTGCCAAGTCCAGCCAATCATCCTCGCCGTTCGCGTTTCGCTAGTCATCCGCCTCCGTTGCCCCTTTGTAGCCGTCAGCGTCTCCGTCGCGAGTCGCCGATCGTCCGCTTGCCGTCACGGTTCCTCGTCATCAACAAACGCGCTCAGCTGTCTATCTTTAGTCACGTGCGTGTCTTCACGTCGAGTCGCTCGTAGCTGCGCTTCCTTCGGCCGCAGTCTCAAGCCAACCGTCAGCCGTTCTACCTTCTACCCGAGCCACCTTTCTCTTTAGCCTTAAGCCGCCAAGCCATTTTTCAAGCCATTTAGTTTATTTTTGGCTTTTTCCTCTAATTTTGGTAAGTCTTGGTAAATTTGATTGGGTTTTTAGCATACCCAACTAAGGTTTATTCTTTGACCCTAACTAATTTAATTTTGGATTAAATTGGTTAGATTTTTAATTGGAAGCTGAGCTGGGAATGTGTCCAACTAAGTGTAAATCGATTTCGGCCTCGATTTTGGGTAAGTTAAATCAACTGGATTTTAGGATCCTTAATCAACTGCGAGTTAAATTATTTAAACTTAGTTATTTACCCTTGTTGCTTAGGATTTTTTTTCCTTGAGAAGCTTGACCACGATCGTTAGGAAAATCTCAGTTTTAACTAATCTACAGGTAAAAGATTCTACTACTAGACCCTCAAACAAAATGTAAGAAACCGCATGTACTTATGGTTATGCATTAGTGATAGGTGAAATGTATAACTGGATGCTATTGATAATGACTACCATTATATGGGTGTTTGATGATGATAACTGTTACTATGTTTATTACTGTTAGTATATTGATGATGACGACAACGTTATGTCCTTGATGACAATGTTTGATTGAAATGACATGATAGATACTTCTGCCATGCTTTTGATAATGTATGTTATGTTACATGCTATGGTTAGGTTGTGCTGTTAGCTTTAGCTATTAGAGTTGTGCCACATAGGTGTACTTCGGGATCACCAATCTAGTATTACATAGACTTAGACATGATTATGAGTGATTCGACGGGGTCACTCACAACCCGATTGTCTTAGTGTTCCCTTTGGGTACACTAAAGACCAGTTGTCCTCGATGTTCCTTTGGGTTCATCGAAGACCAGATATGTTCCTAAGGGATCATAGATTGCACATGTTCGGGAACATGCCAGTTTAAGGGTACCACTTTACAGAACTCTAATAAGAAGTTAACAGACACCTAGCGGGACTAGTAGTGGGTCCCTTATTGAGTATATTTTTATACTCACTCTTTCTTGGTTAATTTTTTAAGCAGAGATAGAGGTAAGGGCAGAGAGAAGTCGGCAAGTGACAAGAAGTGACCGTGGCGAGCCATAGGGATCTCTTTTTGCTTCCGCTTTATGACATTGATTATATGCATTTTTTTTACTTTATTTTATTTTATTTCATTTATTTTTTTCTTAAAACTAGATAGGGCCCGAGCTAGGATTTTATTCAATTTTTCCTTCATATACATTTGTTTGTGATTTTTAATGAATATTTAAGTTTTTTTTTTATTTTCTATTTTTAAATTTAAGAAATTTTACTTATCTTTTAAATTAGTAATGACTTCGGCTTAGTAAGGAGTTGGGTCGTTACAGAAACCTATTTGACGATTATAGCCTCTGCAGTTTAAAGTTACCTTTAGTGAAAAGTTTGAAAGATTGTTTATTCAGGGGAGTAAGTTTAGGATGTGAGAAGAGGAATATACTTTTAATGAAACCTATTTAATGATAGACAAAGGTTGGATGAAACTTGGGAATAAGTTTTTTATTGAGTATATAGAGTAGAGGTGTAATCGGATTGGGTTGGGAGACATTCTCAACCCAACCCATATTTTCGAGTTGGTTAGGTTGGCAACCTGAATAATCCAAATTTAGTTTCCAACCCAACCCAACCCGTAAAATATGAATTGGGTTGGATTGTATTGTCGAGATATTTTTTTTTTTTTTGCTTTCTTTTTTATCCAGTAGACTTCATGACTAGGAATAAACTAAATTATAGTCCACCCTCTCTAAGCCATCAAGATACAAAATTATTTGGTAAAAAACTAAAAGGAATCAATATGCACAACTCATAAATCCCCCTTTGCAATCGACTATCAACAAAAGTTTTCCAATCTTGGTTGGTGGAATATCAAAGCTTGGAATTGAGACCCAAAAATCGAAGCTTCAAACCATTTTTTACAATTCTTGTGCCAAAACCAAATATTGCAAATTGAAACACAAAAGGACGCCAATGAATAATGTCAGCCTCTAATATGCTATTCGAAGAATCAAAATCCAACTATATTTCAATCAAGAATTTCAGTAACAATCTTTATTTCAAAGATTTCGAGTGCTAACCTTTTAGGACTTGAAGAGAACTGAGAAGAGATTTCGAAGAGGTGAACTTGAAGAGAACTGAGAAGACGAACTTGGAGAAAATTGAGATGACGAACTTGAAGATGGCTGAAGAGAAGAGATGATCAAACAAAGGAACGATGTTTTAGAGGCGTGTGGTTGAGGATGTGAACGATGTTTAGCCATTTTCATGAAGAAGATGATATGTTTGGTATGCTAAATGATTTACAAGCTCCGATTAAATAGGAAGAGGAAATAAAGAAAGGTCGTTTGAAGGATGAAATGACAAAGAATATTGGGGTAGATATAGAATAAGATACAACAAACATATTTCAGGACTTATTGAATGAAGCACGTAATGAGCTGTACCCCAGTTGTTCTGAATTTTCCTCCTTAAATTTTTTGTTATGTTGATGCACATCAAGATTTTCAACGATTGGAGTAACAAGTCCTTCGACATATTGTTAGGACTCTTAAAAGCAACGTTTCCAATGTGTAGTAGTATTATCTCTAGTTCATTTTATGAAGCTAAATGAAAACTTCATGACTTGGGCTTGGCATACGAGACTATTCACGTGTACAAGTACGACTCTGTATTGTACTGGAAAGAGTTTGTTGATTTGTAACATTGTCATACATATGGCGAGGCTTGGTACAAGGTTAATTATAACAGAGGAAAAAATTCGTATAAGGTATTGTGTCACTTTCTGTTGGTATTGAGATTACAGCGCTTGTTTGTCTCGCAAGAAGGGTCCTCTAACATGAGATGATATATGGATAAACGTGTTGAAACAGATGATGTATTGAGACATCCAAGTGATGCGGAGGGATGGAAGCACTTTGATTGTGAATTTCCTGATTTTGCTTCTGATCCATGTAATGTGCATTTGGGGTTAGCTTCAGATAGGTTTAATCCATTTGGTCATATAAGTACCTCGTATAGTATGTGGTCTATTATGTTAATTCCTTACAATTTGCCACCTTGGAAATGCATGAAGAAGACAAATTTCTTCATGTCATTACTTATACCCAATCCTAGATCTCCTAATAGGAAAATTGATGTGTATCTCCAACTATTGATTGAGGAACTGAAAGAGTTATAAACTTTCAGAGAACGTACGTATGATTCTCTTATCGATCAGTTCTTTCAGCTACATGCAGCCTTGTTGTGGGCGATTAATGACTTTTCGGTGTATGGTGACCTATTAGGATAGAGTACGAAGGAGTATCAGGCATGTTCCATATGCATGGGTCATAGATCGTCGTTTGGAATACGAGGTAGAATATCCTTCATGGGATATCGATGTTACTTTCCAAAGAACCACGTGTGGCATAGAAGTAGGCTACACGATGGAAAGGTATAGCGTAGGGCTCATCTAATGGTGATGAATGAGCATGAAATATTGAAACAACTAGATCAGTTGAAGTTTCCAGTTATGAGTAAACATCCTTCTGTAATGCATATTAAGAAGAATGTTTTTGATAATTTGGTTGGTACCTTATTGAATATCGAAGGAAAAACCAAGGATACCACGAATGCTTGGTTGAACCTATAAGATTTGAAGATAAGAAAGGATTTACACCTTATAGAAGTTGGTAATCCATTGGTCAAGCCATATGTGAGCTACACGTTGACTAGCAGCAAATGAGTTGAGTTTTGCAAGTTCCTGAAATTAGTTAAGTTTCTTGAAGGATTTGTTTATAATATTTCACGATGTGTGAATGAAAGAGAGGAGAAAATATCGACTGCTTTATTATATGTCTCAAAACACACGATTGTCATGTTTTATTATATCGACTGCTGCCTATTTGTATACGAGCATTCTTACCAAAAACGTGTATACTGCTATTACTAAACTATGTAGTTTTGTTTGTGACATGTGCACCAGAACGATAAGAGCAAGTGATTTGAACAGATTGCAAGCAGATATCATAATCATACTTTTTAAGTTGGAAATAATATTTCCACTTGTCTTTTTCAACATTATGGTACACCTTGCCATTTGAAGGATAACATAGAAATGCAGTGGAAACAGGATAAAAAATTACTCTATATGCAACTACACATTTTAGTAATTAACATGCTTAAGACAACCCTAATTACAAAGATTAAGATTAAAAGAAATTCTTTACCTTTGAAGCTCCCTTATGCTTCAAATCTTTTCACGACCACACACCTAAAACCACCACTAAAATTCACTTGCTATACTCAGGACTAAGAACTGAGTTGTGGTATCCATCGAATGAAGGATTTTTGAGAGAGATATGGAATGAAGTTTTTTTTATAAAATTAGCCAAAAAAAACCATCCTTTTACCGCTTGAAGAAAATGAACTATTTATAACCTAATTACATGAATAATTGCATGTAATTAGTTAGCTAATTTTTCAACACTTTGTATTCCACTAACATTTAGTGGAATTACTCACCATTCCATTTAGTGGGATTTTTGTATATTGCAAATAATTTTAGTCAAGGGCAAAATGGTCATTTGACCATTTTAGTCAAAGTCAAACTGACTTTTTAAGTCAAAAAATCAACATTTTGACTTTTTACCATTTTGTCTATTTTGACTACTTTCGACCTCTCGAGTATGAATCCGCATTCATTTTCTTGATTTTCAAATCGCATTTGAATATAAAGTCTTATAACCGGCGATTATATCACATATATATTCGTCAGTTTTTCTCTCTTCACCTAATTCAAAAAATTCGAATCATTCCAACATGTTGTTCTAAGTTGATTCCATATGAGCTAGCAAAGGAACCTAAGGGACCTATAGATCATGGGCTCCAACGATCTGAGATTAACTGGCTAAACCATTTTAGGCTAAGCTAATCAACTTTCGTTAACTAATGAGTCATTCCATTAAAGTTTCGTAGCTGCACTTCCCTCACTATAGATATATTTCTGTCCATCTGATATAACCATATCAGTAAGTTAATCTTTCACAAGTTGTTCGTAACCTCGCTGGGTCAAAATACCGTTTTTACCCATGAGACTACATCTTGTTCCTTAAGTCCCACTGATCCACTATTCACTACAAGAAATCTGGCCTTTAATGTCGGTTTAAAACCGACATTAAAGGCCTTTAATGTCACTTGGCGACCGACATCTTTGCGAGCGTTATTAAAGGGCTTTAATGTCGGTTGGGCTTTAATGTCGGTTATAAACCGACATTAAAGGCTTTCAATGTCGGTTATAAACCGACATCTTTGAAGGTGTTATTAAAGGCCTTTAATGTCGGTTCATCTTTAATGTCGGTGGATAACCGACATTAAATATATCTTTAATGTCGCTTATGATACATCTTTAATGTTGTTTTTCCACCGACATTAAAGATGTCTTTAATTTTTTTTAACCGACATTAAAGCTGTCTTTAATGTCGTTTTGAAACCGACATTAACGATGTCTTTAATGTCGTTTTTTCAAATTTATTTTTATTAAATCCTTGCATTATTGTCCATTTTGTATGACACCAAATAGTTAAAAATGAAATCTTTTACTTGTACATATACAAAATGAAATCTTAATAATGTGTACATTTATATACAACTTGGATCCAAACACAGAAATTATGAAGCTTAATTATTACACTGATCATCCTTTGAAAAAAAAAAAAGAAAGAAAAAGAATATATTGAGAGAGCAATAACTAAAACTGCAACTAATAGCAAACTAGAACGCTTCACAAATGACTAACTTCAAGATCTTGTCACAAAGATGAGGGTCTGGCTAATTGTACTCACTTGCAACCATTTCTTCTATTGCAGTCATTTGTTTAGTGATAACTCCCTGTAAAAGACATCAAGATGGTTGAATTGATAACTAACAATGTTAAGACCTAGTTGTTAGTAGAAATATTAAAATATCAAAATGAGGATGATATGATAGTTCCAAACAAAGGCAAGATTTTGTTAACTTCCCATGAACAAATTGTTATCAACTTTCTATTCATGTTTTTGAAAAACCAAGTCAAATTTTGAGAAATAGTCACCACCATAATAGTCTTTTCATTGCCAAACAAAAGAAATGAGACTCTAGCTATACTATTTAAATGAAAAAGGTTGGTCAGCCATGCAAGGTGCAACAATAGTTATAAGTTATAAATTTCTGCAAAGACTGCAATCAAAAGGTCCCACCACGACCATGCAAACTTAAAATAAATATTCTCTAAGATGTCTCCTCTCGATGATATTGATACTTAGATAACCAAAAGTGCCCAAAGGCAAATACACAATCCTCTCCTCCACGGAGAATTTACTTCAAAAACAAGTTAGCCTCTCACTCTAACAAACAATTATTTATGTACACACTAACTGGAAAACAGCCCCCAACTCCCTCTCCCAAATGGTCCCCACAAATACTCTCTCATCTCACTCAACACTTCCCTCCCCAGCAGCACCGGTTTCACCTCCATTGACCTTTTTGCCCCTTCTTTGATATGTAACTTGAATTGGTAGCCAAACATATTCTACCCGTGGTATATGAATTAATGTAACTATCAAGTAACTACAACTCTACAAGAAACTATAATTGGGAATTGAACTCAGACTCAACAACTTCATTGACTTAGAATAAAACATAACAGTAGCAGAAAAATGGGGCCAAGAACCTAAGAAAAGTTCTTGAGAGGTTCTGAACTAAAACTCAGCAAACACGGGCAAAAGCGGTGTTCATGGAAAGTGCTCGTGTATATTAAAAATATTGACATACACATCTATAAACATTATATATATTGAAAATATTAAAATATCACTGGAGGCTAAAATCAAAGGTTTTTTATAAGATAAAGGAATAGCTCCAGCCAATTCATGACAAAATATACAGAGAATTCAAACGCAGATGTAAAATAACTTACTTGAGGATAAAGATCACAAGTTCCCATCTCCTTAACAGCTAAAGGCAATCTCTCTCCATCAGTAACCTATGAAGCAAAAAAAGCACACAACTAAGGCCACACCAGAAACGATTTAATGATCAATAAAAGGTTACAAATAAAACCATTCCAGACCTCAAACATTAAAAATTAAATCAAGCATTATCGTAAAACATAACAAATACACGAGCATTTTCCTCTAAGCAATTTATTCTAGAAGTCCCTTCCCACAAAATTGAAATGCTAACCATGTGATACAAAGTTGGGATTTTTTTTTGGGCCAAAATCTCATTTTTAAGGTGTCTTTCTCAAATGAAAATTTCACACTTCTGTATTCATAGATATGGAAATTTATTGAGCACAATTTATCTGATCCTTCAACTGCTAAACAAAAACAGAATGCATAATTCATGAAATCTAAATACCAAGGTATATAAATTTAAAATGAAATAGCAACTTGTCAAAATTACTACTTTATGGCAGAGCTTGTCGATTTTTAAACAGTGCATGCTTATTTACCTCTCAACCTCTTCTTTTGGTAAGTTTGTGAAGCAAAGTCCAGTATTTCCATGCAAAAGCTGAAAATAGAAGAGTGAATGTTACTTCCTAAAGACTACAGAGAAAGAACACTTGAAGTGAGAGAGGCCATGCATGACATCTCAAAATGCCACTCAGCCAGCAGCAGTTCAAAAATTGCAATAAATGAGTTCACAAACAGAATATCCTGATTTTCAACCAGTTAGCCTCATTAAACATTTATACACTTTAAAAATGTGAACGAGTATCAGAAGCATGATACATAATGTATAGCTAAAATATGTTTCAAAGTCAAGTAATATAATTTCCAAATCATTGATGCCTTCAAGAAGAAAAAGAACAGAGGATATGTTAAGACATAGGTACACATGCAGCAGCCAAAGGTTGTAAACCCCTTTTTAAGTGAAGCTTTTTAAAGCAAGGAGAGAAAGGTTGCTGTGTAAGCATGGAAACAATTGTTGTTACCATAACCTGCTAAAATTGTTTTTTTCAGTTGTTATGGCAACAACGTGTTCTCGTCCTTTCTCCTAAGGCATGCATACATTATGATTTTTTCTTTTGAGTTTTAAAATGTGCTATTTATTATTTATATCTTTTCTTGTGCAATCGAGAAGCTAACCAAACAACATAGAGAAAGTACATTCATATCACTAATCAATATTTGAAATGATGAAGCAAATTAATAATAAAGAAGTCAGGGAGTACAACTCGCCTGCTAGTTGACTTCAGCTGCTCCTTGAGTTCCTTGAATTTGAGGTTTCTCATGTTCTCAACAGTGAAAACAAAAACTGAGTTGTAATTTTCCACAGCCTGCCTGATCGATTCCACCATTGATTTCTTGTGGTCCCTTCCTTTCTTCTTTGTTTTTGATAAAGTAACTGCATTTATCCCACTAACAATTAGTTAAAAGACTCAAAACACTAATCTGCATCGGACTAAGTCTCATATTTTTCCTCTTTCTTTTCAAGTTAAAAACCACACGAGTTTGACACTGAATACTACCACCACAAGTCATTTAACTTCTTCAACTGCCTCATACTTTTCACAAGAAACTGCCTCATACAAATTAACCCATAATATAACTAACTCTTTAACCCATAATCAACAAGAACCTTGAATGAAAAGAACAAAATTTTAGCATCTTCCTACAGCTAAAGCAAGTCATTAAGTTCTCCTAGGTTCACTGCTATTTGGTTTCTGTTTAACAACATTAACCAGCCTACTAAGTATATTTTTTTAGAAATTAATCATAGGAAACAAACACTATAACTTTAGACATGTCCCGTGTGTTGTAAGCAACTCTATATTTGCACATAGATAGAAACTTTCAACTCACCCACCTCCTGGCAACACCTATACTAAAAAGTAAAATTATTCTTCCCTCATATTTGATAACATAAACTATCTTTTAGAGCACACTAAAGCCTCTCCTACCATCAAGGGAAGCAAGCTTGACGCTCACAAAATGTCATATTTGTAATAAGTATTAGTTCAAGAAGTGGATAGCAAATGACCTACTGGCTACTCCTTATCAGGATGCCTCTACAAATTCCTCACTCTTAAAGTATTTGCACAAGAAACACATCAAATATAGTCAATAGAACTTTGAAAGGCCTTAGATGAACAATACAAAGCTTAAGCAAGAAAGAGAAAAACTATTTTGTAAATCTGAATTATAAGGAAAGTTGATATAAACATGAAGAAATATCGACTATAGTAACCTTGTCAGAAAGAAGCAACTAGTGGAATATTTCTCCATAAGTGATGATAAGATGTCAAAACCATCCCAAGCCTAAACCAAACCTAGCCTAAGAAATACCAAATATCTTCTTGGGTGTAAAAAAATTTGGTCAGAAACTTAGAAACTAGAAAACTTATCATTGCCACAGAGTAAAATGAAGGAAAAAAAGCTATCTATTTTTAACAAGAAACAAATTTCATCAGAGGTGTCTCATGAAAATAGCAATCAAAAAGATATACTTAGTTGTGTGCATGCTAAGGGTATTCATATATTTTTACATTCAGGTCCTATTACATAATGTAACACCACAAATGCTGGTGCATTTGCAGCCAACCTAGTGAACTAAGCACTTCAGAATGAACTTCCCCTCATATAGCAAATACACACACACACACACACACAAAAAGCCATCTTTGAAATACAACTTTTGCAGTGACAACTTCCCCTAACATATTAAACTAACCTCTCCTCTAACCAGATGAGCTAAAACCTACTTCTCTAAGCATCGAAAACAAGAAAGATAGAACAAACCAACAAAAAAAAAACACACAAAATAACGAAACAGATTCAACTTCTTGCAGCAGGAAACAATGCACATATAAGTCCAAGAGGAGTAAGCAATGTTCACTGTAAAGGAACTTTATGTTCAACTGCTACATATAAAATGACTCATTCTATAGTAAGCTACAGCAAGTATCCCTGTGATATTGTCCAAGCAGGATAGTACCAAACAGCGTAAGAGAAGTAAGCAAAAAGGACTAAAAGATGTTGATTTTTTTAGCAACATATACCAATTGCAAACAAATAACAAATTCATATTTAAATCAGAATTAATAATATAACACCAAAAGTTGATGAATCTAATATTATCTTTTACCATGGCCTCTGTTTCTAGCTCAGCGTCCTTCTTTGTGTTTATTTGTTTGAGTATAGGGAGAAGAACACAAATCAAAACTGAGAAATCTCTCAAGTTCAAACTTCAGTTTACTGCCCATTCTTCTACTTTGTACATGGGAAACCCCCTTAATCACCTATATACCAGAATAGTAGCAAGTCTTAGATGAAGAATATAAATATTAACCAAAACCTTTTAGTTTAATGACAAAAGAAATAAATAATACAATGATACAATATGTTTCCTATGTTAAAACCAACATTCCTTAGGAGTTTGCATCTTTTGAACAACCTACATTCACAAAAATAATACTAAAAAACCAAACAAAATGCTCACTCAATGCATAAGAAAAAGAGACTTTTACGAGACATTTCATCAAACATCTTATGAGCATAAACTAATAACTCAAGAATGCATCTTCCTCATCTTTTCACATAGCGCAAGGTGAAATCTAAATTCCACTAGCAACAATAAACAAAATTCCGAATCAGATCATCGATGCAAACAAACATATTCAATTTTCAAAAACAAAATACAAAAGAAAATGACCCTAGTCAAACGTGTCCCAAAGTCATAAAAAGCATACTCAAAGTTCTATGTTCACAAGAAACTATCCACTTGTTTAGTTAGAGTATTAAGAAATGAAATAACATTTCTAGAATGAGAGAAATAAGGCACATCAACAATGTTTAATATATATACTTAAAAGAACATATGAAGATGTTGTGATGGTGATGATCGTGAATATAAGGTTAGCTAATAATGATACTTATAATTTAGCTTTGAGTCTCTTGTGATGGTAAAACAACAAGGGCAGCTTTATTGCATTCTTTAATAAGTTGCTTATGTATGAGTATCTTCAAGGTTTGATCAGAATATTGAAGCTTGAAATCATCACCAAGCTCACCTTATCCATTAATGGCTTTAATTAAAAACTCAACCTGTGATTTGAGTACTTCATTTTAATTTTAACAATACTGAGAAAAAAAAAATAAAGTACCATAAAACAATACTGATAAAAAAAAATCATGGCTTCAGATGGTAAAAGTTAATCCTGCTGAAATTTTACCATTTGTCGAAACGATTGAAGGCGTTCTCAAGCTGACGCTCCGTGATGTCCCACGACAAACCACCGACAAATATTCGGTACTCTTCTCTTCCGGCCATATCAAGCTCCGGATTTCAGAGGGGAAAATATCCTCCTGCGCAGCAAAAACCAAGGTAATTTGAGAAATAGAAGCAAAATTTTAGAAAAAAAATCGGCATAAATGAAAAGAATCCAGTAAATTTGCTACCGTTGAACCTAGTCGCTCAGAGGTTAGAAGTCGAGACCGTTGAGAATAGGTTAACCAACCAGCCCAGGTGCGAAGGAACTCGATTCTTAAGGAGAGAGAAGAGGAGTGGGACAAAGTAAGCAGAGCAAAAGAGACTAAGCCTTCGTATGAGAAGCAAGGTGATCCCTGTTGACATCTCAGTTTCCGCCTTTGAATCGGCCCAGAGAGGAAACAATAGCTGTGAGACCGCGCGGAGGAGTTTCAGTTCCGGTAGCGGTGGTTGAGGCTTGAAGTTGAGTATGAGTTCGGAAAGCTGAAAGATGCTCACTAAACTCCTAGGGATGAAGGTGTCTTCCCTTGTTTTGACTGGAGAAATGATCGAAGACAAGTTGCAAGGCGAAGAACTGCTGCTTGATGAAAAAAATTTGAGAAAGATGAAAAATAGTGTGTTGGAGGGTTTGAGAAAAGAGTAAAGTAAGAGAGAGAAAATTGAATTTTTACAAAATTAAAAAATAAAAATAAAATAAAAATGAGCTTTAATGTCAGTTCTAAAAAAGTAGGGTGTTTAATGTCGGTTTTAAACCGACATTAAAGCTCTATCTTTAATGTCGGTTTAAAACCGACATTAAACATCCGCCTTTTGAAAAACGACATTAAAGCCCATTTTTCATTTTTTCCACCCGACATTAAAGACTAGATTTCTTCTAGTGATTGAACATTTGGTTTAAGGTCCAACTTATAAACCGAATCCCTCTCAGGCCAATGAGAGGTTGGGGTCCCTATGTTCAAGACTTGGATTCAGTTCTTAAGGGAACAACCTATCTAATAAGGGTAGGAATGAATTCCGTCTTGCACCCTATGTTCCCAACTATTCACCCGATCTTATCCCTGAAATGGGAGGCTTATTGGGCCAACGCTAAAGAGTTTCCTTCACCTATGCAGATCTAAGGATAACCTCGTGTGAATAGGAGTTCTCAGTTAGCTCAGGATTAAGATTAAGTTACCTAGGTCATTAATAAACGAGATAGTCAGTTTTAAATAGTAAACGGTGTTATTACGTAAAAGTGACTATTTCGTGGTTCAGTCTTATATAAACCTTTTACATGAGATGCCCCTCTTTCATGTCTCTACATGAACGATTCAGGATTACATCGTTTGGATTATTTACAAAGTGGGCCGTATCGATAGTATTTCTGAATAAAGTGCCTAACCTTTAATCATATACTATAGACTATTTAAAATATTTACTCAAACTTAATCCATGTTTATGTCTCTACATAAAGTTCAAGTTTACTAAAAATAGTCTTGGGATCTATTTTTATTGGATTTAAGAATATAGTTTTTCGAATTCTCAATAACGACTTTATTGAAAAGAATATGATTACAAACTACGAGTTTTAGGACATTAATTCCAACACCATTCACTTACCATATGAAACCAAGTTTACTAATCTGGTTTCTTACAGTTGGATTATTCTATTGAAAGATGTCTATGTACTTTGAAACAGTATGTTCAGAACAAAGCACGTCTCGAGAGTTCTATTGTAGAAGCATATTTGATGAATGAATCGAGCACCTTTTGTTCGCGTTATCTAACTGGTATTAAGACTCGATTCACTAGAGATGAGCGAAATGATGATACCATTCAGATGACGAGGTGATTAGTGAGTTTGAAATTTTTAAGCAGAAAGTACGATCATTAGGTGCATTAAGTCTTCAAACTCTACCATAGAAAGAGAAACGCCTCTTCCATTGGTACATCCTCAATAATGTAGATGAAATATCAGAGTATTCGCAAGTAAGCATTTCTTATCTTCGTATTTCTTAGATATAATTGTTCACTATTTGTTATACATTGTTGTTACACTAAATTAAACTTATAATCATCCCTGTCAGGAAACATTTGAGGTTAATATGTCGGCAGACTCAAAACGCTACTGATTTGTAAGAAAGAGATCAAGGGGGATTCCCTGAATGGTTTCAAAATCAGGTATATAATATTCACACATTTGATAGCTGACATGCACTAACGTATTTGCACGTGAATGTATATAATCATTTTTCACATAGACTTCAGGTTATAGAACTGCATGAGACTGAAAATCTATCTCATTATTTCTTATCACTTGTGATGGGACCATCACTTGACATTCGGTGTTATGATGAATGCATTGTGGGCGGGGCGAGATTTCACACGTCAAAACGTGATTCTCAATGCACTACACAAAATAGTGGAGTGATGGTAATCAGTGAAAGCAGTGCCAGTGGAAGTGGCAACAACAATTTCTATGGTGTTCTGGATGAAGTGTTGCACATTTATCTGAAGAAAAGAAGTGTTTGGCTATTTAAGTGTCAATGGTATGACACTGACGTCAACAAAAGTCAAAGGACACATGTGGAATTAGGGTACAAACCTATCAACACGTCCCGTTTTATGTTCGTTGAGGAACTAGTAATTCGTACAATGCAACCATATCAAGTATTTTACCTAGATGACCCAAAAAATGGTAGTAATTGGAAAGTTGTCCAAGTCGTCCAGAATAAGCGTATATGGGACGTGGTCGAAGTGGACGATGTTGACAATGAGCAACTGAATGTACTCGAAATCATTGTCAGCCATCAGGTTGATGGACACATTGAGGATGACACTCTGTTCATGACTGACGTTGATCCTACAATCGTTGAAATACTGATTGTGTGTCATGTCACTAACGATTTCATAGACGATGGGGATGAACAATTGTCACATCAAAGTGGAACAAGAGACGACGAATGATAGCGACGAACCATGTACCCACATATTTATTTAGTTTATATTTCGAATCTGATTATGTGTTCGTATTTGCTTAATGACTGTTTGTTTTCTATGTCGACAGGTACTATGTCGTCATTCCCGAGCAGTTTTGACGAGATAGATGGGATGTTCCTCGAGTTTATCAAGGATCTAAATAACACTGTGGGAGGGTCTTATTGTTGGGCGACAATTCGGGTGAGTCTCTTGGTTTGTTAACTCATAATTATTTGAACTTATTTCTCACATTATCTCATTGTTTTAATTTATTTAACAGAACTACTCAACCATCTTCACCTTCTAGGAGACATGCATAGTCTCGACTCCTAGAGTTGGAGTGATACATTCAAGCCAATGGCAGGATTCCCATGTCCATAGACCCTGGCGTGGAAGAGCCTATTTCGCCACAAGGTGTTAGGTTCAGCTAGGCCAATGACGTGTGCGTAAGGAAGACATTTTCAGCTTGCTGCTTTAGGTGGGCAGATGTAGGAAGAGAATACATCGAGGTCATCAAGGGCGACCTTCAGATACATCCAATACACAATTATGTTTTCATTTGAAACATATGTAAGTTAACCAAGCTAATGTGTTGTTTTTTGTAATGGGTAGCGCTTTTTTTGTGCTTGATTTCAACGATCATGTAATGAATAGATTCGTTGAGCATCAAATGCTCACTACTTTCAAAGAGTTCAGGGACGAATGTCACAAGCACTTCAAAAAGTACAACGACCCTAAAGAGGCACGTGTAAATACATCGTACATATTGGTGGGACATATGGAAGATTGGCATTTCCTTTGCGATCATTACATGAGTCGTGCATTCCAGGTGAACAACAATATATTTTGTAATGGTTATTTCAATTCAACTTTTAATATGTATAAAAAATAAACAATATAATAGTTTTCATGCAGGAGCATTCACGGGCAAACAAAGCTGCTAGACAGAAGCAACCTTATAGTCATAGCAACGGGTCAAAGTTGTTTCTACAATGACAATACAAGCTTACTGAGCAATGAGGTGAGTCGGTCGACCGTGTGGAGTTATTGAGGCAAACATATATTTGAGTCGGCACGTTTGTATTGCAAGCCGTAGAAGATGTGCATGTAAGTTACTCAAGGAATACTTCTGTCCTTATTTGACCTTTTCATTTGTGTCTTACTAATTTAATTTGAATTTTTTTGCATAATCAAATGCTAAAACTTCAATCACAGCCTACCCTAGAAAGTTCTCAGCCACTCTCTAGGAACGAGATATGTGAGACTTGGGGACCTAAGCCCAAGTCCCATAAGATGGCTAGTGCTGGTAGTTCCTTGACCTCGTGTTTGCAATCCACGGAAGAGCTCCAATTACAGGTCAAGCTTGATGAAGCTAAATGAGCGGTTGAAGAACAAAAAAAGACATCAAAGATGTTAGCTTCATAAATGGAACAAATGCGGAAGCTCATAAGTCGGGCATCGAAAGGATTATGATCCCTTGCGGTATGTATATATGTCTCCATTATTCTTAAGTTATTGAAATTACATCATTCAATGATGATTTGCATATGTACTAAACTTAGACACTTTTGTATCATTGTAGGTCGCGTTGGTGTAGAATGGCGTATGCGGTTCGTTAGGAGACGTATGTAATTTTTACGGATTTCTATTATTTTTTTAAATATTTACTACTTTTTAAGTCGGTGTATTATGAACCTTAAACATATTAAATTGTGGCTGAATTTGATATTTTATATCATTGTTTACTAATTTATTGTTTATTTTCTGTAAATTAATATAGCATAAATCGTACTAGAATCGAAAACGAATACTACAATTGAATAAAAAATATTTCAGGAAAAAATAAAGAAAAAGAATATATATTTAAATGATTTTTCGATGCATATCATACGTCGGGCATAGGGACTCTATCCCGACGCACTCTAGAAAGCATCGGGAACATGGTTCTCGACGTTGCATTGGGGATGGGTTTGTTTCTAGCACACAGCTAACATCGGAAATGTAGACGTCGAGGATGGTGTGTTTTTGACGCACAGATAACGTCGAAAATGCAAACGTCGGGAGACATGCACTTCCGACGCCATGTTGGTAACACGTCGAGAATATGTCTCCCAATGTAGTTCTTCCGACTCTCTTCTTGACGTCTCGTTCGACATCAAAAAATGAGTTCCCGACGTATTTTAAATATTTTTCGACGTTTTTATGCATCTGGAGTAGCCTAACTTCTTGTAGTGATATCGAGAGACTGCACATGTTTAATTGCATCAATACCATTGAATTGCTATTAAACTTTAACGAGAGTAGTCAGGGGAATACTAAAAGTTGTTAACGATAATGCTCAATGCCACAAGTCTTAATTTTGTTTCAAGAGATCAGATTAGTTATCATTTAAGATTGCATGAGAAATGACTGTTTTTTAGAAGAAGAAAAATCCTGATCTTAGTTTCTCTATACTTAGACATATTGTTCGTGCTAGTCATGGTTAACCTAAACACTCCCTAATGAAGTTTGTGATGAAATCAATGCCATATCTTACATCTTTTACTTTGAATTTGAATCTTTGTTTGTGAAGTTTACTTTGTTTTCAAAATCATTCAAAAATTAGATTTTACTTTCTTATCTAAAATCAATTTAAGTTCTAAAATGGCTAGATATAAATTATTGTTGACATGATTCCTGAGGATGATATCCGACCTCTTAAATTGTTTTACTAATTATAGCTTGATCGTGTGCACTTGCACATGTTTGCACACATCACTCATATTTTTATTCCCATTGGTTTATAAAAGCTACATGACCCTGAATGAAGTATAGAGCGATATTAGTTGTAGAGCTTTGAGCTCAACCTTTTAGTGCAACGGGTGATTTGAGCTCATAAAGTTTAAGTTCAATTGTTATGTCCAGGAGAAAACATACTAAAACATATTAGCTACACCGATCGATGATATTTACAAATGACTTGAATCTCCAAAGAATGAGATATCTAGACCTCAACCTAATTGTTTTATTTCTTTTCCTAATATTTACTCCCATTTCTTTGTTATTTGTAATTCCCTAACAAAGTCGTCAGTCGATGGTAGCAATGAGAAAGATGGATGATACCAACAAAAGGAAAAATAAAAAAGAAAAGGTGATTTCTAATTTTACAAAACTCATACCAAGTTCCTACCTTACATATTAATCAACAACGTAACCTGACTTGAAAAAAAAATATTTATAAAGAGAGATGGTAAAAGAGAAAAAAGAAAAAAGAAAAAAAAGTAAATTTAATTTTTGTTCTTTGTGTTGGTCCTTGAGAAAAAAAAAGAAAAAGAAGAAAGGTAAGGGTGGGAATGGAGCAACGGCAGTAGGGATCAGGATTGGAAGAAAAAACAAAGGTGGGTTTATGATATCCACGAAATCAAAGTGATTGATCAAACAGCAATATGAATATGGCGAGAAGTAGGGGAGAAGTTATGTCCATCATCATCATCATCATCATCATCATCATCACTCAAATCTGCATCATTCAAATCTTCAATCTCTGCAGCTACTTGATTCAAATCCAATCGTCTATCAACATCTTCTTCACAGCAACTCAACGCAATCTTAAGCATCTTCAGTAACTCCCCTTTACTACTTTCCCTGGCTCGCCCCAGCTCGGTGTCAAACACTTGCGCCGTCTTCTTTTCCTTGATCATGTTGTTAACCCAAGCCGCAAGGTCGGCTTTCGGATCGTGATTTCGTGTCAGGTAGTTTTCTGGGAATCTGCCAGTTAACATTTCAAGAATGACTATTCCGAAACTCCAGATGTCTGTCTTCTTGGTTATGCGACCCATTTGAGCATACTCAGGGGATTTGTAGGCCATCATTAGGCTCTGCCCTTGCTCTAGATTGGCTACTGGGCTTAGACCGTAGTCCGTCAGCAGTGGCTCCATGGACTCGTCTAGCAACACATTTGAAGATTTGAGATGTCCATGTGCTGCTACTATGTTTGGGAGCGATGCGTATAGGTAAGATAGGCCTCTTGCTATGCCTCTTATTATCTTCAATCTTGTTGCCCAATCTAGTCCTGCCTCCTCCAGGTTGTGGTTCCCTGAAAATATTCATATCATTAACGTGTATTCCATTCTATCTATCTATCTATATATGTATATATCTTAATTAATTACCATGCAAATGGCTGGCCAAGCTCCCATTATCCACAAAGTCCGAAATCAACAGCTTCTCTTCCTTCCTATAATAATAAGCAACCAAAGGAAGTAAATTCGGATGCGTCAACCTCCCTAACCTTCTCATATGCTCATGAAACTCTTCTCTTCCCACATTATTCATATGCTTATAACGCTTCACCACCACTGCATTACTAAGTATTGTTGCTTTATACGACGAACCAAATGACCCACTCCCCAATATTTCAGCCGATGCTCTTAACAAGTCTTGTAAATCGAACCTCTCCCTGTCATCCCTCACAAACAACAGTTTTCCATGATCGGCCCCTCCTCGCCTCGTGGCCTGAGCCACAGACGACGACGACGACTCTATTGATCTGTATCCGTCCCCTACCCCGGCTGCTACCTGCTTAGCGTTCACGTATTTCTTCTGATCCTGATCTTCCATGTTTATCATCCCTGCATTCTCCTTCCCTAGTTGTAATGCTGCTGGCTGGTTTCTTAAATTCAATATGATGAAAATTGCAGCTATTACTGCTAATGTTACCCCCAAAATTATGATTATCACTGCGATCTTTAGTAGCCCTGAGGATGACATTGGGGCTTTTCCACATTCTGGCAGTGGATCCCCGCATAGATCATTGTTGCCTACAATATACAAACATTCATCATATACTACTTAATTTCCAACACAACACTTCCAAACTTATGTTCTAGTGTCTAATTCATTATAATATTATTAAAGGTGGGTTAATAACATTTGGTTTATTATTTCCAACACAACACTTCCAAAAAAATCATTATTTACCTGAAAAGCATGAAGGATCCATATGGCTTAAACTAGTAGGAATAGGGCCGTCCAATTCGTTGTTGGAAACATTGAGTTTGGTCAAAGTATCTATTTGAAATTGAGGGACTTGGCCTTTGAATTTGTTACCATCGAGTCTCAACTCTATAAGCCTAGACAGTGAAGCGAGAGATGAGGGAATTGGGCCGTTGAATTCATTATTGGTCAAAAACACTTTCTTCAAAAATTTCATACCCGTAAAGGCATCATCTGGGATTTCTCCTGAAAAATGGTTATAGGAAAGATAAACAGACCGCAAACTTCCTAATTTGGTTATAACAGGAGGCCAAGACCCAACCAATGTGTTGTTCATGAAGCTAAGTGTACGCAAACGAGTCAATGAAACCAGGGAA
Source organism: Cucumis melo (assembly GCF_025177605.1). NCBI lineage: Eukaryota > Viridiplantae > Streptophyta > Magnoliopsida > Cucurbitales > Cucurbitaceae > Cucumis > Cucumis melo. Next base: position 10,150,026 of record NC_066863.1, read on the forward strand.
TTCATATCAACTTCTCCCTTAAGTCCCATATTTTCAAGCCTTAGACCCCTAACGTGCCCATTCAAACAAAGCACTCCAGCCCAATTCGCCTTGTGGTTCTCGCAAGGCGGAACCGAAGGGTTCCAATTGTTAAGAGCCGTGGCCGATGTCAAAGATTGCTTGAATTGAAGCAAAGTTTCGGCATCAGAAGCCGAGAAGACCACAATAATGCATGAAGATGAGAGGAAGAAAAAGAGGAAGAAGAAGGAAGAAGCGGCGCTGATGGTTGGGGTTGGTGCGCGCATAAGCCCTGCCACGCGCACGCCCGTTGGCATTGGCCCTTCAAAACTAAGCCACCAATAATGTGGCTCCCAATTAACATATAACCTCAACTAGGCGTGGTGGAAAATTCATGGGAACCCTAGCTAGGAATACCCCCTTAAGAAATAATGTGGAGTTTTCTTTTTGCTTTAGTTAAATTTTGTGATATTTAATTAGTTGAGTTATTGAGGAAAGGGTATGGAAAAAGATTTGGAGTTGAAACTAAAGAAGGTTGGAGGGAATTGAAAGGGTATGCCTAAATTGCAACCCCATCATCCCTTTCCATGACCACTTACGATGGGGAGATATCCAAGGCCAGCCTTTAAATTTTTTAGGATCTACCCAATTTCTGTTGCCCCCTTAACTATTTTGTTATCAACCCTATTTTATTTGTTTTATTCTTTTTTTGAAAATTATTATTATTAGGGTTATGTATTACTCCTTTTTCCTTGTAGGTCAATTTTGTGGTCAACCTATTTGTTTTATTTGCTCTAACTACATTCTGTATGTTATTTATCTTTTAACCAACCATTTTCTTGACAGATTATTCAATGAGTTTGCCACGTCCTAATAAGTTGTAACGACCCAACTCCTTATGCTGAATCGAAGTCATTACTAAATATAGAACAAGTGGTTTAAGTCTAAAAATTTTATTAAAAGCATACGGTTCAAGAAATTCATTTATAAAAACATAAACAAGGTAGTCATGCAAAAATGTAAAAACGTTCTGAAATCCTACTCGGGCCCTATCTACATAAAAGATAGTGAAAAATAAAAAGTACTCAAACTCAAATGCTAAAATCTGAAATAAGAAATAAGCGGAAGCGGTAGTCCCTATGGCCCTCCTCGGTCTCACTTCGGGTCGCTCGCCAGCTTGCCCTTGCCCTTGCCTCGTCCTCTACCTGAAAACATGAAATGGAGAGAATGAGTATAAAAATACTCAGTAAGGGACCCACTACTAGTCCCACTAGGTGCCTGTTAACTTCCTGTTAGAGTCCTGATAACTGGTACCCAATCTCTGGCACGTTCCCGAACACGTGCAATCATGCGCTCCCGTAGGAACGTAACTCTGGTCTTCGGTGCCCGGGGGACACCTAGGACAGTCGGGATGCGAGGACCCCGTCGAGTCACTCGAGTCATGTCTATATCATGCTAGACTGGCGTCCCGTCGGACCACACAGTCCTCAATAGGTGGTGATCCCGAAGGACACCCATGCAGGTACGACTCTAACAGAATCAAGCTAACAGGTACCCTAATTGCAGTATACATACACATGGCATCAGCATATAACATGTCACATAAATCATTTCTACACTCTCCGTCCCGACATTCGTCGTAACCATAATAAATCTTGCCACGCACAACAGGCTATAGCACAACTATATCGTCATTTGCATCATACTAACATTTATTTCAGGCATCATACTGTCAAATTCTCAATATGCAACATAGGGCATACGCAGTCTCATACTTCAAACATGAAACTAGTAGTAGAATCTCTTACCTGGAGATCTACTTGTCGAGTCCTAACCGCGAGGCAGTACGTTTTCCAAGCGACGAAGTCCTAACTGTTTAATAAGTCAAAATTCGTAAATAGGTCGCCAACGACCAACGGTTCGAGACTCAATTGAATTTAACTTACCCTAGAAGGAGGTTGCAGTGCTCGAGCCCCTACTGAAGAAATCCCGCGCTACAGTAATTTCCTGGTCCAAGACGTCCCTTGAGAAAAATAATTGAATTTAGACCCAATTTAATTTAACTAACGTCCGAGCATGGAGTCTTACCGGAAAAACCACAATAATTAAATGGATTACCAAAATTTAGGTGGATGGAGCCAATTTAGTCCTGGCGGCTCGGCTGGAAGAAGACAGGACCGGCTCGGCTCGGTACAGGAAGCTACGCGGGCGGCTCGGCTTGCAACAGGGAGGGGATGCGGCTCGGCTCGCGTCAGCAAGGAGGCGCGGCTCGGCTTGCAGTGCAGGCGGCGCGGCGCGGCTTGCACGCGGGGAGAGCTAGGCACGTGTGGGCACGGGCGCGGGTTCGGTTTCGGGTTCGGGCGAGCGGGCGCGGGGCGGTTCCGGGTTCGGGTTCGGCGGCTGGAGGCGCGCGAGGCTTAGCTGCTGGATTTCAGTCGGCGCGACGGCTGGCTGGCGAACGTTCCGGCTGCGCTGCGTCGGATCTAAGCGGCGCGGCGTGGCTGGGCGTGTGAACGACGGCGTTGCGGACACGGCTTGGCTGAGGAATCGGCTGCGGCTCCTCAGCGTTGGATCGGGGCGTCGCGACGCGGCTGACTGCCCTTCCTCGGATCGACGCGGCGCGGCTGGTTCCGGCTGCAAACACGACTGGCGTGCGTAGCTGATCCTCGGCGTGCGGTGGCTTGACTTGGTTTGATGTCTCCGGCGCGGCTGGGCGTGTGGCGTGGGTAGGCGGCTAGGGTTTCGGCGGCGGCGGCGGCTTAAATGCTTTCTTTCTTCTTTTTTTTTTTTTTTTTTTTTTTTTTTTGATTTTCTTATGCGCGTCCCGAGGCTGCTTTAAAGAGAGAATTTATCTTTTTTTTCTTTTTCCAATTCCTTTAATTAATTAGAAATAACCACCTACCATATCTCCAAATCTTTTGGAATTTACCAATTAACCCCCAACTGGTCCCCACATTTCTCCCTTAACCAACCAACCTTAGTTTTATAAAACTTCCCCAATTATTTCCAAAAAAATACTTATTATCATAAACCAAATGAAGATTTTCAACCTTAATTACTCGAGAATTAAAAAGACAAGGTTCTTCCAAGAAGTTTAAAATTCCCATAACCACACTTAATATTAATATTATTAGTGGTCCAAAATAACAAAGGAAACCGAAAAATGTTGGGCGTTACAATCTTCCCTCCTAAAAAAAAAACTTTCGTCCTCGAAAGTTCTAATCCTCGAACAGCTCGGGGTACTGGGCTCTCATATCCTCTTCTTTCTCCCACGTGGCCTCTTCCACTCCATGGTTCTGCCAAAGGATTTTGACCAGTGGAATTTCTCGACTGCGAAGCTTCTTGACCTCCCTTGCCAGGACCTCGACAGGCTGCTCCTCGTAGCTCAGGTTCTCGCTAACCTGCAGTGGCTCGAAGTCCACCACATGTGTTGGGTCTGCGACATATTTCCTCAGCATGGAGATATGGAATACGTCGTGCACTGCAGCAAACGATGGGGGTAGCGCCAAGCGGTAAGCCACGGGGCCAATCCGCTCCAATATCTCGAACGGCCCTACGAAGCGTGGGCTCAGCTTCCCCTTCTTCGCGAACCTCAGAACACCCTTCATGGGTGCAACCTTCAGAAAGACCATATCTCCCACTTCAAACTCGAGGTCCTTACGTCGTACATCAGCGTAACTCTTCTGTCTGCTCTGGGCTGTCAGCATACGAGCTCGGATCTTCTGTATGGCTGCGTTGGTCGTCTGCACTAATTCGGGGCCTAGCATCCTCTGCTCTCCAACCTCGCCCCAGCAGACAGGGGATCTACAGCACTTGCCATACAGAGCCTCGAACGGTGCCATACCGATAGTAGCCTGGTAGCTGTTGTTATAGGCAAACTCCATCAGATGCAGATGGGAGTCCCAACTTCCTGAAAACTCTAGTACGCAGGCTCGGAGCATGTCTTCCAAAATCTGGTTCAATCTCTCTGTCTGACCATCAGTCTGAGGGTGGAATGCCGTGCTGAAGTCCAACCTTGTACCTAGTGCAAGTTGAAGTCCTTTCCAGAACTTCGATGTGAAACGGGCGTCTCTGTCTGAAGTGATGGATACGGGTACTCCATGTAGTCTCACAATCTCTGTCATATATAGCTGCCCCCACTTACTGGCAGTGTAAGTGGATTTCCCTGGCACGAAGTGGGCCGACTTCGTGAGTCTGTCGACCACAACCCAGATCACCGTGTAGCCCCTTAGGGTCTTGGGCAGTCCCGTAATAAAATCCATCGACACACTCTCCCACTTCCACCCTGGCACACTCAAGGGTTGCAACAACCCTGCTGGATGCTGCCTAGGTGCCTTCACCTGCTGGCACACCAAGCATCTACTGACAAAGTCTGCCACATCCCTCTTCATGCCCCTCCACCAATAGACACTCCTTAAGTCCTGGTACATCTTCGTACTCCCAGGGTGCATGGTAAACGGGGAACTGTGAGCCTCAGTCAAAAGCTCCGTCTTAACTGCGCCGTCTTCCGGCACACACAGGCGTCCCTCAAACATAAGGCCATCGTCAGAGGATATGGAGAAGTCTTCACCTTGCTCTGTCTCTACCACACGACGCTTCTCTGCCAAGTAAGGGTCATTCAGCTGAGCAGCAATGATCTTTTGCCTCAAGGTTGGCTGAACTGTCAACTGAGCCAACTGTGCGGTAACCTCACCTACTGAGACTGCAATCTCTGCCCTCTCAAAGTCCCTGAGTAAGGGGGTCTGCTTGGTGATTAGCGCTGCTGAATGTGCAACTTTCCTACTTAGCGCATCAGCCACTACATTCGCTTTACCTGGGTGGTATAGGATCTCGCAGTCGTAGTCTTTCACCAACTCAAGCCACCTCCTCTGCCTCATGTTCAACTCCTTCTGGGTGAAGAAGTACTTCAGGCTCTTATGATCGGTGTAAATCTGAATCTTCTCACCGTACAGATAGTGCCTCCATATCTTCAGTGCAAAGACTACAGCTGCCAACTCCAAGTCATGGGTAGGGTAGTTCTGCTCATGGATCTTCAACTGGCGGGAGGCATAAGCAACTACCTTACCCTGCTGCATCAGGACACAACCTAGTCCCTTCTTGGAGGCGTCACTATAGATTACAAAGTTTCCCGAACCATCGGGCACTGTCAGGACCGGTGCAGTCACTAGCTTCTGTTTGAGCTCCTGAAAGCTCCTCTCGCAAGCTGGGCTCCAGACAAAAGGGGTTCCCTTCTTGGTCAACTGGGTCAACGGGCTGGCTATACGTGAGAAGTCTTCCACGAACCTCCTGTAGTAACCTGCCAAGCCCAGAAAACTTCGAATTTCACTAACCGTGGACGGTCGGGTCCAGTTGGTCACCGCTTCAATCTTTGCGGGATCTACTGAAACTCCCTCACTGGAAACCACGTGGCCAAGAAACGTCACCTTCCTTAACCAGAATTCACACTTGGAGAACTTGGCATACAACTTGTTGGCTCGAAGGGTCTCCAAAACTTGGTGTAAGTGCTCCTCGTGCTCAGCCTCAGTTTTTGAGTAAATGAGGATGTCGTCAATGAAGACTATGACGAACGAGTCTAGAAACTCCTTAAACACCCTGTTCATCAGATCCATGAATACTGCAGGAGCGTTAGTCAAGCCGAAAGACATCACAACGAATTCGTAATGTCCGTACCTCGATCGAAAGGCCGTCTTGGGGATGTCACCGTCCCTAATCCTCAACTGGTGATAGCCTGATCGCAGGTCGATCTTGGAGAAGACGGTGGCTCCCTGCAACTGATCGAACAGGTCATCAATCCTGGGCAAGGGGTAGCGGTTTTTGACTGTCACCTTGTTCAGCTCTCGGTAGTCAATACAAAGGCGCATTGACCCATCCTTCTTCTTCACGAACAATACTGGGGCTCCCCAAGGCGACACACTGGGCCGGATGAAGCCTTTGTCCAGCAACTCCTGTAACTGGACCTTTAACTCCTTTAGCTCAGCTGGAGCCATTCTGTAAGGGGTCCTCGAGATAGGAGCAGTGCCCGGCTCTAACTCGATGGCGAAGTCTACCTCTCTGGGAGGCGGAAGTCCTGGGAGTTCGTCTGGGAAAACGTCGGGGTACTCTCTTACCACTGGTTCGGAAGATAGGGAAACTTCTGGCTCTCTCACATCCACTACGCTTGCCAAAATACCCCAAGTACCCTGGCTGAGTAGTTTACTAGCCTTCATGGCTGAGATGACCTTGGGTATACATACCATGCCTGCCCCCCTGAATTTGAAACTAGCCTCGGAGGGAGGGTTGAAGACAACTTCCTTGCCATAACAGTCTATATTTGCATGGTTGGCTGATAGCCAATCCATGCCTAGTATCACATCAAAATCCTGCATGTCTAACACTAGCAAGGTCACGTCTAACATACGATTCGCTATCTCTACCCGACATGCCTTTATTTGTTCTTTGGATAACAAGACCTCCCCAGATGGAGTAGAAACCGGCAAAACACTACCCAAAGGCTCTACCTCTAAACCCACATGCTGAACGAAAACGGAGGATATAAACGAGTGGGATGACCCAGAGTCAAATAGCACAAAAGCATAGTGCCCCAAAATTGGGAGCGTACCTGTCACCACAGTGCCAGCTCGCTCGGCCTCCTGCCGGGTAGTGGCGAAAACTCTCCCCTGCTGGGCCGCAGAAGGCTGGGGCGGTGTCGCCTCAAAGGGTTTCCGAGGACACATATCAGCAGTGTGCCCCGGCTGTCTGCACCTGAAGCAGACTCCACTCCCAGCCAAGCAACGACCTCCGTGGACTCTCCCGCAGGTAGTACAAGCAGGTAGCTCTCTCAGAGTCCTCCCGGCTGCTGCAAGCTCCCGTCGGTGTCTCTGGAAGACACCTCCTGACCTCAGTGTTCGCTGCGGTGCTACGTCAGGCTGCGTCTCAACCTTTCTCTTCTGTCCCAAGGCTGACCCTCTGCCGGCAGCCTTAGACGCATCGGCTCTCTCAGGCAGGCTCAAATCCAGTGCTATACGTAGTGCATCAGCATGCGTGGCTGGGCGGAGGGCTCTGACAATGCCCTGAAGGTCTAGCCTGAGTCCTCTAACAAATTTCTCCGTCCTGGCAGCCTCATCTCTTACCATATCGGGAGCAAAGCGGGACAGCATATCGAACTCGGCGTCGTACTGCTCCACCGTCATGTCGCCTTGCTCCAAGTTTAGGAACTCTTGCAGCTTGGCGTGCTTCACATTGGCGGAGAAAAACTTAGCATAGAAGTTCTCCTTGAACTGCTCCCATGTTATTTTGCTTACATCGCCCCCTAGCATTCTCTCCGCGGTCTCCCACCAGGCGGTGCCCCTGTCCTCCAAGAAGAAGACTGCACACTGCACCTTCTGGTCTTCTGGGCACTTCATGTACCGGAAAATAGTCTCTATGGACGTCAACCACATTTGGGCCTTTGTGGGGTTGTCCATGGATCCGTCAAAGGTCTTGGGATTATACTTCCTGAAATCCCGTAAGTGTTTCGCCTCGGCCGACAGTTGAACTGGTACTGGTTGAGCTTCCTCAGGGGCTGGAGGAGCGACGGCCTGAGCCTGAACAGGGGCGGCCTGGGCCTGAGCAGGGGCGGCCTCGGCCTGGACAGGGGCGGCCTCGGCCTGAACAGGGGCGGCCTGGTTCTGCTGGGCGGCAAGGAAAGGCGCCAAAGCAGCTTGCAGCATGTCCTGATAACGCTGCTCCATCGCGGCGAGATCCGCCTGGGTGACCGGTGCGTTTGGGTCGACTGCCGGTGCAACAGGTGGCGCCTCCGGCTGGCCACGACCGGCTCCTCTGCCTCCCCTACCACCTCCTCGGCGTGTACCTCTACGTGGCGGCATTCTCCCTAAAATTCACCAACAAACTTTTCACCACAAGAACTTATCACCCTATATCTAGGTCTTAGACTATTCAGGCAGAATTGTAATCTTAACATTAGCAAGGCTTTAGACATACCTGGCGAGTGCCGAAGGACCGTATTGCCATAGGGTGAAGTAAAAAACCAAAAACAAAAATGACTTACATTGTAGGTCAGTCTACAGAACCTAAAACACTGTGCTCTGATACCAACTGTAACGACCCAACTCCTTATGCTGAATCGAAGTCATTACTAAATATAGAACAAGTGGTTTAAGTCTAAAAATTTTATTAAAAGCATACGGTTCAAGAAATTCATTTATAAAAACATAAACAAGGTAGTCATGCAAAAATGTAAAAACGTTCTGAAATCCTACTCGGGCCCTATCTACATAAAAGATAGTGAAAAATAAAAAGTACTCAAACTCAAATGCTAAAATCTGAAATAAGAAATAAGCGGAAGCGGTAGTCCCTATGGCCCTCCTCGGTCTCACTTCGGGTCGCTCGCCAGCTTGCCCTTGCCCTTGCCTCGTCCTCTACCTGAAAACATGAAATGGAGAGAATGAGTATAAAAATACTCAGTAAGGGACCCACTACTAGTCCCACTAGGTGCCTGTTAACTTCCTGTTAGAGTCCTGATAACTGGTACCCAATCTCTGGCACGTTCCCGAACACGTGCAATCATGCGCTCCCGTAGGAACGTAACTCTGGTCTTCGGTGCCCGGGGGACACCTAGGACAGTCGGGATGCGAGGACCCCGTCGAGTCACTCGAGTCATGTCTATATCATGCTAGACTGGCGTCCCGTCGGACCACACAGTCCTCAATAGGTGGTGATCCCGAAGGACACCCATGCAGGTACGACTCTAACAGAATCAAGCTAACAGGTACCCTAATTGCAGTATACATACACATGGCATCAGCATATAACATGTCACATAAATCATTTCTACACTCTCCGTCCCGACATTCGTCGTAACCATAATAAATCTTGCCACGCACAACAGGCTATAGCACAACTATATCGTCATTTGCATCATACTAACATTTATTTCAGGCATCATACTGTCAAATTCTCAATATGCAACATAGGGCATACGCAGTCTCATACTTCAAACATGAAACTAGTAGTAGAATCTCTTACCTGGAGATCTACTTGTCGAGTCCTAACCGCGAGGCAGTACGTTTTCCAAGCGACGAAGTCCTAACTGTTTAATAAGTCAAAATTCGTAAATAGGTCGCCAACGACCAACGGTTCGAGACTCAATTGAATTTAACTTACCCTAGAAGGAGGTTGCAGTGCTCGAGCCCCTACTGAAGAAATCCCGCGCTACAGTAATTTCCTGGTCCAAGACGTCCCTTGAGAAAAATAATTGAATTTAGACCCAATTTAATTTAACTAACGTCCGAGCATGGAGTCTTACCGGAAAAACCACAATAATTAAATGGATTACCAAAATTTAGGTGGATGGAGCCAATTTAGTCCTGGCGGCTCGGCTGGAAGAAGACAGGACCGGCTCGGCTCGGTACAGGAAGCTACGCGGGCGGCTCGGCTTGCAACAGGGAGGGGATGCGGCTCGGCTCGCGTCAGCAAGGAGGCGCGGCTCGGCTTGCAGTGCAGGCGGCGCGGCGCGGCTTGCACGCGGGGAGAGCTAGGCACGTGTGGGCACGGGCGCGGGTTCGGTTTCGGGTTCGGGCGAGCGGGCGCGGGGCGGTTCCGGGTTCGGGTTCGGCGGCTGGAGGCGCGCGAGGCTTAGCTGCTGGATTTCAGTCGGCGCGACGGCTGGCTGGCGAACGTTCCGGCTGCGCTGCGTCGGATCTAAGCGGCGCGGCGTGGCTGGGCGTGTGAACGACGGCGTTGCGGACACGGCTTGGCTGAGGAATCGGCTGCGGCTCCTCAGCGTTGGATCGGGGCGTCGCGACGCGGCTGACTGCCCTTCCTCGGATCGACGCGGCGCGGCTGGTTCCGGCTGCAAACACGACTGGCGTGCGTAGCTGATCCTCGGCGTGCGGTGGCTTGACTTGGTTTGATGTCTCCGGCGCGGCTGGGCGTGTGGCGTGGGTAGGCGGCTAGGGTTTCGGCGGCGGCGGCGGCTTAAATGCTTTCTTTCTTCTTTTCTTTTTTTTTTTTTTTTTTTTTTTGATTTTCTTATGCGCGTCCCGAGGCTGCTTTAAAGAGAGAATTTATCTTTTTTTTCTTTTTCCAATTCCTTTAATTAATTAGAAATAACCACCTACCATATCTCCAAATCTTTTGGAATTTACCAATTAACCCCCAACTGGTCCCCACATTTCTCCCTTAACCAACCAACCTTAGTTTTATAAAACTTCCCCAATTATTTCCAAAAAAATACTTATTATCATAAACCAAATGAAGATTTTCAACCTTAATTACTCGAGAATTAAAAAGACAAGGTTCTTCCAAGAAGTTTAAAATTCCCATAACCACACTTAATATTAATATTATTAGTGGTCCAAAATAACAAAGGAAACCGAAAAATGTTGGGCGTTACATAAGTAATAATAATTAATTAATATGAAAGTATTTTATGTTTTTGTGTCCTTTAAATTATTATAATTAGTGGGTTTATGGAAATTATGAGTCGATGAGAGGGTTTAGAGAAATAACAACTACTAAATATATACTTTTTACTAATTAATAATGAATGTCAAAAGTAACCGGTTTGATTTATTAATTGTGACAGTCATTTTAATATTTAAGTAGTGATCAAAAAGTTGATACATTCATATTATTATCGTGAATAAATAAGACGACTTTTCATACATTCACATTCTTGTCGTAAAAATTCGTAAAGAGTAATGCAATAAATATTTATAGAAAACCCAGCTCAACTCATCAAGAAGCTGAAATCAAAAATTAAGATTGAGTTATGATAAGAAAAACATCAGACTATACTTAAGGAAAATTATATTGGATAACAGAAATAAATTTGTGTATTTGCAACCGTGGCTTCAACTTTTTGATTTTGCGTTTATAGCAAAAATCATGGCTGTGTGTGGTTTGAATTTTGTTAAAAAAACAAAAATATTCAAAGAAATCCACCGTTCATTTTTATTAAAAGTGTGTGGGGTAACGTGATAGACATATTCTCAATTTTGTTTAATTTTTCTTAATATGTCTAGTCATGTTATTCTTGATATTATTCGTAAAGTGGTTATTTTTTTTTTATGTGTATTTAGATTTCTATCTTTCCTAAAATATCGATGACAAAGGTATTATTCGGTTTTATTTCATTATTTTAAGTTTTTATTAAAAAAATTGTAACAAACTGACAAAATATTGATTAGGTATAGAAAAATTTTGAAAACAAAAAAGCTCATAGACCCACAATGAAAAATACCAAAATTCTCCAGTCAATAGATGATTAATCGATCACATGTAGGCGTGTAATTCTTCTTTTAAATAATAATGATATGTGATCGTGTAGGAAATGATACATGATCGTGTAGATAGTATCAACATCAGCCGCACGTGCGAGTTTAATTATTCCTCTAAACTATCATGATATGTGATCGTATAGGAAATTATACATGATGTAGTAGTTCTTTTTAACGATGGAAAAATCTTTCATGTAACTCTTATTCTAAACGATCTTGATATGTGATCATGTAGAAATAATATACAATCATGTAGGAAATGATACACAATTACGTAGAAAATGATACATGATCATGTAGTTCTTTTTAGCAATGAAAAAAAATGCTTCAAATCTAAACGATCGTGTTGGTCATGCTAAATGATTGTGTTGACTAGATAAGCGCGATTGTTTAGATCATAGTCAAAGTGATATTTAAACGATCTTGATATTCTGGAAGATGAGTTGTAAGAAAGAAAGAGAAGATGAAGAAAGAAAGAAAGAAAAAGAAGAGGAATAAAAATAGAAGAAAAAAGTCTGGAAGAGGAGTTGAAAAAATCTAGAAAAGAAGATGAATTAATTGCAAGGAAGAAGAAGAAAGAGAAGTGACGAATCGTCCACAATATCAACGACAAATTTGGAATTTATAAAAAAATTCTACATATTTCATAGGCTTTATGATTTTGTTACATGTACCGTAAATATTTTGGACTTTTTGATATATTTATGAAATTTTACCTTATTTTAAACATACTTCTTTTCTTTTCTTGTTGTTTCTTTCTCTCTGTTTTTTTTCCTTAAAAAAAATCTTTAAACCGGCAAATACATTCCTATTTAATTTGGGGCATTTTCAAATATAGTAAAATAAACAAAAATACTTACATACTATAGTAAAATATTGGATTCTATCCACGATAGAAATCGATAAACTTCTATCACTGTCTATCAATGTCACTAATTTCTGATTTAGGGTTTTGAGTGTCTATCAATATCTATTACTAATAGAATTTGGAATTTTACTATATTTTGTCAAATTTGCCATTTTTTACAATTCCTCCTCCTAATTTTTCTTGGGGACTTTTCAAAAATATAAAAAAACCGCAAAATATTTATACTCTATAGAACAATTTCAAAAACGAAAAAAAGCCAAAAGCCCACCGTGTAAAATACAAAAAATGCCATGTCAACTACGCTGTTAATAACGCACGCGTAATATATTTGCGATTTATATGCGATCGTTTAGATATGATTCAATATATACACGATCGTTTAGATATGACTATAATTTATACGTGATCGTTTAGATATGGTTTAATATATACGCGATTGTTTAGATATGGTTCAATATATATGCGATCGTTTAGATATGACTATAATTTATACGCGATGGTTTAGATATGGCTACAACGCGATCGTTTAGATATGGCTACAATTTATACACGATCGTTTAGATATGGCTACAATTTATCTTTTCAATTCCATTGTTTAATTTTTTTATACGATCGTTTAGATTTGGGGACCCAAATCTAAATGATTTATTTTTAAAATTTGGTACACGATTTTTTTAATTCTTTTGCTACATGATCGTTTAGATTTCTTTACGTTTACTTTTTTTACATGATCGTGTATTTTTTTTTACGATCGTTTACATTTGGCTACTCCAATTCAAATGAATTTTTTTCAAGATTTTTTATACACACGATCGTTTAATTTTTTAAAACGATCGTTTACTTTTTTAAAACGATCGTTTACATTTGGCTACTCCAATCTAAATGATTTTTTTTCAAGATTTTTTATACATAATCTGTTAATTTTTTTACACAATCGTTTACTTTTTTTTACACGATCGTTTACATTTGGCTAGTCCAATCTAAATGATTTTTTTCAAGATTCTTTATACACGATCTTTTAGGTTTTGCTATTTTTTTGTACAGAGTCTTATACACATTAGATTTTTCTTTTTTCTTTTTTACACAATCTTATACAAAGTTGTTTGACATTTGGTTGCCCAAATGGAAATGCGTAAAAAAGGAAAAGAAGAAAGACGATGGAAAGAAATCGCAGCAAAAAAAAAAAAGAAAAGAGAGGAAAAAAGAAAAACGATGGAAAGATTAAACAACGTAAATAAAGAATTGAAAAATAAGGAATATGATGAAAAGAAATGGCATAAAAGAAAAAGAGGAAAGAAGAAAGAAGAAATCACAGGGAAGAACGAAAATAACATAATAGAGGAGGAAGACGAATCGAAAGGAAGAAAGAAAGATGAAAGGACAAATCTGGAATATTTAAAAAATAGCTAACTTTATGGGCTTTGTTTCACCGGCCGTAAATAGTTTGGTGTTTTCTTACATTTACGATAGTTTCCTTTTTCTTCTCCATAAAATCACATTTTACACATGAAATTAGTTTTAGTTTTTTTTTTATTTTATTTTTTATTTTTTTTATTCTTTAACTTCAACCTATCAATTTTTTGTGATATCATTAACATATCAAATATGGAGATCAGTATGTTAGCATTCTATCCTACATCAATAACCAAACCCATTAAAATTTTGGACAAGTATAATCATTCACATTAGCAAACGTAATAAATCTGTCTAGTCCTTCAACATACCATTGAATATCAATGACCGATAATATTAAATATTTCAAGTATATAAGTGGTACATCAAATATAAAACATGAGTATATTAGTCATCAATTTAATCAACAAATACTAATTAAAATAAAAGTGAACGCATCAACAACGTATGCATTGATATCTTTGTTATTATGTTTTCATGTGAGTACAATATTATATTATTCTAGTAGTGGATTGTCTGAGCTGTTTTTTAAGTAAATCAATTATGTATCAACACAAAATAATAACTAATCATAGATATATACTTTGTAGTTTTTCAATCCAATTAATGCTTTTAATTTCATGGGTTTTATTATATCCAACTAATAATATATCCAATATGTTATACAAAATGTATGGAAATTAAAGTGACAACTACTAATTAGAAGCACAAGTTAATTGTTTTAGCATAGAGAATCGAATACGACTGGCTTGATATCTGATTTATATTTGATAGTCATATAATTGATATTTGATTATCATGTGATTACCATATGATTGATATCTAATTGATATTTGAATATTGTCACGTGATTTTCATTACATAAGTCTAACCTAAAATATACGAGACTAACATTATTGTTTTATATTATTATCAATAAAAAACATACAATCTGACATCTAAGATGTAAAAATTTTCTAAAAAATGCATCTCATTTCGATATTAGATAAGATGACCATCAATATCAGATAACATTCATTATCATTATTAGGTAGTAATATGATAACAATCAAATAACAATTGGTATTATTGACAATTAGAGAACATTCTATATCAAATAGAAATCTAACAAATTAGATAACAAATAAATAAATGACTCGACAACAATTAGATTAACAATCAATATCAAATAGCTATTAAACATGTCAAAGAATAGAAGCTTACCTAATGGTAATTAGAAGACGAGCAATATAAAAAATTATGCTGATAAACAAACAAATAATCAGAAGGTTATAATCAAATGACTATTAGAAGATAAACTAAAATTGAAAAGAATAGAAAGGTAATCATCAGATAGCAACAAATTTCATACGCAAGTTCATGAATTAGTGAAGGTATTTTAGACCTTTTTCAGTTTCAATTTCTCTTTTAATTTGGTTGGATATCCTGTTTGGCTATTTTTGCAAAAGTTCAACCTTTGGACCATAGGCCTTGTTGTTTTTCAAATATTTTTGACAATCCTTGCAGTTGCTCCTATGTTAAAAAGTGTCAAAAATATGAAAATTTGTTGATGTAATTATATCATCAAACGTTGAAATTCTTGACAAAAGTGTATCAGACATCAATTAATAAATACTTAAAGGGTGCGTTTAGCACGTGATAAAAAAAAAAGAGTTGAGTTGAGTTGAGTTGGCAATTATTATTAAGGATGTTAAATTACTTAAAGAGTTAAATTGTCTGTGTTTAAGGTGCACGACTCAAAGAATTGGATTTGAGAAAATCAGTGGTCCGAAGGGTAGGTTAATATGGATATAAACAAGTCAAAAGGACCCTCGGATGGGTCCCAATTTACTTTGATTTTCTTATTGATTCCATCCCATGTGCAAAGATTCCTTCTCCTTGTTCGTTGAGGCGCTTCAGATCGAGTCGAAAGAAAGGTCACACTAAAAGGATCTGAGGGGTTAGAGAGGTGCTGGATTCTCCTTGATTAGGATAGGGAATAAGGAAGTCGCTACGCTAGGTGGGCGCCCAGGCTCAAGGCGAGGCCCGTGAATGTAGCATTTCTTTCCCTTTCTTCAGTTCCCGTCCTCGGTTTTCTTCTTTATATTTATAAAGCGTGTTCATGAGTTAATAATTATTGTTTGTGTTTAGGGTGCTGAGTTCAAATTGAAAATATATATTTGGGATACAAAGTTGAATTGGGGTATATGGTGCAATTTTTGTGAATGGAATGTTTTTTCTTTTTTCATTTTTTCCAAAATAAATAATAATAAAAAAAAAAACAAATCTCAAAATAAAGATAACGGAAACAACCAAAGTAGACAGACCTGGAAAACAAAATAAATAGGTAAAAAAAATGAAAACCAAAAAAAGTGAATTTGAATAGGAGAACTCTTAAAACCAAAGAAGTTATTAACAAATAATAATAATAACTCACAAAGGTCTGCACGAAAGACTAAAAAAATTGATTTGAACCAAAACTCCCTAAATCTTAAAAAAAAAAAAACGAACAAACAAAAAGAAAAAAAGAGAGAGAAGACAATGAGCCAACCGGATGAAAAGGAATAGATGGAAAAGAAACAAAGCAGATGAAGATGACGAACTAGATGAAGAAAAGATGATGGAAAGTTTCGTTTGGAGAGACAAAGGAGGGAAAGATAACAATGAAGTAAAACCTATCCCGGAAACAAATATGGAGTGGGATTTTTAAGCCATTCAATTCAACTCTCTTGGGCTGCTAAACAGCTCCATAGTGACACAATAATGTATAAATAGTATACTTGAGGTAACATAAGAATGTATAAAAAAATGCATCTTTTCCAAGTTTATCAATAGTCTATTAATTCAACAATGTAAAGATGTGTATCATTATAATGTACTTAAACAATAGGGGCAACAAGAAGAATAGTAAAATATAAGGTCTATTTTGGATAAATGACAATTTTATTTTTAAATTGATAAAATAGAAAAACAGTTATTTTTTAAATAATAAATTGGAGGACTGTGTCTTAAATGCCCCTACCTAATTGACAAATTCGATTTCTAAATACAATGGTAACAAAAACCACAAATATTCTATAATTAATACAAATTATGCACACTCTTGAATATTCTAATTTTCCTTCCGCAAAAAAAAAAAAACCATCTTATGGAAAACATCACATCTTTTGCATGCAACCACTTCACTTTTCCAAGAAAACCCTAGAATTTTTTTGAACCTTTACTTTTCCTTCGAAAAATAAGATCGCTTTCTCCCTTCCTTTTTGAAACGCTTTCCACCGTCACTTCAGATACGCGCGACCATCTCTGTTCTCTCATGTTACGGTGACTTTTAGGAATGTTTTCCACCGGCCCTTTTAAGATCACTCTCCACTTAAGATCGCTTTCCACCTTTCCCTTTTAAGATAGCTTTCCCCCGGCCTTCGTTCGTTTGTATTAAACTAACCTTCATCATCTACTTCTTCAGCTTTATATGTACCTAAAAAAAGTCAAATAAAACAATTTAGAATTACAGTGTATTTCTAGATTGATCGTGTGTTATTTGTTAAAATATCGAGTATTTGTAGTTTTTATACCTGGGTTGTTTCGGATCAATGCATTCGAAAATACAGACAGCATGGCACATGAGTCCTCTGGTGTACCCCTAATGAAATTCAAAGCAATTTTGTGTTCTCT
Organism: Cucumis melo; assembly: GCF_025177605.1. Classification (NCBI taxonomy): domain Eukaryota; kingdom Viridiplantae; phylum Streptophyta; class Magnoliopsida; order Cucurbitales; family Cucurbitaceae; genus Cucumis; species Cucumis melo. Next base: position 10,167,216 of record NC_066863.1, read on the forward strand.
CTCAAATACGGGTATTTCCAATATCAGTAGTAGATACAGTGTCAACGACAACAAATAGATCATTATTGGAAAATTTCGATATGACTAACATAATCGAAGACATATGCTTATCATCAACAATCTGAATGAGGTTCGAATTGTTGCAATCAGTCTAGTAAACGATCAACCTAGAAACAGAAAGTTATGAATTTGGAAAAAATTTACGTTGGTTGCAGTTTACAAATTCTTGAAACGACAATGAAACTGGGTTCATATATTATACGGACTCCATGGATTCAATAATGGGTATCTGTTTTTCTTTTTTATGTAGCCCTCTCATTTTAATTTGATGTAGCGGTCGGGTATCAAGAAGATATGGTAGACTAGGGAAAAGAAAGAAGATGTATATGACATAATCTTATGAATCTAATCTTAGGAAGGAAAAATTAATGATTTTTCATAAATAATTTAGAAAATAAAAATGTTAAAATTAAGAGAATATAAACTTAATTTATTATGTGTGTTTTTTTGGTAAATAATTTAGAAAACAAAAAATGTTGTTGTCCTTTACTCCGTTGTTTCCTCTTAACAATATCGTTTCCTCTTAACAATATCATTTCCTCCGTTCTTTCCTTAAATTTTTGTTTCTGCTGCCATCTGCGTTCTTTCATTCGTTCCGGTTGATTGTGAATATCGTTTTCCACGTGTTGCTTCCCATCGAATCTTTTAATTTAGTTTCTCTTTATTCCGACATATTTATCCTAGATAATTAATATTTGCATTCAATTTTGTGTTGGAATTTATGTCCTAAAACTCGTACTTGTTATTTGATTCAATAAAATTTATTATTGAATGTTATAATCTTAAAAACAATAAATTAAGGTCTCGAGGCTATTTAACTGAGTTTGTCAAAATACTTGAACTTTATGTAGAGACATAAACATGGATTAAGTTCGAGTTATAAGCCCAAATAGTCTATAGTGTATGAATAAAATTGGGTGCCTTATTCTGAAAAAACACTATGGATGCGGCCCGCTCCGTAATTAGTACAAACGATGTAATCCTGAATCGTTCATGTAAAGACATGGGAGTGGGGGCATCCTATGTAAATGGTTTGCATAAGACTAGAACCCCAAAATAGTCACATTTAGTTATAACACCGTAAACTATAAACTGACTATTTCAATTATCATGACCTAGGTAACTTGATCTTAATCCTGAGCTAACTATGAACTTCTGTTCATTCGGTAGTATCCTTAGATTTGCATAGGTGAGAGCAGTTCATCATCGCTGGCCCAATAAGCCTCTCATTTCAGGGATAAGACCGAGTGGATAGCTAGGGACATAGAGTGCAAGACCGAATTCACTCATACCCACTTTTGAGATAGTAGATAGGTTGTTCCCTTAAGAACTGAATCCAAGTGTTGAACAATGGGCCCAACCTTCTTAATGGTCCGAGAAGGATTCACGTTTATAGGTTGGACCTTAAACCAATTGTTCAATAGTGGATCAGTGAGTCTTAAGGAGCAAGATGTAATCTTGGGTGTAAAACGATATTTTGACCCAGCCAAGATTACAAAAAACTTGTGAAGGATCAACTTACTCATCGTGGTTATATCAGGTGGACTGAAATATATCTATAGTGAGAAGAGTGCAACTATGAGTCTTTAATGGAATGACTCATTAGTTAACGAATGTTGATTAAGCTTGGTCTAAAAGAGTTTAGCCAGTTAATCTCGATTCATTGGAGTCCATGATCTATGGTCCATTAGGCTCCCCTACTAGCTCATATGTATTCAACTAAGAACAATATGTTGGAATAATTCGAATTGTTCGAATTAGGATAAGAGAGAGAAACCGACAAGTATATAAGATATAAGTCAGTAGATATAAACTTTAAGCTGTGTTTAAATATGATTTAAATAAATATGAATGTAGATTGATATTTAAAAGCTTGGAAAGTTTTGAAATTGTTAAAGTTGTAAAAGTCAACATGTTGACTTTTGACTTTGAAAAACAAAACTTTGACCGGATTTATATTCAAATATGATTTGAATTTTAGAAAAATGAATGCGGATTCATACTTGGGAGGTTAGAATTAGTCAAGACGGGTAAAATAGCAAAAAGTCAAAAGTTGACTTTTGACTAAGAAAAGTCAAAGTTTGACTTAATTGGTTAAATGACCAAATTTCCCTTTTGACTAATTTCTTAATTAACTAAAAGTTAGTGGGTAATGTGGCGGCTTATTGTGAATTAGAAGCCACTAATTCCATTAAAGAGTTAATGGATTAATTAGGTGTTAAGATTATATGAAATAAATTGCATGCAATTTGCATGTAATTTTCATATATAAACTTCTCATTACAGAATGAGAAAAGGATGATGTTTTCTAAAATAAGATTACCTAAACAATACACCTGACTTCCATCCTTTCTCTCTAAAAGTTTTACTTCACAAACGAGTCCCACAACTTTGTTCTGGGTCCTGAGATTAGTAGGTTAACATAGTGGTTGTTCTTGCTCGTGATTTTCAGGCAAAGAAGAAGCTTTGGATCGAAGAAGAAGTTGAGAACTATAAAAGGTAAGTTCATCGTTTACCTTTTACACTCTTCGTATAGGTCCATCGTTTAGTAGTTGTATGTTAACTTCTAAATCGTTTAGATGCATATAGAGTAAAGCATGATCTAAATCTTCCGCTGTGCATGCCATCTCTGATGTTTTTGTTCCATCATTTTGCATGATTTTAGGGAGGGTTGAATTTTGAATTTAAATTTAACTAATTTACCAAAGATAATTTTTGCATTATATTTGCCATAATTTTAGGGAAGGATTGGTATCTACGTGTGTAAAGAGAGTTGAATTTTGAATTTAAACTTAACTAAGATAATTATTTGCATTATATTTGCCATGATTTCAGGGAAGGATTGGTATCTACGTGCGTAAAAAATTGAATCTTTTAAATTATTTTTCGTTCATTTTATCATAATAATTAATTATTGCATTATATTTGCCATGAATTTAGGAAGGGATTCAATTTTGAATGTATAATTCTAAAAAGGAAAAAATTGAATATTTGAAATTCTTTTCTATTAATTTCTTAATTTTTATCCTCATAATTAATTATTGCTTTATATAATTTTAAATCTATAATTCGAAAAGTAAAAAATTGAATATTTGGAGTTATTTTTCGTTAATTTGTTGATTTTTATCGAGATAATTAGAGAATATTGAAACCAATTGAATATGTTTAAGGATCTCTGAAACAATATAATAATTTTTTGATTTAATTAATAATTATCATAAGTGAGTGTGTTTACAAATATACTGTATTCGTAATAGATATTTTGTTTGATTTTTTGATCTCAATAAATACACTGTATTTATATATGGAAAATTATAATTCGTGGAGGGATAATTTCAAGCCAAAAAAGTAAGAAAATATTTATGACAGTTAATTTTACTATAAATAAAAAAAAATAACAATTTACTATTTTTCTATTTTCTATTTCGGACGGATTCCCCTAAACAATATGTTTGGACGTTTTACTATGTCATATGTGCATTGGGCTTTAATTTGTGCCATTTTGTTTTGCAAAAACCCAAAATGTTTGTGCTATGGGCTTAGTTATTGTAAAAGCTAATTTTAGGCCTCTTTTTTGGCAAAACCACCGAGTTTATTTCAAATCTCTCAAAGCAGTGAACAAAACCAAAACAACTGACAAAGTACCATTTTGTCAGCAATAAAGCCGGGAGAAATTGAGATTACCAATCAATAGAGATAAATGAATTAAAAATATTGAACTGAAGTTTAAAAGTTTGTAATTATGATGTACATGCTTACATTATAGCTATCGAAATATAATAGTCAGAGGCATTGTTGGTGGAGAAGGCATGCATTTGACAGCCATTTCCATGACAGTATAGATTAAAGAAAAGGAAAATGAAAGAAAGCTTTTAATTATTATGTTGCCTCATAAATTACTCATAAATTATCCAAAGAACCCCTTTTTGGAAAATCAAAAAATGAAGTGGTAATGTCCTTTTCTTGCCCTTTGTAGTCATTGAATAAAATATAATATCAATCTATAATTATATTTCCAACTTCTGTACCCAATCTGCTATATTATATGTGGGTCAAATCCATTAAATAAATATAGCATTGATAACTTTAAACTTTTTGAAATTAAAAATGAATAAAATACTATCTTCTTTTTCTTCAAAGGTAGTAAAGAAATATATTATTTTATTCCTCTCTACACCCTAGCTTTTATCCAAAGGTCACATAATTTATTTTTATTTTTTTATTTTACCACAAACAATTTGTTTGAGACCTAATCATAAATTATTTTAAACGTTATTGTCAATTTTCAATTCATAATTTTGACAAAAATCTAGAAATTTTTTTTCTTAATTTTATTAATAGTTTTTTTTTCTTTTTTAATGAAAATTTAATTCCATTACTAGTTGTTGGAACTAGTATCATAACTGAACACCTAGAAAAAACTTGCCTCACTCTCTTCCCCTTCACCTTGAAGGATGATGCAAATAAGTGGGTGAGCACACGATGGAGGCAAGCGAAATAACTTCATAGGATCAACTGATTGAAAAGTTAATGAAGAAGTTCTTCCTATCTCAGGAGAATGCCAAAAGAAGGAGAGATATTATGAATTTTGAGTAGAAAGATAGGAAAACCTTGTATGCCATGTGGAATAGATACAAAAGACTGATTAAGGCATGCTCACATAATGAATTTTAGTGTATTTTGATAGAGGTCTTTCATGATTGGTTGAATAGAGCAATGTAGCAAACTACCGATGTCGTCTTTGCAAGAGGGATGTTGAACAAACTTATATAGAGATTAAGGATACGTTGGACACGATGTCTAAAAATCACAAAGAATGGGAGGACAATAACTTTGTCTTGCACTATGGAAGAAGGTGAAGAATAATTTGACAAAAATGGGGTGACTCCTTCACAAGGGCAAATGAGCACAATGAACAACTTGCTACAATCAATGGCCTTAACACAAGTTAATGCTAGAGGCAAAGAAAAGGTTCACGCGGCCAAACAAATAGAGGAATTGGATTGCAAGGGATGCAGTTGACCTCATACCACAGACACATGCCCATAAAACACTGAGATTGTCGCGTACATTAAGAACGACCCCTACTCAAACACCTACGATCCATGTTGGAGAAACCACCCCAACTTTGGGTGGAGAGGAATAGGTCTGCAGTAAGAACGATAAAGCAACCAATAGGGTGCAGGACGCGGTGAAGCATTCGATTATCACCAAGGACACTATAATACTAAGTTGCATAGTCCATACCTTCCTTAGAATCAAAACAACATGCTTCTTCATGCTCTTCTATGGAAAGCCTTCCAAAAGAGTACATGTAGAAGAATAGTGTCCTTTTGTAGAGCGAAGCTACCATGATCCAAAATCTAAAAGCACAAATGGGGCAGATAATGAGCTAGATAATAAGAAGACCACAAGGATCCCTACTTAGCAATACTGAAATACATAGCAAGCTTGAGGGATTTAGAAAAGATCAATGTCAAGTTGTGACACTGAGAAGTGGAAGGCCTTTGATCATTTGCGGGACTGACCAAGAATAATAACGTACAGAAATGGGATAGATAATCGAGATTCATAACGAAGCAAAGTGCCAAACTAGGTATCATCCTCTAATGCTATGTCGCCTCCTCCATTTCCTAGTCGCCTTAAGAAGAAAGGCGACAAACATCAGTTCAAGTGTTTTCTGGAAGTGCTCAAGCAGCTACACATCAACATTCCATTTGTGCAAGTGTTAGAGCAAATGCCTCCATATGTCAAATTTCTTAAGGCCAGACATACTAATGAAGAAATAAAGACTGAATGAATAAGAAACAGTGACTCTAACACAAGAAACAAGTGATATCTTCAAGAAGGACTTCCTGAAAAGATGAAGAATCCAGGAAGCTTCAAAATCCCTTTTTCTATAGACGGAGTAGATCTTGGTCGAATACTATGTGATCTTGAAGCAAGTATCAACTTGATGCTGCTTTCTGTTCACAAGAAATTAGAAACTGGCACCGTAAGACCAACTACTATTTCACTCTAGTTGGCAGATAGATTTATTATGACACTTGAAGGGAAAATTGAAGATGTATTGGTGAAGATGGAAAAATTTATATTCCTCATAGATTTCATCATTCTGGATTATGAACCTGATTGTGAGGTACCAATCATTTTAGGGCAACCATTTCTGTCTACTGATTGCATACTAATAGACGTCCATCAAGGAGAATTGACCATGAAAGTCAACGATTAGGAAGTCAAATTCAATGTATTTGACGCATTATAATCCTAAGACAATGTTGAGCACTATAATGTAATTAAATCACTCTGATGAGATTATTGCAGAAAGAAGTTATCAGTGAGTTGTTCTTTCAGGTGGTTTTGATTTTGAGTTTTTTAGAAAAAGGTGATATTGAAGAAGTGAACGTTGTGACTAATGAGAGGAAATTTGAGTCTTTGGATCTATCAACCAAAGGCGACCAAGAAAATAAAGTCATAAATTGATGAACGACTCGAGTTAGAACTCAAGCCTTTGCCTAACTACCTAAAGTATGCACATTTGTGAGAGAATGACACTCTTCCCATCATCATCTCCTCCCACTTGAATGCTGCAAAAGAAAAAACATTAATGAAAATGTTGAAACGTCACAAGAAAGCGATAGGATAGACTGGTGGACATTCAAGGAATCAACCCATCCTATTGCACACACAAGATCAGATTCAAATAAGGACAAATAGGTGTCATTCAATATTAGAGTCGATTAAAACCCTCGATGAAATAAGTCGTAAAGAAAGATGTAATTAAATGGCTTGACACGGGGGTAAACTACTCGATTACTAATAGCAAAATGGGTCAGCCTCGTTCAATGTGTGCCAAAGAAAGGTGGAATGACCATAGTCACTAATGAAAGCAATAAATTGATTTTAACGCGAATAGTGACTGGGTGGCAGATTTGTACGGACTATCGCAAGCTCAATGCGACCATAAAGAAGGATCATTTCTCCTTACCTTTCATTGACTAGTTGTTGGACGTACTTGCGGGCAATAAATATTATTGCTTTCTAGATGGTTATTCTATGTATAACCAAATTACAATAGCACCTAAAGATCAACAGAAGGCAATGTTTACATGTTCCAACGAAACGTTTGCTATTCGTAACATGCTATATTGTTTATGTAACGCACCAAGGACATTTCAAAGGTGCATGATGATGATATTTTCATACTTTTTGGGAGACCAGTGGATATTTTCATGGATGATTTCTCCGTATTTGGAAACTCATATGCAGAATGTCTGAACAACTTAGATGAAGTATTGTCAAGATGCAAGGAAACTAACCTAACGTTAAACAAGAAAAAATGTCACTTCATGGTGACCGAGGGAATTGTGCTTGGGTACAAGATCTCCAACGCGAGATCGGAAGTGGACCTTGAAAGATTGATGTGGTGGGTAAGTTGCCACCACCTTTAGACATTAAACCACTCAATAGCTTTCTGAAAGACAAGGGCTTCTATAAAAGGTTTATCATAGGTTTTTCCCAGATCGCCAAGCCATTGAGCAATTTGCTAAGCACCAATTAACCCTATGTTTTTTACAATAAGTTCAGTCAAACATTTCAAACTTTAAAAGACGTTGACAACAACATCTATCCTCATCTCACTCAACTAATTGTAACCTTTTAAACTGATGTGCAACACAAGTGATTTAGCGGTAGGAGCAATGTTGGGTCAAGAGAAAGATAAGATGATCAACCTAATATACTATGCAAGCAAAACTTTAAACGAAGAATAAAATAATTATACAACTATAGAGAAGGAACTGCTGGCGGTAGTATTTGCGATAGAAAAATATATGAGCTATATAGTTGGTTATAAATTCATGGTAGATACCGATCATTTTAGGATCAAATATTTAATGGCGAAGAAGGATGTCGACTTATGGTTGATCAGATGGATTTTATTACTCCAAGTGTTTTACTTGGAGATTGCAGACTGCAAAAGTATCGAGAATTAAGTGGGGATCACTTATCGCATGTGAATAACACACCATTTCAATGCGATAAAAGGAAATTGAGGATTGCTTTGCTAATGAGAAGTTAATGAGAGCTGAAGAGAAGGAACCTTGGTATGTGGACATAATCAACTATTTTGTATGCAGAACTTGACTGCATGACTTTAATTTTTAATAGAGGAAAAATATTTTTCATGAATGTCGCTTCTATAGGTGGGATGATCCATATCTATATAATTTGGGGCATGGTCACATCTTAGGAAGATGTGTTCTTGAGTATGAGGCAAACAAGATACTCCCTATACGGAGGACACTTTAGCAGACAAACAAAAGACAGCTGTTAAAGTCTTGCGAAATGGAGAATTTTTGCCAACTCTCTTTCTAAATGCCAGAAAATTTGTGATCAACTGCAATCAATGTCAGAGAACTAGAAATATCTTCCACTGCAATGAAATGTCTCAACAACCTATCTTAGAGATGAACTCTTTAATATATGGGGGATTGATTTCATGGGGTCGTTTGCACAATTTGGTGGACACATGTACATCTTGTTGGTCGTTGATTATGTGTCCAACTAGATTGAAACAATCTTCTACCCGAAGAATGACATAATGAAAGTAAGTAAATTCCTAAAAAAAAAAACATCTTCACATGACTTGGGATGCCACGAGTTCTCATAAACAATGAAGGTTCACATTTCATCAATCACGTCATAGTCAAACTTCAATCAAAGTACAACATAAACCACAAGGTTGCTACTGCCTACCATCTTAAGACTAATGGCCAGACGAAGGTCTCAAACTGAGAAATCAAAATAATATTGGAAAAAGTGGTGAGCACTTTTTGAAAAGACTGGTCCAATCACCTAGATTCTGTGTTTTGGGAATAGAGAATCATGTACAAGATGCTATAGACATGACTCCATACTCATTAGTCTTTGGGAAGACATCTCACTTATCGCTGGAGTTGAAGCACAAGGCCTTGTGTGAGTGCAAAAAGTTAAACTTTGACAACGATGATGTTTAACTCAAGAAGGCAAGGAAATTGCAGATACACGAACTCAATGAGTGGAGATGGCAAGTGTATGAGAATGTCAAAATCTATAAAGAGAAGATGAAGGCAAGACATGATTGCTACATCTGCAAACATAAGTTATATCATGGGGAAAAAGTTTTATTATTTAACTCATGTTTTTGACTGTTTTCAAAGGAGCTTAGATCAGTTGGTCAAGACTGTTTGTGATCAAGGAGGTTTTCCTGCATGGTGTTGTGGAGGTCGCATCACTTAGGGCAAAGAGTTGGCATACTATGAAGACGAAGATTGCATCAAAGTCTCTGTGGATCTAGCTTAACGCCAATTTTCTTGATTTAAGGAGTTAATGCATTTTATAACTTATTTCTATGAAAAAATATTTCATTTTCAATGCATCTTTTACCGCTTTCTTTATTGCTTTCATGTACTGCATTTTTACCGCTTTCAAGTTAGAATTGTGCCTAAGCTGAGGAACTGCTTGTTTTAATTCATGCATATGTATTTATTTGTAGATATGTATTATTAAGGCTCCAATTAAGTGACCTACAAGGCAACGAGAATAGGGTCATGTGATAAAAGATGCACTTCCTATGCATGCGTTGGTAAACTTTTCACGATATGCATGTAATACAAGTTGACGCAGTCGAGCAGATGACTTGGCTACGAACGGCTCGACGCAAAGAATGTCGTGTGGCTCGGCTTACATAAGGATGCAGCTTCTATGGACGACCTGCACGACTTGGGCAGATGTAGATGAATGACTGACGGACGACTACCGACGCAGTAGAAAATAGACGGTCGGTTGAGGGACGATTGCAAAATGCAGTGGCGACGGTGTTTCATGAACGACGGAGACGGAGATGGAGACGAATGGCTGACGAAGACGGCTCGGGTGTTTGCGGCTGAAGATCGCGAATCTCGACGGCGACTCGAACGACGGCCGACGATTGGAGATGGGCGGCGGCGGCGGGTTAATGGAAGTTTGAGATTATGGTTTTTTCTTTTTTTTTTTTAGGGTTTGCTTGAGGAAAGGGATGATGAATAGTTACCATGCATCCCGAGGCCCTAAATAAAGAAAATGAATAATAATATACAATTATTATTATTTTCTTTTCTTTTTCCTTTAATCTTTTCTCCAAAAATCTCATACTCTCTCTCTTCATTAAAAATCCACCAAATCTTTTTTTTAAACTAAAATTTCCCTCTCTCTCCAATCAAAACACCTTTATCTTTCCCACAAATAATTATCCTTACATAATTATATTATGTAGATAATATAATTATTTCAACTTCAATTTCAATTAATTCTATGATCATATATATAAATCAAATTTCTCTCAAATACAAATCGCTTAAAACAAACGACTTTAATCAAAAATTAAAAATTTATACAATTAGATATTTTCTAAAATATCTAAATTACAATCTCCACAAATCAAATATTTCAACAATTGATTGAAAATTACATTAAAAAATTTTCAAAATTAAACTTAAGATAATTACAATAAATTACCTTAATTTGGGGTGTTACAATCTTTCCTCCTTAAGAAACTTTCATCTTCGAAAGTTCTAATCCTCAAACAGCTTGGGTACTGGACTCTCATCCCGTCCTCTCTTCCATAGAGCCTCTTCAGCTCTTGGTTTCGCCAAAGAACTTTGACCAGTGAAATCCCTCTATTACGGAGCATCTTGACCTCTCTTGTCAAAATCTCAACGAGTTACTCCTCATAGCTCTCGTCTCATTGATGTGCAATGGCTCAAAGTCAACTACATGTGTCGGGTCTGCCATATACTTCCTCAGAATAGAGACGCGAAACACATTATGAACTGCAAAAAACGCTGAAGGCAACGTCAAACGAGAAGCTACGGGGCCAATCCGCTCAAGTATTTCAAATGACCCTACAAAACGTGGACTTAGCTTCCCCTTCTTCTCAAACCTCAAAACACCCTTTATAGGTGCTAACTTCAAAAAAACTATGTCTCCCACATCAAACTGTAGATCCTTACGTCGTTCATCAGTATAACTCTTCTGTCTGCTCTACGCTGTCAGCATATGAGCTCTAATCTTCCGTATGACTGCATTGGTGGCTTGAACTAACTCAGGGCCCAACATTCTCTACTGACCCAACACACCCCAACATACAGGAGATCTACAACACTTACCATACAAAGCCATAATGGTGACATGCCAATGGTAGCCTGGTAACTGTTATTATAGGCGAACTCCATCAAATGCAAATGAGTGTCTCAACTTCCTGAAAACTCCAGCATACAAGCTTGCAACATATCTTCCAAAATTTGGTTCAACCTCTCTGTTTGACCATCAGTCTGAGGATGAAAGACTGTGCTGAAATCTAACCTCGTGCCCAATGCAAGCTGAAGTCCTTTCCAGAACATTGATGTGAAACGAGCATCTCTGTCAGAAACAATAGATACAAGCACTCCATGCGACCTTACTATCTCAATCATATATAACTGTCCCCACTTACTAGTAATATAATGAATTTCCCTAGAATAAAATGAACTAACTTCGTGAGCCTATCAACAACCCAAATCACCATGTATCCCATAAGGGTTCTAGGCAGTCCTATAATGAAGTCCATAGACACACTCTCCCACTTCCACCTTGGCACACTTAAGGGTTACAACAAACTTGCTGGCCTCTGTTTTGGTGCCTTCACCTACTAGCATACTAAGCATCTACTAACGAAGTTTGTCACTTCTCTCTTCATATTTCGCCACCAATAAACTCACTTCAAGTCCTGGTACATCTTCGTACTGCCAGAATGCATATAAAATGGAGAGTTGTGGGCCTTAGCCAAAAGCTCAGTCTTAACTCCACTTTCTATTGGGACGTATAAACGTCTCTCAAACATAAGTCCGTAATCAGAGGTTATAGATAATTCCTCATCTTGCCCTGCTTCTACTAGGTGACGCTTCTCAATAAAATAGGGATCATTTAGCTGAGCAACAATAATCCTCTGTCTCAAGGTCAATTGTACTGACAACTGAGCCAACTGTGAGGTAACTTCCTCTACTGAAACTGCAACCTTAGCTCTCTCAAAGTATATAAGCAAAGGGGATTGCTCGATAATAAGTGTTGGAGAATGTGAAACCTTCCTACTAAGCGCATCAGCTACCACATTCGCCTTACCTGGATGATACAGAATCTCGCAGTCATTGTCCTTTACTAACTCCAGCCATCTTCTCTGTCTCATGTTCAACTCTTTCTGGGTGAAGAAATATTTTAGGCTCTTATAGTTAGTAAAAATCTATTTCTTCTACGTGAATAAATTAAAACAAATCCTATCTCGGGCCCTACTAGTTTTAAAGGGAAAGAAAAACAAAGAAATAAATAAAATAAAATAAAATGAAAGGAAATATCAACTCTGAAATCCGACACATGACGTAAGCGGAAGCAAACGTATCCCTATGGCTCGCCACGGTCACTTCTGGTCATCCGCCAGCTTGCCTTTGCTCTTACCTCTGCCTCTGCCTAAAAAATAGAAATGGAAAGAGTGAGTATAAAAATACTCAGTAAGGGACCCACTACTAGTCCTGGTAGGTGCCTATTAACTTCTTATTAGAGTTCTGAAGAGTGGTACCCCTGAACCGACACGTTTTCGAACACGTGCACTCTGTGATCCCGTAGTAACAAGCTGGTCTTTGGTGAACCCAAGGGAACACCTAAGACGATCGGGCTGTGAATGATCCCGTTGAATCACTCAAATCATGTCTATGTTAATGTCAATGCCAGACTGGTGGTCCCGTCGGACTACACAGTCATAAGTGTAAGCGATCCCATCGGACTACATACTCGTCAAAAAGAGTGGTGATCCCGAAGGACACTCATGTGGGTATGATTCTAATAGGTAAAGCTAACATACACCCTATCCATAACATGTACATAACACATCATCAAATCACATCATAACATATCATGCCATAACATGTCATACCATACATATCCTATCATATCATGTCATATCATCCTTAATCACAATATTGTATCAATAAAACGTAGGTCATAAAATCAATGCATTATCAGCTCTAACACATCATCATCCCGCAGTCAAAATTATAATATCAGTTTCTATCTGTAACCTCAAGTTCTGTAGCTAGCCATCATCAATACATAACCATTCATACATGCGGTTTCTTTAAATTAAACTCGAGGGTCTAGTAGTAGAATCTCTTACCTGGAGATTTGCTCAATCGAATTCTAACAGTAAAATCACGCTTTCCAAGCAGCGACGTCCTAAATAGTTAGAAAGCACCAATTTAATAACTTATCCTTCACATAATTAAAGTCCACAATTTCAGTCGAAGTAACTTACCCAAGATTAAGGTTGAGATCAACTTAGCCTTAACCTGGAAATTCCTCAGTTCCACTTCTAACGATCCAAAAACTTTTTTTAAAAAATAATTTAATTTAATCCAAAATTAAATTATTCAATGTCCAAAATTAAATCTTTGTTGGGTATGCTAAGAACCCAATCAAAACTTACCCAAATAAATCCATGTCTATCTGGAATCTATCCAAATATTTTCTATCCATGTCTATCTTGAATCTATCCAAATGATGATGGCCTTACATTTGATGGACGTTTGTGTGTGCCAGAGGACAGTGTAGTCAAGGCAGAGCTTTTGACTGAGGCTCACAGTTCTCCATTTACTATGCACCCTGGAAGTACGAAGATGTACCGAGACTTTAGGTGTGTCTAATGGTGGAGGAACATGAAGAGAGAAGTGGCAGACTTCGTCAGTAGATGTTTGGTGTGCCAGTAGGTGAAGGCACCTAGACAGAAGCCAGCAGGGTTGTTGCAACCCTTGAGTGTGCCAAGATAGAAATGGAAGAGCGTGTCGATGGACTTCATTACAAGACTGTCCAGGACTCTTAAGGGCTATACAGTGATCTGGGTTGTTGTCGACAGGCTCACAAAGTCAGCCCATTTCATCCCAGGAAAGTCCACTTACACTGCCAGTAAGTGGGGACAATTATATATGACCGAGATAGTGAGACTACATGGAGTACCTGTATCCATCGTTTCTGACAGAGATGCTCGTTTCACATCGAAGTTTTGGAAAGTACTTCAGCTTGCTTTTGGGCACGAGGTTAGACTTCGGCACAGCTTTTCATCCTCAAACTGATGGTCAAACAGAGAGGTTGAACCAGATTTTGGAGGACATGTTGCGAGCTTGTGTGCTAGAGTTTTTCAAGGACATATTTCAGATGACAATCTTCTCGATTGCAACATATTTCAGATGACAATCTTCTCGACTGCAACATATTTCAGATGACGATCTTTTCATCTGCAACCTATTGGAGATGAAGATCTTCTTGACTGTAACATATTGAGATGAGGCAAAGTTTGCTGCATCGACATTTTGGAGAGGAGGCAAAGCTGCATCTGCATTGATGAAGCCTAAAGTCTTTAAACTTGAGCTTGAAGAAGCAATGATGAAGTTTTTTTTTTTTTTTTTGCTTGAAAAAGATGAAACTTTTGAATTTACATATGAGAAAGTATCAATGAAACCTTCAAGCTTGAATATGAGGAAGCGTCGAAGAGGCCTTCAAGCTTGAATATGTGGAAGCATCGATGAATGCTTTTCAGCTTGAATATGAGGAAGCATCGATGAAACCTTCGAGCATGAATATAAGGAAACATCAATGAAGCCTTCGAGCTTGAATATGAGGAAGCGTTGATGAAGCCTTTAAAATTGGACTTGGAAAAGTAACAATGCAATCCTCGAAGTCGGTGAAGCATTGGTGAAGTCTTCAGTCTTGCATTTGAACAAGCTTTGATGAAATCTTTGAACTTGAATTTGAAGAAACATCAACAAAGTCTCGGAATTTTGATTATGAGGAACTTGATCTAAACTTGAAGATGAAGTATTGAACTTCAGGGGAGTGATGCCCCCTATAGCATTTAACTTTGCACTATTTTTCTCCTAGTGGAACATCTCTTTAATTTGTTATATTGTCCTCAACAGGCCATCTTCAACTTTAAGTTGATATTTTTTAATGAGATTGAACACCATCAATTGCCTGGTGCCATGCTTTACATGGTCATGACACGGCTCTTGTTTGTGTGCAACTAAACTTAAGATTTATTTTAAGTTGCCTACGTACCCTTATAGGAATCAAGTCAAAACGTAGTTCAACTTGAGGTTTTTTTTTTCTTTTACTAGATTGAACTTAAATTTTTCCTTAAGTTGCTTACATACCCTTTACAATATAGAGATCAAGTCAAAACGTAGTTGAACTTGAGGTTTTTTTTTTCTTTTACTGAACTGAACTTAAAGTTTCCCTTAAGCTGCCTACGTACCTTTTACAATATAGGGATCAAGTTAAAATGTAGTTAAACTTTTTTTTGTCATTCACCTTTTAAGCTCTTGTGGGCTAGGAGCACCATGCAGTTTAGGCTCTTGCGATAAGGAGCTTTGCATGTTTAGTAACTCATATTTTTATCAAGGATTTGTTCACCTTCTTTGTTTGTAAAATTGGTAAATATAATAAGTCTTGGCTTCACTATCAAGGAGCCTTCTGTACTTATGTCAACAAATAGCTTCCTCTTCATGCGTGATGGAACATGACTGTGAATCTTACCATCATCATTGTTTTCTTCTTGAAATAGCTTTGTCTTAAAAATTTTCATCTCTCTTTGTTGTTGATCGTTTGTCATCTTTAGACGATCAAAAGCAGATGTTGAAGGTCGATTTTTCTTTGATGTGGAGATACTTAGCCTTTTGAAAGCTGAAGTTCGAGTGGAAGTAGACGTTGGACATTGGTTTTCTTCTTTTTTCGTGGCCATACCCAATCTTTGAAAGACTGAATACCGAGTAGTTGAAGGCTTGATACTATCAAAGACAGAAGTCCTTTGCTTAATTTCATTTGAATTATCGACTTCTTCAGAAGACGTATAGTTGTTGACTTCAACTACGCTGACAACATGACATGCAGTGACTGCTAATATTTCTTTTGGATTATCCTCAAGGAAGCTTCTTGGAAAGAATTCTGTAAAAGTTATCGACCGTCGAGGTCGAAGCAAATCCTCATTTTTTCCTTTGATAGGCCTAGGCTTTGACATTTTCTTGTTTCTTTTTACCTTATTTTTATGAGAGATGCTTCCTTTTGAATGGTTTTGATGGAAGTGCAACTTCGTTTGAATGGAATTTGTTTGTCTCCCTTTTTTACTAGCCACGACTATCCATTCTTTCTCATTATCTTCAATAGACTCTTCTTTGTTTTAAGAGTTCGTCGTCATGATCTTTTGTTGGAATCGAACAAGTATACGTTCGAAAGTCCCAAATTCAATCAAAATTTCCCTTTGATCATAAAGCAATATTGATGGCAGAACTCTTGAAGTCATCTTGAATGCAACATAATTCATTTGAGCTACTTCATCAATATCGAGCTCAATCTTATTTTCACGAGCCAACTTTAGAATTAGCTCCTTCAACACGAAGCACTTTTTAACAGGGTGACTAATGATCCAATGATACTTGCAGTAGTTAGGATCATCTACTTTTCCTGCTTGCTTTGGTCGTTTACATTCTGGCAACTGAATAAGTTGTTTCTCTATCAATTGCTATAACATGTCTGCAACATCAGAGTCAGGAAAGGGATAAACTTTTTTATGTCTTTCTCTAAGAGTTGGGTGTCGCTTTTCATCGCCATCGTAATTTTTTTCATATTTTATTTCTTTTCTTTTAGAGAAAAAGTTCAATGGAGTCTCTTGAACAATCATAGACTCGTTTAGGACACTATTTGTAATCTTTTTAGTATCATTGATTTCATTCTTGTCACTCCTCGTTCTTTGAACCAAGAAATCTTTTGCTCCTCTTTTGGTGATACTCAGCTTCATATCATGGGCGCGAGTTGCCAATTCTTCAAATATGCGAGGTTTTATTCCCTATAAAATATAGAGAAGTTCCCAGTGCATACCTTGGGTGCACATCTTCACTGCAAGCAGTTCAGTGAGCTTGTCTTTGCAATCCAGGCTTAGAGCTCTCCATCGATTTATGTAGTCGATGACTGGCTCTCCCTTCCGCTATTTGGTGTTCGTCAACTCCATCATGCTGACGACACACCTAGTGCTATAGAAGCGGTTGAGAAAATCTGTTTCCAGCTATCAATTACTTCTGGCTCTAAATCAGTATACCACTCGAAAGCATTTCCTTTTGAGCTTCAAACAAGCTACCTCACTAGTTGGTCTTCTCTTGATTCTGCATTTTTGCATGTTTCAACAAAGTGACCAATGTATTGCTTTGGATTGCCCTTTCCGTTGAATTGTTGGAAGTTTGGAGATTGGTACCCAACAGACATTCGTAAGTCATTAATTCTTTTGGTATATGACTTGGAGTACATGAAAGAAGTTTGTTGTGGTCCTCCATATTGAGCTCTTATGGAACTTGTGATCATATCTTGCAACTATTGGACTAACATGGAGGCAAAAAAGATGGACTGTTGCATCTAATTTTCCTGCAACACAACTTTTCCTTTAACATTAGCTTTGACAGTAGGAGTTTTACTGGACTCAGCAGTTTCACAGGCCTTCATTTGATCTTTCAAGGCAGCGATTTCATGATCTCAATCCTCAACAACTTTCATTAAGAAATTTATTTTCCTCTCCATCTCTATCATTGTTGCCTGAGTTGTTACATCTACCATTATGACAGACACTACTTCAAGGTGTGATTCTTTGTCTGATAAATTAGAAGTAGGCGTAGAGTTGTTGAACAAAGGATTCTCTCTGATAATGATTCTGCCTTTAGGAGATTCTATCAGTTGTTCCAAACTTTTCTTCTTGAGGACAGAACCTTGTTCTTATTCTTGCATGCTTCTCTTTAAGTGACTTTGGATGTAGCCTTATTTGATGCCATTGATTTTCTTGTAGATTTGGATGATGAGAGAGAGATGAGAGGTAGAGATGTCCCACTGGATGTGCCAATTTGTTCACACGAGATTTCTGAAGAAATTTAGTTCATGGAGTTGAACTTATGTTTATGTTGTATTTACGTTGATTTGATACGATGTGGTTCGATCTCTAGAATTTGATCCTCTGATTCTCTCTCGATTGGATGCTTACGCTTGATTTAAAGAAGCGGAGCACGTGATGGTCTTGAAGTTGGAGTTTTGGAAGAAAGCTTGTATCTTTAAAGAAGCTTCAATCTTCGAGGGTGGTCGCCTTTAAGAGTTGGGGAGTCTTCTAACTCTTGGAAGAATTCTCTCTAGACCTCTTAAAGTAAAAAATTTTTCTCTCCCAAATGAAGAGAACTCCTCTATTTATAAAGTTCCCCGGTGAGTTTTTATGGACTTGGGCCTGGTCTGGTCCATGGACCATACCCATGGGTTCAATCACATGATTTTGGGTTATATCTAATTTTGGGTTAAATAAAGCTCATTTTTTGACTCATTTGAATTTTAGCCCAAGTAAATAATGTTTAATTGAACCAAAATAATTAATTTGATCCAATTGTCATGATAAAGACATGTGACATTATTAGAATTGTCCAATTTATCTTTAAATTTAATTTAAAACACATGTTGATTTTTAGTTAATCTCAAATACAATTATTTTAGTAAATGACATAACAATTTGTAATTGGTTCAAAAATTTCTTATTCAACACATATTTACACACAATTTTTTAGAATATGTTTTACAACTTTTACTAATTTTTTAGAATATGTTTTACAACTTTTACTTCCAAAACCTTTCCACTCACTGAGTTTCTAGCTCATGTTTTCAATGTCCCCCCTCCTCCCAAGTAGCGGTCAATGACCAAGCAACAATTGAGCTCCTCACCACCAATTGTAGATTCTCGTTTTCTTTAATGTATATGCTTAACTTTTCTAGTAGTTTGATGTTGTATCTGAATTAGTTGAAAATGCATGGTATGTAGACTCATTGCAGGTTTTGAAACTTGATAATTGCAATCTTTTGACTTTTGTTTCTCTGGATCTTCCTCATTTACATAATATCAGACTTCTCTATTGCATCAAGTATGTCTTGATGTCTTTTCTTTAGACAATTGATGATCAATATTTTTTTTCTTTTATGCTAAAATTTTATAAAGACTATTGTAGGTTGTTGCTTCAAGAATTACTTGATGAAACTTATTATGAAGCTTCATGAAGTATTTAACACTCGGAAAGATGTAATTATTGAGGGTCAGAACATAATTTAATATTTTAGATTCTTATAGTTAGTGATTTTCTTTATCTTTGTAAATTGTAGTTTGTGGAGAGACATGAACAACCATATTGCATGAATAATATTATTGTAAATTATGTACACATAACTTATTGTTGAGGAATGAAATTATTGTTGATTGGAGAGTTTATTTTGTCGATGAGTTCATCTTTATTTGAATGAATGTAATACAGGAAATTGGATATAAGAAATGTAAAAAGTATGAAGTATACTGCCTTACTTAACATATAAAAAGAATCAAGTATATTATCTTACTTGACATGTAAATAGAGTCAAGTATACTATCTTGCTTACTTGACATGTAAATAGGGTCAACTATACTATCTTACTTGACACGTAAAAAACGTCAAGTGTGATATCTTACTTGACACAAAAATGATGTCAAGAAATATACTACTTGACAGTTTTTTAATGTCAAGTAATGGGACTATACTTGACAGTCGATTACTTGACAGTTTTTAAAACGTCAAATATAAGTTTACTTGACATTGTATTAACGTTAAATAATCCAATTTCCATAGTAGTGATACATCAATTTCTCTCACGCCTAAAGCGTCTTTCAATGCAGATCATACAGTAAGCAAAGACCAGATAATATAGCAAGTATGATGCATCCCATACTAGATCACACAGCAAGTATGAGGTATCTCATACCAGATCACACAACAAGTATGAGACATCATATTCAAAGTCACATAACATGAATAGGGCATTCTATTCTAGATCACACAACAAGAATAGATCATTACTTCGCATAGGGTATAAAGATATTCTCATTAGTTGTTTAAGACCTCACAAACACTTCCATTTTTCTAAATAATACCGACCTCATCAATAATATACGTCACAAGTTACAGGTTACAACACATTCACTGTATAAGGTTCAAAGGAAATGGTTTTCAACCCTTCTTTCTCTTAGAAGTTCTCACATATTTCAAAAATTTGGCAATAAAAGGAAATTCACGTTATCTTGATAGAAATAATGGTAAGAGTTCAAATATCTTCTAGAAATTCTTTTCCATAAAAATAAAAAAAAAAGGAAAACATTTGTAAGGAGAACCACTCACAGCCACAGTCGACTAGCTCCTAGCCTAGCTTCCTAAGTCAAAGTCCCCCTTACACTTATCGGAATCCTTGTCGGGAATGAGCTTGTTTCACGTCTCGACTCCTTAGATACCCTCAGTTTTTTCTTAACAAAATCAGGGTAAAAACAACCTCAAATAATCTGAATTCCTCCATTTATAGATTTCTCCAGCGAGTTTTTCCAAGTCGAAATGATTTCTCTAACCGACGACAAGAAGTGGCCTGATCTCAAAACGCCGCGTGCCTCTGTCAACCCCTTATCCTAAACTCGAATTGGGTGGCTGGGTCAAATCAATTGCAAAACTACAAACATCTGGGTCACATCACTGTCCTTAGGTGAAGTACCTCAACTTGCCTATTTATTTGCTGCATAACTCTTGCCCTACAAAGTCCTTTACATCGTCGCATGAGTCTTTCACGAAATGCATTTTACCAACAAAAATCTCTTCATGTGTTATTCTTATAGCAAGACCTTCATTGCATTGGGGGATATGATACTTTTTAGTATATGAAATGTATAGAGTGTATCAAATGTATCAAATGTATCAATTATATCGAGTGTATTTTAGTACGCAGTATATCAAGCGTACCAATATTATATCAAGTATATCGAGTGTTGATCATATTTTAATGTCTTATATTAAAACAAATAACATATTCAAAGATTTTAATTCTTCTAACATACATACTTGTATAAATACATAATTTAAGTGTCTCCATAAATTAATTTTATTGGATATTAATATGGTACATATGTTTTCCCTTATTTTATTTGTAAAATATATTTAATATTAATTTGAATATTTCAAGTTCTTTTCAACAAAATTGATCCCAAATCGTTCTTACAAGGGATTTTATGTACCTATAAATTATAAACTCCAATGTTAGAGAATTATTTAATTAAATTATACTTAACTATTAAATTCTAAATTAATTGGCTACAAGTCATTCGACCATAAACCCTACTCGTACTATAGAACAAGTTATGTTCATAGACATAACAATTATAAACAACTCGATCATTCACGAGTTCGTAGTTACAGTTGAGTCAAATGTTCATTTTACCCCTTTCATTACATTTTGCAGCTTAATTAGTACTACGAATCTTCTAATGAACAATATATTTATGATTCAATCATAAATCAAATCTCTCTTAAGCAAGCGGTGGTTCCATTGTTCAAGTCTCATATCAATTGTTGAGAGGACTACTCATTTACTTACTCTACATGAGAATGAGTGAATTTCATCTTGTGAATAATTATGTGTTTTCAACTCCCAGTTTAGTCAGATCCGAAAAATGGTTGGCTTATTAAATTAAGTACCCATGCCATTCTCACTAGATAAATTAAACTATGTGCCCTTCAAAAGCAAAAGTTTATAACTCACTCAAGATTGACATTGAGTCACATATTATCACCCCATAAAATATTAATATCATTCGTTAACAGATTTATAAATAGGCAGGTTAATTTTTTTTTGGTACAGTCTTACACAAACTCTTTATATATGATACTCACACTTACATGATTCTGCATAAATGATTTGGATCTAATCATTTGTTACAATTACAAGGTGATTTGTCATATATATAGCGTGTCACTAGAATAAGACACTTGACTTTATATCTATAATGAGGCGATGAAAAAAGTCCTCTCTGACGGAATATCCAAAGACCTTTTCATTACAAACAAAGTGAAGGTGCCACTTAGCCCTTTAAAGAATTCAGGTCGATATTACACTCGACGTTAACACTCCCAATATGGAAACGATAACCGTTGTTTCAATGGTAATAGGAATACACCAGATGACCAACGCATACAAAGATAGTGGTGCTTCCATCGCTTAGATTTAGGGCAATAGGCGGGCACACCACAGATACGAAAGATGGTTGCTCAATCGAGAGGTTAAATACAGATACATAGTACTAGTTCCATTTCTAATCTTCGAGAAAAAAAGAGCTTTTCTACATAGCGTCAACCAAAAGACCAGAGCATCTTAGCAGACACTAGAGAGAAATTCCTATCACTTCGTTGCTCTAAAATCCTTTTGGCAAATTCCAAACAAGTAATTCCAACAATAAAAAAAAAAGTTTGAAATGAAAGACTTTTCTTTAGATATATAGTTATATAGGCTTTTTAGGTTAATCCACTTGTATATCAACCATGTACGATTTTGATTAAATTTAAAAACATTAAATTTTATTTGTAATAGATATTGTTAATAACACATATTTAATAATTAAATTCCGAAATTATCAATAATTAATTACTTAGAGACTTTATGACACAAATTTTCTAACTATTAAGAACTAGGAAGATGAAAGGTGACATGGATGTTATAATATGACCTGAGTAAAGTAAGTACTATATTGATAAGCTTGAGTCTTGATCTAGATTAGAAACAAAGTGAGTTAGAGTCACTTATTAATTACGAGACTTTATATGTCCCAACAATGTGTATGGCCAGGTGAAGTCTAATTTCTGCATGCTCTAAGTTCTTTGTTGAGGATAAAAAGAACCGTAGGGTCTGATGAAGCTAAAAAAGATTGGGACCTGAATTTTTCGTGAAGCGGATCGTGATTGAATGTAAATTGTTGGTGTTGCACGATTGGAGAAGTAAGCCTATGACACAATCTTACCTATTGTGAAATATCTACTACTTAAAATGAATGAAGTTTATTTTAATGAAACACATAAATCGTAATCCAATTGGAAAAATATGTTTAAGACGTCTAAATAATAAAAGCCACAATTTTTATAACAGTCTAAATATTAGCCATAGTTTCAAGGTTGTTGAATATTTTATCCAACTTCCTTCCTCATTATTGTGTAATAATAACAAAGTAACTTGCTCTGGTTCTGAATTGATCCAACATCTTATCGATTGAGACCTCTTTTTAGAAATAAAAAACAAAAAACATAGTTCCGGGATTCTTTCTCGGTGATAATTCCGATCAAAATCACAACCTCGCAACACCAAAAAGATTACAACCAAGAAATTTCACATGGAAATGGAGAAAAGACTAATAAAATTAATTAGTATAGATGCACCTAATATTCTTTGATACACCTGATACTCTAAAATACATTTGAAACACCTTGATATACCTAACACTTTTTGTTACCCTTGATTCTTCTTGATACACTTGATTAGTTTTATACATTTAAATGCTTCATTGATAAGTTTGATACATTTGATGCACTACTGATAAACTTGTTCTACTTTGCCGCTAAACTCAACGAATTTTATACGTTTGTTACATGTGATAATTTTTATACACTCGATGCGTATTGCACATACGCTTAGTATTCTTCATCGATACTCTCGATGATTAAATACACTTGATATACTTGAAGTCCTGCTGATATACTTAATACACAATTGATATACACTGGTGAACTTGATTAATATACTTGCTAATGATTTACATTACTGATATATTGATGTACTTTATTAATATATTGATGTACTTTATTAATATGTACTTTATTAATATGTACTTTATTAATATCTTGTTGATATACTTCATGGTGATACACTGTTTTATATCGTTCATATACTTAATAATGCTTTCGTTTATACAATCACCGCAAGAAACTGTGACTCTCATGATGCATCAAATCGTTCAGAAATATATTAAAATGCGTCAGAAATATATCTCCCAATGCATAGAGGCCCATCGGTGAAGGAAAACGAGACATGTGCAACGGAAAATAAGAACAATTTTACTCTAATTACGTCTAAACAATTTAGAAATAATTAACATGCAAAGATTACCCTAAATGAATAAAATTAGGGTTTATCAAATACATACCTTCGAAGCCTACCGATCCTCATAATCACTTCACAAACACGAACTCGGGACCACCTCTAGTGTTGACTTGCTATTCTCTGGACTTAGAACTGGGTTGTGGAACCCAAAGGGTAAACAATTTGAGAGAGATATATAAAATTTTAAAGTCAAACTAAATGTTGAGAAAATGGTAAAAATATTTTGTAAATTCAAGTTACAAAAATTTTGTAGAAGTCTTTCTTCAATTCAAGATGTAATCAATAAATAATCTAATTACATGCAAAAATGCATGTAATTAATACACAAAATTTCAACACTTCACATTCCACTAACCATTAGTGGAGTTTAGTGGGCTAGGTGTCTTCATCTTATGTAGCCACTTTTCTCACTAAGTATTAGTGGGATTATCCAAATAAATGTTGGATGTTCCCGCTAACTTTAGTGTAGGGTCATATGGTCATTTGACCATTCAAGTAAAAATCAAACTTTGACTTTTCAAGTCAAAAGTCAACATTTTGACTTTTTACCATTTTGTCCGTCTTGACTAATTTTGACCTTCCGAGTATGAATCCACATTCATTTTTTTCGAAATTCAGATCACATTTGAATATAAATGTAGTCAAAGTTTGACTTTTCAAAGTCAAAAGTCAACATTTTGACTCTTTACAACTTTGATCATTTCCACCAATTCTAAGCTTTCAAATACGAATTCACATTCAAATTTTTAATATTTAAATAAAATTTAAACATAAAGTTCTATATCAAAGTGATAACCAACGTTTATATCACATATATTTGTCAGCTTCTCTCTTTTTACATAATTGATCGAAAAATTTGAATTATTCCTACATATTCTTTTTTAAGTTTATTCCATATGAGCTAGCAAGGGAACTTAATGGACCTATAGATCATGGGCTTCAATGATCTGAAATTAACTCGCTAAACCTTTTAGACCGAATTAATCAACATTCTTTAATTAACGAGTCATTCCATACTAAAGTCTCGTAGTTGCACTCCTTCCACTATATATATTTTTGTCTATTTGATATAATCATGATTCGTAAGTTAATCATTCACAGGTTGTTCGTAACCTCGGTTGGGTCAAAATATCGTTTTACCCTCAAGATAACATCTTACTCCTTAAGTCCCACTGATCCGTTATTAAACAATTGGTTTAAAATCCAACTTATAAACTGAATCCCTCTCAGCCAATGAAAGGGTGGGGCCCCTTGTTCAAGACTTGGATTTAGTCCTTAAGGGAACAACCTATCTACTAACACTAAAACGAGTAGGAATGAATTTTATTTTGCGCTCTATGTCCTTAGCCATCCACTTGGTCTTACCTCTTAAATGGGAGACTTATTGGGCTGGCGCTATTGAGCTGCTCTCACCTACGTAGATCTAAGGATAATTCCGTTTGAGCTCATGAATAAGATTACGTTACCCTAGGTCATCATAATCGACATAGTCAGTTTTATACAGTCAATGGTATTATAAGTTAAAAGTGACTATTTCATAGTTCCCATCTTATGTAAACTTTTTACGTAGGATGTCTACACTTTCATGTCTCTACATGAACGATTCAGGATCACATCGTTTGTACTAACTACAAAGCGGGCAACATCCATATTGTCCCCAAAATCAGGCGTCCAATCTTATTCATATACTATAGCCCGTTTGGACTATATACTCGAACTTGATCCACGTTTATGTCTTTACATAAAGTTCAAGTTTACACTAGATAGCCTCGGGACCTTAGTTTACTGGATTCAAGATTATAGTATTTAACTTTCACTAATAAATCCTCAATAACTACTTTATTAAATAAAATATAATTTAAATTACAAACTACGAGTTTTAGGATATAAATTTCAATAATAAGGAGATAAGTCGGGAGAAACGCGTCTAAAAAGTATTTCCAAAAGTAGACATGGAGAGGCGTCGGGAATTCATAACTCCCATAGAACTCACTCCAACATCACAACCTATCTTATAAGAACCTAATGTAACAATTTTGACTCTTTGTATAAATGTAACAATAGTAAAATACGAACTCCTTACACAAAAACTAACTTCAGCGTGACCTATCCAAGGTAACAATGTCATTTAGACCTTCAAAGTGACATTTAAGTCACACCCCTTAAAAAGGTACTTACACACATGAATAGACTTGTATCCTAGGCCTGAGTCACATAGTTTTTGTTTAGCTTCGTAAAATGAAGTAGGTAAAGTAATGTCCACTGGAAACATTTCTTTCAACAATTATAGTAATATGTCAAAGGATTTGTTACTCCAATCAATGAGTAACTTGAAATACATCAACTTAACTAAAAAGTTCGAGGAGAAAAAGTTTGAACAACCAGGGTATAATTCATTACATGCTTCATTTATTAAATCCTCAAATAAGTGTGTTATATCTTACATGCTTCATTTATTAAATCCTCAAATAAGTGTGTTATATCTTGCTTTCACCATTAAAGGGAATTTCTAAACTTCTCGTGCGCCTCCCCCAATTTTTTCTTCAAGTTCTTTGCGTGTGTCGCTATGAACTCGTCGAACGTCACTCCGTCTTCCAAACGATGGAGTTTTCGGTGACCATCTCCGACCAAGGATGTGAATTCGCCAAAGTCAAATGTTTCTGTCCGTACAACACCACCGGCCACTACCACGTTTGACATGGAAAAGAAATAGGAAAACACGCAATGCCACAATGGATGAGATGTATCCATGACCTCAATCTCCATATGATGTAGACAGACCTTTTTTCCGAGAAAGAAGGAACTTCTCATTCCAAAGAAAAACTTTTCCCTAAATTGATTCTAAATCTCCAGTAAGATCCAGAGCTCGTTCTCCCTACCAATGGTTCTCTTCAAAAAGATCTTATAAATTATATGACAAATAGGATGAGATCTCCTAATCAACGTTCTATAAGTGGATATATACAAAGCAAAAGACAAGGATTCTATTACCTTTCACCTGTAACAACCCGAACTTTTAAACTAAGTTAAGGTCATTACTAAAAAGATAAACATCAAAAGACACCTTTTTGAAAAGATGATAACTAAAATCTTTATACAATTAATATCAAAACGTTCACGAAAAACATAAAAAATAATTTGAAAACGTGACCCGTAGGTTCTAACAATTTTAAAAAACTAAAAACAATTAAATAGGATAAAATCTTTAAGTAAAATGGTTAAAATTTAAAAATACTGAAAGACATATAAATGAGTGCGGAAGCTGAACTGTGTCACCATATGGCATGCCGGATCCCTCGTTGTCGCTCGTCAGCTTCTTAAGTTCTTTACCTTAGCCTGAAATATTAAACATAGGAAAGAGTGAGTATATAAATATACTTAGTAAGGGACCCACTACTAGTCTCGCTAGGTGATCTGTTAACTTTCCGTTAGAAACATAATCATAACGTTGTGTGTCCAATGGAGCACACCTAAGTGAGTGAGACCTTACGAACACCCCTAAATCGTGCGAGTGACCCCGAAGGAACACCACTAGTCGTGCGAGTGATCGCAGGTACACACTCCATAAACATATATGTAATACGTAGGTACACCCCTAATCGTGCGAGTGGTCCCGTCGGAATCCCCTAGTCGTGCGAGTGATCCCGTATACACTCCATAAACATATATGTAATACGTAGGTACACCCCTAATCGTGCAAGTGGTCCCGTCGGAACACCCCTAGTCGTGCGAGTGACCCCGTATACACAATATAACTTTCCCCTAACCGTGCATGTGATCTATAGGTACACCCCTAAATTGTGCGAGTGATCCTGTAGAAACACCCATAATCGTGCGAATGACCCCATAGATAGGACCACAATACAGGTGGGGTAAAAAGCTTAGCATACGAAGTTAACAGACACACCACAATCCAAAGCATGTAACATTATCATAAACATCATAACATGACATGAATATTAATCATAACGTCCTTATTCATGTGATTAATATATCATGCATCAACATCAACATCAACAGTCGTCAACAACATACTACCGGTTATTAACATAACATCAGTCATCATCATCAATCAATATAATGAATTATGCATTTTAGCTACCATCAATGCATAATCATAATTACATGTAGTCTCTTAAATTCAGTTCGAAGGTCTAGTAGGAGAATCTCTTACCTTGAGATTGTCTAAAAATATTTCTTCATGACAGTAATTTCCAATTAAAGTAGATCCTAAACAATAAGGGAAAATCAATAACTTAATTAATAAAATTTACCAATGGCTAGTATCTAAAATTTTCCAATTTAACTTATCCAAAATTTAAGGTTGAAACCAATACAACCTTGATTGGGAAAAATCAAAGATTAAATCTAAAAATTTAACCAACTGAACCTTTAAAGAAACTCCAATTAGATCCAAAATTAAATTAATAAATTATTAATTTAATTGCGTTAGCTTACCAAACTTGACCAAATGGAGGTTGGAAAATTATCTAAACCTTGATGAGAAAATTCAATAATTCTTCAAACTTTGCCAAAGGGACCAATCACAACTAAAATTGGTGAAGCGACGATAGTAGAAGGTTATCTTAGAGAAGAAGGTGAAAAACCTTTTTCTTTTTCCTTTACTTTTTAACTTAAACATTCCAATGCTATTTATAAACCCAAATAATAACAATAATATTTATTATTATTATTGTTTCCTTTTCCTTTTAGGATATATATATATATATATATATATATATATATATATATATATATATATATATATATATATATAATACTAAATATATACATATATCTTTATTTCCATTATCTTTCCTAAATAAATGTCTTAAATGCACAAAATCTTAAGCATTTATAACCATTAATAATAATAATAATACTTCTTTATTATTATTATTTTTCTCTCACCAAAATCTACAATAAACATATATATATTTATTTAAACAATTATTCTCTCTTTTAAATAAATATATATATTTTTCATCCAATCAAATCAATCATCTCTCTCCTCATGGATTATCTTCTTTTCCAAACAAATATAATTATATTCATCGTATAATTAACTTCACTTTTTCAAATTATTAATTAAATATATATATATATATATATATATATATATATATATATATATATATATATATATATATATATATATATATATATATATACTCAATTAAATCCAATTCCACCGAAACTAAATTTTCCCTCCAAAATCTCAAATTAACTTAAATTCTCAATTAATTTAATCAATCAAATCTTTTCTAATAAATCACTTATAACTTCCAACATGAATTATCTTAACCCAACCATAACAACTCCACTCCATAATCATGATTTATCTTTCTGCAGAATAATTAATTATCGTCTACAATAATTAATTATTATTTATATTTCTCTAAAATAAATATCCTTTTATAAATAATTATATTTACCCAAAATATAATTATTGTTCTTTTTCTCTCTTAAAAATATTCTTTCTCCAAAATACAATTATCTTTTCCTTAAATAATTATATTTCAACAAATATAATTATCTTTTCCTTTAACATAATAATTATATATATATTTTCACATATACATTTAATTATTAAATCTCCAACAAACTTTCCACCCCACAATTTAATTAAATAACATTCATAATTATTTAATTAAATTCAACATCAACAACACTAAAAATCCAAAACCTTACTTAATCCTCTTAACCTACCATTTAATCAAAAACTCAACAAACACCACATGCCAAAACCTCTAATTAATTATATATTCATCCAACAAATATTTAATTAATTTCAATTCCCACATAAATAAAATAATTCTCATTAAATGAATTCAAAAATAATGTCCAATAAATTAAATCTAATTAAACAAAATTAAGATAATCAACTCCAGAATTATCTTAATTTTTGGGGCGTTACAATCACCACCCGTTGAATTAAGAGATGTGGTTCTTGCACCTGACCATGGCCATATGAGGCCTTTTATCCCTAACATGAATCAAACTAAAAGATTGCTACTTAGAAACAGAAGCTATGATGTTATAGATCCTCGAGGAAGGATTGAGGACGATGGACTATTTTATGGTCCTGTACATTTGAGTCAATTGACTAGGTACAATGGTGGAGAACCAGATGACGATGAAATAAGATTTAATGAGAGACCTGAACCTCCTCATTCTTTTAAGCATGGATTTTGTAATTCTGATGGTGAGAGATACTGAAACAAGGGGGAGGATTGTTCTAGGCCTTTTAGGTGTTGTGCCGAGGATGACCTAAGAATTTCATGAAAGAGAAGGTAGTTAGGGAGAAAGACTGAGTTAAGGATCTCTACCAAGGGAGTGGAGAATGCTTTAGACTAGGTCATTCTATTAGTTTAATTTAGAGGTTTTGTAGGTGATATTTTATGGTGCAAAGGGGGCCATTTCTTGTTCTCCTTTGTTTTATTTCATAATTGCAACTGTAAAAAAGTTCCATTTCTATGCAGCAAAGTATACTTTTCAACTGCTATTGTGACTTCAAACTGACTAAACCACTATGAAAACTTTTTTCTCTAAAACGTTAGAATCTTATTTATGATTTTGACAGAGAAATTCAGTTGAGAAGGGAAGTAGATCAAGTGGGGTTGTTTCCCTTTCTAATCTCCACAAATGGTTTGTGATTCTTTTAACAAGTGTTATGAATTTGTTCTTTTAATACAATTCACTGATTTACTATTGAATTTGACAGCCATATCTAGATCATGGAAGCGCAAAGGAAGGATGTCTCTAAGGTATTCTTTTTCTTGGACCAAGTTACATTTTACTCTTTTATGCCTTCTGTATCTCTTCCATCTTTACTGTTCCACTTCAATACTGGAGTTGGACCTTGGCCAGTTGGTCCTCAAAACTTTCGCCCTTCAACCCAAGTTCTGAATCGGCGGTAGGAGATTTCGGATCTGCTCTTGTCACGAAGGTTAGAGGCTTTAGCTTTTGAGGCTTTGAATTAGAAGGAAATGTAAGAGAGTAGGGGAATTGCAGTGCAGAGATGGAATGGCCCCTATGGAAGGCTGACACATGAGCTTGTGGATAAACTCACCCTTCTGTGCTTGTTGTAACTGTTTGGACCTTATTTTGTTGCTTTCCCTTTTTTTTTCTTTTTTTTTTTTTTTTTGCTTTCTTTAAGTTAATGGGTTCCTTTCTTTGTTTTTTTTTATTTGAATAAAATAAATTACTTGTTTCTATTTGTTTTGTTATATTTTTTTTATGTGTGTATATTACATTGGTCCTTATAATTTTGAAAATTGATCGTCTTTGTTTACGTTTTTTTAATATCATTTTTTTAATACCTTTGCAGGCCACGTTTATCAGTCCGTAATGAATAAAAATCTATATCAATAAAATCAACAACTTTTATTGTGAAAAAATGAAAGAATACAAGGACATACAAAAACACCAGACCACAAAAGTGACCCTCCCAAAGAAAGGTTTCCAACTAAGCAAAATATTATCTAGTGAGTAGTTGGTTTTTTTGCACACTGTACATTTTTGTTTTCTCTTGATTGTGCAGATTGAATTTTTGTCCTATTTTCTATGGAGCAGTTTGAATTAAGCATGAGTTGATCTTGTTTCTTAAGTGATTTGACTCTCATTTTAATCTCTACACTGTGATGAACCCTTTTAGTTTTGTCTCTTAAAAGTTATGGATAATTGATCGAAACCAATTGAGTGGTTTCTCTATTTAAGTTTTAGGATTTTGGGTTCGTTATTGAAACCTGGAGACTATGAGCAAATTTCCTCCCAAGAAAAAGAAGTTGAAAACAGGGTAATAAATTTGAAAACTCAGGGATCTCAGAGTCAGACCTTCATTTTTCCCACTACTTATATTATGAATATAAGTCTGGTTTTATGCATTTCTTTTTTCAATGAGTGCAGTTTTTTCTACTTCTAGCTGGTTGGATGTTTATTCTATATTGGTAGGATGAAGGCAAAAGTCCTTAATTTTCTTCACTTTAATATGTTAGTATCATTATCAGAATTTGAAAGTGACATCACAAAAGTTAGTGAGAATTTGGTGTTGTTGGATTAAACTGATTGAAGACCAAGAAACTGTGTTGAGCCTCTAGTCTTGGAAACTATGTCGTGCAAGTTTCTGGATTTTGAAAGTCGTATAAGTTTCTTCTTATATGATTATAGTTATTCTCTGTCCATGTTCTTTTGGCACTATGTCGATTGGTTTTAAGTGCATTGGGTTGTTAGCTAGTGATTATTATACAAGTCTTCATATCAAGAAAAGGAGATTTCTGGTGGTGCAGTTTCCTCCATCTTCATCTAAACATATATCTTTATTCCATTCAGATGGAAATTTATTGAAGGCTGACCGGTCATCTCCACCTATAGATATATCTTCTTTTCTTTGACCAAGTAACGTTTCTTCTCTCGCCCATCTATGCTATATCTATAGTTATCATTTGGTTGCATATATTGTGACATATATAGGTTTGTCTAGGTCATAAACTGATATATATCGAATATATATTGAATATTGGAGTGGAACTTTGAATGATTGAATATATATTGTAACTTGTAATCAATTAGTTATCATTATTGTTCTATGTACTTTTTTTTAAGGATCTTGTGAATGTTATACTTGATGCTTGATACTCGTCTTCGATGGTTACTGTTGCATTTTTTTTTTTACCTTTTTTTGTTTTGATTCTTTTTCTGGAATCAGTAGCAATATAGCCAAAATGTTACAGTGCATGAGGTTGGTGGATATGTTACTTCGACAATGTACTTTCATTCAGTTAAGCATTGCCATCTTGGATTCGGTATGTTATATATCAAACTATTTCTTTTGTGGGTATACTAATTTTTATGAATACTAATTCATTCATTTTGCATGTTTACAGATTGATACATGAAAATCATACTCATAGGCCGAGTTAGATGAGGTGTGGGTTAAGTTGGCTAATTTTTTGGGTTCGTACATATGATCTACGACTTATTTGTGATTCTGAAGCAGGAAACGTTTTTTTTTTTGACTGATTTTTTGAATTGTTCATATGGAGGGGGGTTGATTGGTATACTTTTGAGACTTTGTTGTGGTTTAGGGTGTAGGTAAATTGTTGATAGGTGAATTATTCATATGGAGGGAGGTTGCCATTATGAAACTTTATGTATAGAGATGATATACTTTTGGGCTAAGTTAGTTAATTAGAAGATATTGAGTTGAATTCTTTGATATCTGATGGAATTGTTTATATTTGTTTTGTAAATGATATGAATATTTACAAAGTTTTGGAAATGATATGGTGAAAGATTTTGTATTTGATGAATATTGTCATTTATATGTATTTATGGAACAATTGTTGAACCACTATACAGGACTAGTGGGAGCATAATACAGGAACAAAAATATAATTGAATTACAATTAAAAAAATAGAAAAATACTTGACTTTTTTAAATGCATAAAAAATTAAATTCTTGACTGTTTTAAAATGCCATAAACAATCACTTTCTTGACGGTTATTAAATGTCATGAAAAAGCATACTCTTGACGGTTATAAAATATCATAAATATTCATATTTTTGACGGTTTCTATCAGGCATACTCGTATTCTTGACGGTTTTAAACTAGCATGAACACTTATACTCTTGACGGTTTTAATCATCATGAAAACTTGTATACTTGATTGTTATAAACTATCAACGTTCAACATTCTTGACGTTTTTACCAACCGTCAAGAACTTTGTCTTTCTTGACACTGGCTTCAATGACGGTTTTAAAACCGTCAAGAATAATCATTCTTGATAGTTTAAAACCGTCAAGAGAGTTTGTTTTTGTAGTAGTGATATGTAATCTTTAACATACTTTGTTGATATGTTTTACCGATAAAATTTAGTATATCAAACGTGGATATTTGAATATTATTTTTTATTCATGTTGATTTTTGTTTATCAATGGTTCTCAATATCAAAATATCATTTTATATAATTCATATACCTTTAAACAAGTATGGTTTAAAAATAGAAAACAGAACAATTTTTCAAAGCGTAAGTTAAAAAAACCACTAAATTTCGAAATAACATTAAAAGGAAACATAAATATTCTTTATAATCCAACAAAAAGAAAAAAAGAAAATGAAAGGGAATACAACAAAAATAAGTTAAAGATTATTTTTCATAAATATAACAAAGCACAAAAATATTTACAGCCCGTGTAATGAAATAAAAAAGCTCATGAAGTCGATAAAATATTTTAATAAATTCCAGACTTTCCCTTGATTTTTCGGACGATTCATCATTTCTTTTTCTTCTTCTTCTTTGCTATTTATTCATCTTCTCTTCCAAACTTTTTCAGCTCCTTTTCCATATTTTATTTCTTCTATTTTTAAATAATTTATTCTTCTATTTAAATCTCTAGAATATTCAAGTCCGTTTAAAAAAATATATTGAACTTCATCTAAATAATAACTGCATCTTCTTCATATTCAAGAATATCAAGATCGTTTAAATATCACTTTGACGCGATTTAAACGACCACTTACCAAGTCAACATGCTCGTTTAGCATGGTCAACATTACCATTCAGATTTGAAGTCATTTTTTCATTGTTTAAAAAGAACTACTCGATCTTGTGGATATAATCGAAACGATCAATTACCAAGGCAACACGATCGTTTAGCATGGTCAACACGATCGTTTATATTTGAAGCTCTTTTCTTATCATGTAAAAAGAACTACACGATCGTGTGAATATGATCTAAACAATCGCTTACTGATTACTTGTAAAAATACAAGTTATTATAGTCTTTTAGGTAGAATAATGTGACTAAAATGCATAAGAAATATGTCAAAATGCGTAAATTATGTAGTAAATTCATAAATATTTAGAAATATACTTTACATAAACTTTCATATATGTTTCTCCCTGTTTTTAGTATCTAATCGTAGGATTATGAATAAAAGAAGAAGATAGTGAATCGCTGAGGAACTCACGAGAAAATTAGGCGAGAAGGCCATATTAATAGGTAAGAAGAGGTTCGCTAGAAGACAAAAGTGGCAAATAGAGTTAATGTGGCTTAACATAAAAGCAGCTTATGGCGCTGACATGCTTAAAAGATTAGATTTCGCACCTAAATCTGCCTATATAAAGGACTCCATCACCATTAATAAAAGAGTTCATGCCTACAGGGGCCCGACCCTGGAGAGTGGTGAGACGGAGTAGCCTTTCCACTATCTGTGAAGTCTTTCTTCCTCTTTTTTGGTCAGTCTATGAGTGAGAGCTTGAGACTAAGTGAAGAAATATCTAATTTTCATCTTCCCCCAACTTGTAATGGCATTCCTATTCTTTCCATTTTTGTGTTTCTTTACATTGTATTTATTTATATTGTACTGTGGCTGAAGACATATATTGTTTAATACAATGTATATTTATACCTCTTCAATCCATTTGTCTCCTTATTGTTCATCCATTTTTTTTGTTATTTATAGTTTAAGTCTTATGATATGTTTTTTATAAGAAAGTTAGCCTATATTTCTTATCGCGTTAACTGAGCTATTTTTATCACTTGGCCAGTGTATATCTCCAACTACCTGAGATGACAAGTAGCAAGGATATATATAGCTAATGTGTGAAATGAGGAGTTTGAAAACAAACTCCACCTTAGGTAGATAATTTCCATCATTTGTATTCCGAAAGGAGAACAAGTGTGGGTGTTAGGCGCTGAAAGGTTGTCACCCTTAAACGTGAAGCTCGATAAGTCTTATAAGTGAAAAATTCTAAATATCACTTGTTTAATGTGGTTTGATCATTTGGATCTCAAAAGGTGACCATGTATGGCATCTAACGACTACAAGAGGAGCGTGTTTTAATCACAAGCACGTTAAATAAGTTATATCGCATCAATGGTCGTCTATTACTTAATCGCATGGTAATGTATAGATTTCCTTCACACCTTCCTATATGCAAGTTAGTTCACTATTCCATCTCACATCTATCTTAACCCCCTTTACAGACTCTCTAGTGTAGATAAGTAGATATAGTTTGAACTTACACTCATTGCACAGTATAGTTATTCTTTTATACTACCTAAAAGCCTAGTGAACCTTATAACTAAGTTTTGATATCAATTCCTTGTGTTCAACTCTAGATCACCTAGATAAACCTATTGTTTCACTTACACTTGAGTAAGTAATAGGAAAACTTACACACAATAAGGGCTTGAAGTACGAAAAGATTCATAAGGAGCATTACATGCAATGATCTTGAATCAATGACACGTTACGAAAAAAGAAGTATAGAGTTTACACCTAGCTAAATCCAGAACAAACAAAAATAATCCCACAAGCAAATTTTTGGCGTCGTTGTTAAGGAGTTGATTTTTCAAATGCTAGAGTAGGGTTTTACTTTGATTTTGGACAAAACCCTTAACTTTGGTGAATCACGCATTCAATTAAAGAACACATAAAGAGGTTTAAGGTATCAGAGTAATCTTTGATTTCTTGAACCAACCGCAAGGATAAGTGTATCTCGGGCAATAAGCGATTTAGCAAATAGAAAAGTCAAAATAAATTAAATTCATACTACTGAAATTCTTAACTCCTGAGATCTTAATAATGTCTAATCTATTGAAATTTAAAAACCCAAAGGATGGCATAAAAAAGAAAGTGTCCATGTGGTTAGATTAGTAACGTTTGTGCCTTTACTAACTACGCGATAAGGACCAAGAAAGATCATTTGAACATTGCGATGATTTATTGGGAGTAGAGACTTATCACGATGAGCAATCAAGACGCAAAGAGCCATGTAGCAAATGATCAAGGGAAGCTTAGGAGAGGTAATGCGGCAAGGAAAGCTATGAGGAGCAACACGCGATGAGACACAACTCTTTCTTGGTAAAAGATTATGAGTGCAAGGATGCATCTGTAACATATAACTTTTCCTCTTTTTACTTAACATTTGCATCCTAAAATTTTATATTCTTTACCGTGTATATTATACTTGTGCTTATTCTTTATACTTGTAAATTATTTTGCAATTTTTAGTTTTAGTTTTCTATTATTTTCAAATTAGAGAGTGGGAGTCGTCTCGCAAAACCATTAGGCTATGAAGATTTGATTTTTGCGCTATGAAACCATCTCGTGGGAGGCTTGTGTCAAAACACATTAGGCGTTATGATCTTCTCGCGAGATGGTTGAGCTTAGGGTTTCATTTGAAATAATGAGGATTTTTGGGGAATTTCAACCATCTCATCGAAAACCCTAACTTCAAAATTTTTTAGGGCAATGCTTTCTTCACCCAAGCTTCAAGCAAGTTCGTCACTTTGCAAGAATCCCGCTTCTTCGATCATCATCTTTTTACATTGTATTTATCCTTTTCTTCTCATATTTTGTACCTTACAATCATATCTCTTTTACCTCTTACCAATCATGTCTGGACAACAATCCCTCACCAAAGCTCTAAAAAGATACCAAGCCTCTGTTGAAAAAGCAAGCCCATCCAATATAGCAGTTGAGCATTCTCTATTTGGCGGTCCTTAGCCAGAATAAGGAAAAAAAGAAACACAACTTAAAACAGTTTTGATCAATGGAGTGAAAGTTTGACTACCATAGGATAAATTAGGAGAACTACTCACCATCGTCTCTAGGGAGACTTCAAGAAAAGAAGAAGAGTGGAAAGAGCAAGATGAGCAAGAGAAATTGGAAAAAGCCGAAAAAGAGAGGGATGGGAAAGAACAAAAAGAAAAAGAAGAGAAGGAAAAGAAAGAAATAGAGGAAGAAGTTGAGAGAGAAAGAGTGGAGAAGGAGAAGGAAGAAAAGAAGAAAGAAAAAAGAAAAAAAGAAAAAGGAAGAGGATGAGAAAAAGAAGAATAAATAAGTTGAGAAAAAGAAGAAACAAGAAGAAAAGAAACAAGAAACAAGAAAATGTGAGAAAGGAAGGCAATGTGGTAAGAGAGACAAAAGACGCAACAGAAGGCACCTCCTTACCTATCGTTAAAATCGATTTTAAGAGATTGGCGAAAAAGATCCAGGATAAGACCAAGAAGGTGAACTATGGGCTCTTAAAAATAAAAGTAAAAGCATAAGGCGTTAAGGCCTTAGTGGAAGAAAGAAGCAAAGAAAAAGGGGCAAGAAGAGATACTAAGCAGGGTGGAAAAGGTGGCCCAGTCCGCAGAAAAGGACAAGGGAAAGGAAAAAATACATGAAGAGCACTGCGAGGGGTTTGAGAAAGAGATAGAAAATCTAAGTCCTTTAGGAGAGGAAGTGCCAAGGCCAAATAAAAAGAGAAAGGTCACAATGAAAAAGAAGACGTTGAAGGAGCAATTTAGAAAGTGGCAAGATGAGAAGGCGAAAAGAAAGGCTCAAAATAATGAAGGGGAAGAAGGCAAGGAAAGTGACTCAGAAAAACCACTCTCCTTTACCAAAGTTAGTAAACAATTCATGATAGAGAAGGGGCTCTATCCATATCAAAGAGCCATGCCAGGGTTCCTCACGATACCCATTCAAGCGTTCAAATGGAAGAGATTTTTTCAAGGGGTGATTGCAATAATACCTGACGTAGTGAAGATGTTCTACAAGGGATACATTAATGAAGAAGAGCACTACGTCACGGTAAAAGGGTAGAAAGTTGATTTTGGCCCATATACGATCAATGAACTCTTTAGGGTAGAGGCGAATGAGATAGAACATGCCATTTTCAAAGACCAAAACGAGCGAGATTTAGAAGATGCATTAAAAAGAGTAGCATGGCCAGGGACAAGATGAAACATAACGCCAATTGGGAAGTATTAGCTCTTTCCACATAACCTCAATACATAAGCCAACATTCGATTGGGTTTTGTAAAGAAGAAAATGATGTCTACTCACCATGACAGCACCATCTCCATGGAGCAAAGTGTGTTGGTTTATTGCATAATGGAGCATCTTCTGGTGAACATAGGAAAGATAATAAGCAAGCACATAATAGCCTGGGTCAAACATCCTCACGAAGCAAGACACTTTATGCACTTAATTGAAAGATTATGCTTGAAGGCATGTCTGTCATTAGAGCAACTTCCTTACGTAGAGGTGAAGGATGGGGTTTGGAATACAACAACCCTTCACCGCATAATTTCCGTCCACAAGAATAAGGTAAAGTTTAAATGCCTCAAAACCAAACAAGATGGTACATTTGAGGTTTAAAAAGTGGGCGAGGAAGCTGATAAAGAGAAAGAGGAAGAAGAAGTCCCACTAAAAATGAAATGGCAAGGCAAGGAGGAGACCTCTGGATCGAAGAAAGCAAAATCCTCTAAGGCCAAAGAATCTAAGGAAACCTTATTGTTTGCGTCCACCAAAAGTTCCTAGAAAAAGAAGCCCACAGAATCCCCTCCCCCAATAAATCAAAACCCTCCAAGGCCACCAATTCTCAAACTCCCACTAAGTCCAAAATGCCACCACCTCCTGAAAATTAAAATCGCCAACCTCATTCCAACAAGTCCAAAACAACTTTCCCTCTTTCGGGAAAGAATCTACAGATATCCTTAGCCTTGTTGTACAGAATAAAGAAGGAATGCCTTAACCCCGCGACACGAGGAAATTCCTCTACCTCTTGTCTCCAACTAAACTAGTCAAAATAAACCCCTTAGCCTAGAAGAATCCAACTAAAAAGTTTTCCAAGATTTTATTGCAGACCCCTCCACGTTTATTGATGATGCGTTCAACGAGACGCAAGAAGATGGGGGGGGGGGGGGGGGGGAAGCCCAGGTTTATCCCCTACAAGAAAAGGAGTTGTACAGGAAGAAGTTAATAACCCACTTCAAAGGAAACTAGAAATAAACCCTGAGGTAGATAGCAAGACACGCCTCCCCTCTCCGCCAAAATCAACTCTAAAAGACTTCATGCGACTAGAACAAAAGAAAGAGACGATAAGAGGAGGAGAAGATGAAGTTGATAAGGATTATATCTTCAAGTTCATGGAAATTTTCATATGCAAACCTCTGGAGAATGGAATTGAAGATATAATCAAGTGTCAAAGTAACCTGCAAGATATATATTTGCGAAGTCAAAGAAAATTAAGTGATTTGGAGTTAAAGATGGACAACGAAAATGTAAACAATGAAGCACAAATTAAATCAATTTAAAGGAAAGATGACAGAACTCAAAGCACAGAATCAGGAGTTTCAAACGCAACTTCTTGCAATGAGGGAGCAAAGTAAGGTGATGAGGGAGCAAACTGAAACGCTAACTGATTTGGTAGAGTAGCTGGCTAAGAGGTGCAATACGCAATTCAACGCATTATTATAATATCAGCACTTTTAGTTTTGTAGTACCATTCCAGTGCCTCAGGTTCCGCAGAATATAACCATATCCCTAATGCGTTTTGATCCAGTGATTCGAGCTAGGAGGAATCAACAGCCTCTACCACCACTAAAAGAACCACAACAACAACATATCCACCACCAGAACCTTAAAAGGGGATGTTATGTATTTTTGTTATTTCTTCTTTTTGTAAATTTTTTATTTTAACTTATATTCTTTGTATTTATGACATTTTCAATACAAATACATACTTTGACACAATTATTATGTGTTTAGTTTTTCTTCTCGCAAGCTTAGCTTACCACCTTTTTAGTACTTTAATTTTTTCTTGCATCTCAATGATAACTTCAGTGAAATAAACCATGTGACATAAAACTTCATTTGTTATTTAGATGTTTAACTTGTTAAAGAAACTGACTTAGAAAACAATTTTAAAGTTTATTAGGTGAGCAAGCTTTACCTCAAACCTCTTTTGTAAGATTTTTCTTCGAATAATCTTAGCATTCATTTTTCGCAATGAGGTCATTGCTAACCTCTAAATTTGGCGGTGTGAGAGGTATGAGCTAAAACTTTTGAAACTTTTTGAAAATCCTTTCAAGGCATTTTAACGAAAGTTAAAGCAAAGCAAAAATGAAATTTTAAAACTTTTATCATTCTTTCATTCAATTAAAAATAACAACTCCTATGTTGCCTCCTCTCACAAAAAATAAGAAGCATAGCTTGAAAAGTAAAAAATAGAGAGTTGAGTAATATGACGTGATAAAAGTTATAGTTGAGGAAAGGAGCGGATGCATAAAGTGCCTATGAATTTCTCACTCAATGCCAAATTGTAAATATATAAGTGAATAAAAAGCATTATTTAGCCAAGCAAAAGGATTCAAAACTTTTCGAAAATTTTAGTCATTTCTAAAATTTGGAAAATAAGATTCTTGTAAGGAATGAACAAGGGTATTTTGAGTATTAAGTTTGCCGCATTTTGAACCTAGAAGTGTTTTCATAGCAAGAAGTACGTAATGAGAGTAAACTCTGAACAATAAATAAAACTTCATCACATTTTGACAAGTTTAGAAACGCAAGGAGGAAGGTGAGTCTTTTAGAAGGAATTGTGCTTGAGGACAAGCATAATACGGAGAGATGCTAGAGGAAAAGCATTGTTCTAAATTTGTGGTGTGATAACTTGTAAAAATACAAGTTATTATAGCTTTTTAGGTAGAATAATTGACCAAAATGCATAAGAAATGTGTCAAAACGCGTAGCTTATGTTGTAGATACATAAATATTTGGAAATATACTTTACATAACCTTTCATGTCTATTTCACCTTGTTTTTAGTGTATACTCGCAAGATCATGAACAAAAGAAGAAGCTGGTGAACCGTAGAGGAATTAGTGAGAAGATTAGGATAGAAGGCCATATCAGGCGAGAAGAGGTTCCCTAGAAGACAAAAGTGGCAGATGGAGTTGATGTGACTTAACATAAAAGCAGCTTTCAGCGCTAACATGCTCAAAAGATTAGATTTCTCGCCTAAATCTGCCTATATACAGGACTTCAT
The DNA here is from genome assembly GCF_025177605.1 of Cucumis melo. NCBI lineage: Eukaryota > Viridiplantae > Streptophyta > Magnoliopsida > Cucurbitales > Cucurbitaceae > Cucumis > Cucumis melo. The sequence goes on from NC_066863.1 coordinate 10,209,198, forward strand.
CACCATTAAGAAAGACGTTTCTTCCTATAGGGGCCGACCCTAGAGAATGGTGAGAAGGAGTAGCCTTTCCACCCTCTGTAAAGTCTTTCTTCCTCTTTTCTAGTCAGTATATGAGTGAAAGCTTGAAAATAAGTGAATAAGATTTCATTTTCATCTTCCCCTAACTTGTAATGTCATTCTTATTCTTTCCATTTTGTATTTCTTTACATTGTATTTATTTATATTGTACAGTGGTCGAAGACCTATATTCTTTAATATAATGTATATTTATACCTCTTCAATCCATTCATCTCCTTATTGTTCATCCATCTTTGTGTTATTTGTAGTTGAATTCTTATGATAAGTTCTTTATAAGAAAGTTAGCTTATATTTCTTATCGTGTTAGCTAAGTTATTTTCATCACTTGGCCATTGTATATTGTCAACTATCCGAAAGGACAAGTAGCGCAAGGATATAGCTAACGCGCATGAGTTTGAAAACAAACTCCACCTTAGCGAAAGAACTTCCATCATCTATATCCCGAAAGGAGAACATGTATGGGTATTAGGCACTGAGAGGTTATCACCCTTAAACGTGAAGCTCTATAAGACTTATAAGTGAAACATTCTAGATATCACTTGAAGGTGACCATGTGTGATGTTAACAACTTCGAAAGGAGCGCGTCTTAATCACAAGTACATTGATTAAGTTATAATGCATCAAGGGTTGTTTATTGATAATGCATAGATTTTCTTCACTCCTTCTTTTATCCAAGTTAGTTTACTATTCCATCTTACATCCATCTTAACCCCATTTATAGACTCTCTAGTGTGGATAAGTAGATATAGTTTAAACTTACACTCATTACACTGTATAGCTATTCTTTTATACTACCTAAAAGCCTAGTGAACCTTATAACTAGTTTTGATATAAATTCCCTATGTTTGACTCTAGATCACCCAGATAAATCTATTGTTTAGCTTACACTTGTGTAAGCAATAAGAACACTTGCACAGGATAAGGGCTTAGAAGTACGTAATTGAGAGTTTCATAAGAAGCATTTTGTATGCAATGATCTTGAATCAATGACATATTATGAAAAAAGAAGTATAGAGTTTACACCCAGCTAAGTCCAGAACACAAAAAAAAAAAAAAAAAAAAATCCCACAAGCACTTACTTAGACAACATGATTGTTTAGCATGGTCAACAGATCGTTTAGATTTGAAGCCCTTTTCTCATTATTTAAAAAGAACTACATGATCGTGCAGATATGATCTAAATAATTGCTTACCTAGTCAACACGATCATTTAGCATGGTCAACACGATTGTTTACATTTGAAGTCCTTTTTCCATCGTTTAAAAAGAACTACACGATTGTGTGGATATGATGTAAATGATCGTTTACCATAGTCAACACAATCGTTTAGATTTGAAGCATTTTTTTCATTGTTAAGAAGAACTACACGATTGTGTTGATACTACCTACACGATCGTGTATCAATTCCTACATGACTGCGTATCATGATTGTTTAGAAGAAGAGTTACACGAGAACATGTGATCGATTAATCGCGTGTTAATAGAGGCATTTTTTGTGTTTTCTATTGTGAGCCTATAGGCTTTTTTTCTTTTTCAAAAGTGCTCTATACAGTGTAAATATTTTGTCGGTTTGTTATATTTTTGAAAAACCCTCAAAATTAAAATAAAATATACAGTGAAAATAGAAAAAAAGTAGCATGTAGAAAAATTACAAAAAATAAATAAATAAAAATGTTGAAGAGAGAAGAAAAAGATGATGATCGAGAAAAGAAAAAAGATTTGAAAATTAAAAATACATATTGAAAGGGGGTTTTGTAAAAAATATAACAAACTGATAAAATATTTACACTGAAAACAATTCTGAAATCAGAAAAAGACCATTGACCCACAATGGGAAATAAATAAAAAATGTCACAGTCAACATGCAATTAATCGACCACACATGCGCGCGAGTAATTTTCTTCTAAACGATAATGTACTACAGTCTAAATGAATAATCTATATCATTTAGCTCATGATACACAATCGTGTACTTCTTTCATATTGATGGAAAAAAGCTTCAAATTTAAGCGATCATGCTGACCATGGTAAATGATCGTGTTGACAAAGGTAAACAATCGTTTAGATCATCTTAAAATGATATTTAGACTATCTTGATATTCTCGAATATGAGGAAGATGAAGTAGCCTCAAACAATCTTGTCGAAAACGGCGAAGATGAAATAAGAGATTTGAATAAAAAAATGAATCATTTTAAAATAGAAGAAAGAAATCTAGAAGATGAGATAAAGAAATCTTGAAGAGAAAATAATAAATCACAAAGAAGAAGAAGAAGAAAGAAAAGTGACGAATCGTCCGCAATATTTAAGGGCAAATCTAGTATTTATGAAAATATTGTACCGACTTCATGGGCTTTTGCTTTTTGTTACACGGACCGTAAATATTGTTTTGTTTTGTTACATTTAAGAAAATAACCTATTGAAAGAAGATTAAATTTTGATATTTACGTACATTAATTTAAAAAAACTAATAGTTGCAAATATAACAATTAGATTCAAAATATTAACATAAAGAGCAACATTTTTAAAAATTGCAAATATAGCAAGATCTATCTAAATGTATTAATAATAGAAGTTTATCACTAGTAGATAGTGTTGAAAATATTGGTCTTTCACTGACAGGTTTTGCTATATTTGTAATTTTTTTAAACATTGTTATACATGAAATCATGTAAAAAAAACCCTTGATTTTTACTTTACTACCTATCATAATTACCCTAAAAAAATTTATATTCGTGTATATTACTTAATTAAAAGGTTAATTTTCATAAATGTAACAAAACACCAAAATATTTACGGCATGCATAACAAAATAAAAAGCTCATGAAATCGGTAATTTTTTAATTCTTTCAAGTTTACTCATGCCACTTTTGGATTTCGCACAGCTCCGACTTCTTCCTTCTTCCTTTCCATCTTATTCACAGCAGCGATCTCTCCTTCTCTTTTTCTTCTGTAATTTTTCTTTTATATTTTTTTTCGAAATGATGATCATTATTCTACAATTATTATTATTCTTTTCATTATACTCCTACTATTATTGTCTTTGTTTTCAATCAATCATCAATCTTGTATTTTTTTTTAAATGTGGTTCTATATAGTGTAAATATTTTGTCGATTTGTTATATTTTTTAAAAAATAAACTCTAATTAAAATGTTGATATTTAGATATGTTGTTAATATACAGAAACTGACATTTAAATACCTTTCAAAGCCTAAAAATGATATGTTTTCTAATTTCAAAAGTTGGAAAACAAAATTAGAAATATAATCTTACAAGAGAATGAACAAAGCAATCAACAACCATTTTGAGATTGATCGAAAATGATAGAGAAGTGTTTAATAGAAGAGGATAGCATCATAAAAGAGGATGAACAAAACAATCTTTTTATCACTTTTGAAAAAACAAATCAACAATATTTCACCAATTTTAAGATTTCGTCGTATTTGTAATATCTCGTAAATAAATAAATATAAATATAAATAAATAAATAAATGTGTGTGTGTGTTTTTGTCGTATTTGTAATATCTCGTAAATAAATAAATATAAATAAATAAATAAATGTGTGGATATACTACCTTATATTTTTAGAACAATTTGTCTATATGTGTAACGCCTCATGTCTGGGATTCAAAATTTGGATCCCTAACACTTTCCTGCAACCCCTACAACCTAAGGACATCATAACATCATCTTGCTTGTCTTAAAGGAAATGCAAATTGTTAAGCGTACTTAATTTGAAACAATTGTTTGTTAGATGACCTCCTACAAATTTTCCAAGGACAATTTTTACTTTAACAAGCTTACAGACCAAGTCAAGTGTTTAGGTAGGATACATTCTAGAAAATAGTGATTTTGTTTAGAAATGTAGTTTTATGGGGAAACTATGAGATAATACATGTAATTTATAAAAATATAATATAAATACAGATCTATTATTGGTTCCAGCTTAGCTCTAATTAGATATCAAATCAAATTAATTCTATATCAACGTTGAGATAATGCATATCATTTATGCTGATTAAATGTAAATGCGTGAAAGCTTGAAATTAAAATAAAAGGAAAAATCGATTTAGACTCTATTAAGATTTAAATTACCAAACAATTAATGGCCACTTTTCTTCACAAGTATTAAATGATTTATTCAATCAAGCATTAATATTTAGAGACTTATCTTTAAACTAAGCTCAATAAATGTAAATATTTCAACATTCAAGTTAGTCGTTACATATAAATTGTTTAGCTAACTTGCAAAGTTTTAAAAAGAAAAGTAAATAGAAGTTAAATTTATAGCCTTTTTGTTATCTTATACCAAACTTTACCTACTCTTCCATTTTTAGCGCATGGAAGGGCGTACATCTTATCTCAATATATAGACTACCAAGCACTAAACCCAATCAACTATTTTAGTTTGGTAGATTTTGGATGACATTTTTATAAAAGATATAATTGATCTTAATCACTAAAAATTATTATGCTCAGGTTGTAAAACGATGATCTACTCTTAGAAATGATATTTCATATATTTATTTGAATTTAATTTTTAAATTTTTATTTTATAAAATAAATTATTTTAACAAAATTGCAGTGTTTGGCATTCACTCAAGATAGAAACACCTAACCTCATATAAAATTTCAAGACCCACATTCAACTACTTTCAAGTTCACCATAGTTGTTATCAATAGGGAGTATTGCCCACCACATCAGCCGCCACTGCCATCTCCGGTTATCGATATGCACTAGTGGTGACTACCATTTTCGACTCTACCAACGATCATCAAACCGCCATAACCACCATCTTTGATTACCACTTCACCTCCAATGATAGAGATTAGTGGCTAGTGACCGTCGATTGTGAATACCAGGCATTGTTGGCCAGCTAAGTTGTTAAATAATAAAGCTCTAACCATTAGTATATGGATCAAAAATGTTTATCAATGCCCCACATCATCTTATTTTTTATTTTCTCTCTCTTCATTGCTTCATTCTCTAGTGCTTGGCTATTGTTTTCCTTTTATCCTTCCACTCTTCAATACTCACTACGTGAAAACTCACTACTTTTAGTAAAAGCAATTTATCAAAAATATGTCATAATTTATACGGTAGCATGCATATACATACTTAATTAATCCAACACATTACATCAACTAAATTTATTAATTTTTAATTTCAATTAATCTTAATGTCCGTAATAATCTAATCCTAAATTATTCAAGATAATTAAGTAACAAAATTACCACAAATTTTGTGAGTGTTACATAAATGATAGACCACAGTTGAGATGGGAGTAGCTTACTCTATTCTCAAGGTATTAACTCATACTTATCTACCAACGATATACAACTTTGTAAAGATATTAAAGTCGTAAGTTCCTTGTTGGGTTCCACTATTTGTCTTTCTTCTTGCTATTGTCTAGATACCTCGACTAAAGAGAGTAGATTTTGAGATTAGAATGTAAAAACTAAAGCGCGAGTGAAATCCTAGATTATCAGGGGAAAACAAAACTAATCTAGTAGTTCCATCAAATAGGGGAGGTTATTTGAAGGTAGCATCCAACAACGGATGTAGAACATCTTCCACGCTGCAACAAAACAAAAGTCAAATCAAATAAATGAAGAAGAAGAAAAACGAGAGAGATGAGAAATTTTCATTCGGAGAAACAAAGCTACTCACTGGGTGGAACGCCACGGATCTTCTATAAAAAATTGTTGTTGAAGATGGAAGAGAAAAATGGACGCATTGGATGCCAGAAATAAAAGATTGTCATCATTGGGGAGAATAAAAATGGAGAAGAAAAAAAAAAGAGATTCAGGAATTAGGGTTTCTTCCATTTTCCTTTTACCATGCATTCTCTTTATTTTCCTTTTCAATATGAAAGAAATGGAAGGAATGAAAATGAGTTTTTTTCTTTCACAAAAATCATTCCTTTTCTTCTAAAAAATTGTTTTAGTAAAATGCAGTAATATGTTATTAAAAATTGTTAACCCTATCTATGGCATTGGTAAACATGTTGTAGAAAATTTTAGTGACAATTATTTTAGTGTGTTGCTAATAATTTTTTTTTTTTTTTTTTTTTTTTTTGTTGACAAGATTTATAAAGTGTATAATGTAACCTATATGGACATGTGCTGGGTGTTATTATTATATGTATACATGTTTATTTGTATATCAAACATGCCCGAACTGATATCAGTTGTTGGTGCAAAATACTCACTAGCTAGCTTTCATATGCCTTTCAACGTAATTGTTTTTGAATTGGTCCAATTTCCCACTAAATTGTAAAAAGATGCATACTGAGGATTATTTCTTTAAAAATTGGACAACTGTGGCAAGTACTTAGTAAACAGTGGGAGATCATGTAGTAAAATATGGGAGATTGCTGATAAACTTTAGGAGATTGCATAGTAAAATGTGGGAGACAGCTGCCTAGCAAAATGTGGTGTCGTTTAATAACAATTGAGTAGTCGTTCATAAAAAGTTTAAGTAACACTTCAACGAACTAAACCAACTTTAGACCCATGCTCAGCGAAACGGAAAAATCAAAATGAATTAGAGAATAAGAGCAACATACGTTTCAGACCACGAGAATGATGGAAAATGTGTGTAGAAACGTCAAACGAAATATGATGGCGAAAAGTTAGGACAAAGGTCGAAGAAGAGAGATGGGAAAAGAAGAAGAGATATATATGATCGCACAAAAGAGATATATAATGAGAATAAAGGAAACGGTTGAAATATGAAGAAAACGATTTCTTTTTAAAATTGGAGATAGCAAAAAGATCGATGACAATAAAGTTTGAAGAAATAAGTCAATCATTTTTTTATTATTATTAAGTCATTTTGTGAAATTTTTCATGAAAATGCGGGCAACCTTGGCTACACAGATATTTTTCTTAAAATCTTCTGTCATGATTTTGATCAGAACACATAATAACCGTAAAGGAAGAAAAGATGAGCATTTACAAAATTTGTATGGATGAAGATTTTGTTATTCCTTTTGAAATTTAAATTAGTTTTTCTTTTTCAATTATAAAGGTTTCTCATGGTCAAATATGACATTATTTCTACTTTTCTACCCTCTTTGTATTTAACGATTCTTTGTTTTACAGATTTTTTTTTTTTATGAGAGACCTTTTGTGTTTTTTGAACTCCATAGGTTTATACTTTAACTTAAAAAGTTAAAAAAATTAAGGGGATTGTTTAAAAAAATATAACAAAGTGACAAAAAATTTATACCGTATAGAACAATTTCGAAAACGAAAAAAACCTACAGGTGTTCTGTCAACAACGGTCGCGTAACATATTTGGTACAATATCGTTTAGATTTGGCTATTGTTTTGGTATACAATCGTTTAAATTTGGTCACTTAGATTTGGATGATCAAATCTAAACGATTTATTTTTATCGTTTAATTTGGTTATAGGATCATTTTATTTGGTTCCACGATGGTTATACAATCGTTTAGATTTCGGTAGCCACATCTAAATCTAAAGATTTTTCTTTCAAAATTTTGTACACGATTATTTAGATTTTGCTAAACAAAATTTTTCAAGATTCTTTTGGTACATGATCATTTAAATTTGTTTACACGATCGTTCATTTTTTTTTACACGATCGTTTAAATTGTCTACTTTTTGGCTATCTCAATCTAAACAATTTTTTTCGACATTCTTTATACACAATCTTTTAGATTTGACTATTTTTTGTACACGATTTTTTTTAAGATTCTTTATCGACTTTTTTTTTCAAGTTTACACGATCTGAACAACCAAATAAAAATTTGGAAAAAAAAAAAGGAAAAGAAGAAAGACCGTGGAAAGAAATCGCAACGAAAAGGAGAAGAAACATGGAAGAGCAAACCTGAAATATTTAAAAAATAACTAACTTCATGCACTTTGTTACCGAGGCCGTAAATATTTTAATGGTTTGTTATATTTATGAAAATTTTCCAAAATTTAAGCTAATTGGTGAAAGATAAATTTAGTATAAATTAACGTTCTAAAATACTTGTATTTATTTTTGGGTTAAAAGTCGGAAAATTGTAACGAATGACAATTTGAGTTGAGGGATTTGTGAGCTTATCACAAACTTTTCCATTTTGCAGATAAGACAAAAGAACAAGTCCAACCTAAGTGATACATCATATGCTTGATATACCTGATACACACTTGATACATCTGATATACCTGAGACACATATTTATGTTGAAAATGATAAAATGTTAAAAAATTATTCATTTAATGGCAATTAAGTATATATGTCTAATGACATTTGGGTAAATAAAGCAATATGATGGTTTTGTAAATCAGTTGATCTTTATCAATTTTAGGATTAAAAAATATAAAACACTTTTTTAATAGGTCATTGGGCAAGGAATGAATTATTATAGCCATGGATTATTGTAGTTTGGTTGTAATGGTTTGTATTTAGGGTATATATTATTTTAGTTTAAGTTATACTAGCATGTGTCGTTTGTGGTTTATATTTATACAATAGATATATTTTTTCTTTCCAATATTCCTTTAACAAAAACTAAAATTTTTTTATCATCAATCAAAACATTTGGTATTTGAAGGTGTACCAAGCATATATCAAGTGTATATCATGAGGATCAATTGTATATCAATTGCCTATCAAAAGGATATCAAATGTATCAAATATGTTATAAGTGTATCGAAGTGGATCCAAACTTATATTAATAGTGTATGGAGTGTGTATCAATAATGTATCAATGTGTATCAGATGCATCATTTGTATATCAAGTATATATCAGATGTATCGTGTATCGTGCAGTTGAGTTTTTTTTTTTTATCATTTTTGCAAAAGTAAAAAAAAAATTATGCTATAAACCTAATTTTTTTAAACTTATTTTGTTAGACATGTAAAAAATCTTAAAATTTTGTAACATTAACTATCTTGCTCTAATCAGTTAAGGAAATCTATTATTATACTAAAACTGCAATTCTATATCTTGTTTAGTTTTGTCTAAAATTGATGTGTAAGAATTGAATAATGAGAAAATTTGAAATAAAGTATTAACAAGGGAAATTTAGATACATCTAACAAAACACTAAACTATTTACGATCTATGTAACAAAACCCATAAAGTTAGCAATTTTTTAAATATTTTAGGTTTGTCCTTCTATTTTTCTTCATTATAGTCTTCCTCCTACAATTTCTTTCATTGTCTTCCTCTGCGTTTTCTCGTCTTTTTTCTTTTCCTCTTTTTTTCTATGCGATTTCTTTCCATCATCTTTCTTGTTTTTCAATTTTTTTTACGTTGTTAAATCTTTCCATCGTCTTTTTCTTTTCTGATTTTGCGATTTCTTTCAATCGTGTTTCTTCTTTTTTTATTCTTTTTTACGTCGTTTAATATTTTCAACGTTTTTCTTCTTTTTTGTTTCTTTTTTATGTCATTTAATCTTTTCATCGTCTTTCTTCTTTTTTTTTTTTGCTGTGATTTCTTTCTATCGTCTTTCTTTTTTTTCTCTTATTATTTTTACGTCGTTTAAATTTGGATAACCAAATCTAAATGACCATAGACAAAAAATAGCAAAATCTAAAAAATCGTAAATAAAATTTTTTAAAAAAATATTTAAATTGGAGTAGCCAAATCTAAACGATTGTGTAAAAAAGAAATAAATCATTAGTGGACAAATTTAAACAATCGTGTACCAAAAGAATTAAAAAAATCATTTAGCCAAATCAAAACGATCTTATAGACAAATCAAAACGATCGTGTCGACAAATCTAAACGATCGTATAAAAAAATTAAACGATTGTGTAGCAAAAAATTAAAAAAAATCGTTTAGCCAAATCTAAACGATCGTCTACCAAGTTTTGAAAAAAAATAGTTTAGATTTGGGTCCCCAAATCTAAACAATCGTGTGACCAAATTAAACGATCTTGTAACAAAACTAAACGATAGAATTGATAAAATAAATTGTAGTCATATCTACATGATCGTATAGAAAAATAAATGATCGTGTAGCATAATAATTTAAAAAGATCGTTTAGCCAAATCTAAACGACCGTGTAACCAAATTAAACGTTTGTTTAACAAAATTAAACGATAGAATTGAAAAAAATAGATTGTAGTCATATCTAAACGATCGTGTACCAAACAATAGCCAAATATAAACGATTGCAAATATATTACGCACGCATTGTTGATGGCGTAGTTGACAGGATATTTTTTGTGTTTTACACGGTAGGTCTCTGAGCTTTTTCTGTTTTTGGAATTGTTCTATATAGTATAAATACTTTTCCGTTTTTCTATATTTTTGAAAAGATTGCTATTAATAATTCATGTGTAGAGTATTTTTATACTTTTTTTCATTATGAAAGTTTAAGGGTATATTAATTGAAGTTTCTAGAGTCGTGCATTTTTTAAACGAAGTATTAAACTTTCTATCCAAATAATTGTAAGTACATATTCTTTATTTATCTGAGAAAAATACAATTTTGGTTTCTAACCTTTACTCTTAGTTTTCTAGGTTCAAGTTTGATATCAATTTAATCTTTACGTTTTAAATTGTTACAATTTTATTTATTATATTTGAATTTTGTTTTAATTTGATTCATATGTTTCAAGATTTGCGCTTTTAATTTCACTGCTTTCAATAAATATATATTTGTAAATGGTTTAAATAATTATGAAGTGAATTTTTTTAAAGCGAAGAAAGTACAAAACTTAATTAATTTTAATTTTTTTAAGTTTTTAAAATTAATAAATAAACATTAACATTAAAAACATAATAGATATATATCGAGGTTAAAAATATAAATCTTAACAATTGAAAATCAAATTAAAATAAAACTCAAATCTTAAGAATAAAATTATAACAAGACTAGAAAAAATTCAAACTAAAAAACTAATCGCTAAAAAGAAAAAAAAATCTAGAATAATAATTTGAAATGGAAAACTATCGATAATACTTTCAAATTTAGTAAAATATAGGGATTTTTTTGAAAAATGTAACAAATCGGTACAATATTTATACCATATAGAACAATTTTGAAAATGAAAAAATGTCATAGTCTACCATGAAAAATACCACAATCAACACGCGATTAATTGGTCACGTATGTACGTGTAATCTTCTTTTAAACGATCATATACACAGTCTAAACGAATGATCTATGATTGTTTAGATCATGATACACGGTCATGTAATTCTTTTTTAATGATAGAAAAAAAACATCAAATTTAAACAATCGTATTGACTATGGTAAATGATCATGTTCACTATGGCAATGATCGTACGTGCTGATCATGCATGAAAAATAATTGTGTTAATTACAGTAAACGATCATATAGTCTAATGTAAATGATCATTAAAATTTTTTTAAGTCTAACGATCGTGTTTATTATGATAAACGATTGTGTTGATCATGCTAAACGATCGTGCTGATTATGATAAGTGATCGTTCGATCGTGTAGTTCTTTTTAAACAATGGAAAAATGGCTTTATGAGTTTCTATTTTTTATTATACATACATGTAAATATTTTAGATTTTGTTATATTTATGTAAATTATCCTAAAATATATAATTATTTATTCTTGATAGATATTTATTATATACCTATTGCCTATTATGAATAAAGAGTTACATTTTATTATACTTTTTAAATAACTAACTTAGCACATTTTCAAGATCTTAGTTCAACTAACACAATTTTCTGTTGAGGATCAAGGAGTTGGTGGTTCAAATCCCTCTACTTCATTTATACTAACAAAACTTGGATCGAGCGCTTTCTCGGTTGGAAAAAAAGATCGTAGATGAAAAAGGAAGTAATTTAAAACTAGGCAAAAAAAGATATCTTATTTTAACTATTTTATTTTTATAAGTTTTATTATACATTATTATTGTTATGAAGAGACATTTTTAAACATAGGAAAATAAATGAAAATATTTACAACATGTAGCAAAAAAATTTCTTCTATCAATGATAAAGTTCTATTACTATCTATCAATATAGCTGATACAAGCATATTAGTGTATGTTAATGTCTATCATCGATAAAATCTGAAATTTGATTATATTTTGTAAATGTTTTACAAAATTAATCATTTTTGACAATTTTCCTATTATAAATAGCTAAAAATATTTATAAAATATAATAAAATTTTAAAATCTACCACAATAATAGGCGTAATTTTTTTTGGAAGTAATTATTAATATTACTAATATATTTATATAAAAATTTACTATTATTTTAATTTATTTTGCTGGATTTGAAAATATTTTATGTTTGAAACTATTGTTATTTTTACTTCAAGGATATTAATAACAAGTTGCCAAACAAAAGTTTGGTATTTTCTGTAATTTGACATATTTCCTTATTTGTTCTTCTTGTCACCGAAAATGACAGACTTTGTATTGGGATTTTTTTTCCCTTTTTTTGCCCTAAATTTCTGTCTTTGTCATATTCATTTATGCGAGGATTTGACGTTAACATGTGGACTTTCTAACCCTCAACTTCAAACTCCAAAGTGCTTATTTTTTTATTCTTCTTTCGAAGTTTGACTAGAACGTCCCTAAAAACAAAACTATCTATCCAAACAAAAAACAAAATCAACCTTTTTTTTGCCCATTCATCTAAGATAAGAACAAAAAATAACACAGAAAAAAGCTTGAATTTTCAGTCAATTGTGAATCCCACATCCCCATTTCGTGTAATAATTGCAAATAGCTTAGACCATGGCTGGCAGTGCCCACAGGGTGGCGCTACAGCGAAAAAAAAAAAGGAAAGGAAAAAACTCGAGCCCCAGAAAAGGAAAACACCCATTTACCATTTTTAAAAGAATGAAAAAAGGATCCAAAAAAGTTGAAGTAGCGAGTGAATTTTGATTTCAATTGAAATGGAGGGTCGGCTCTGGTTTGGTCTGGTCTGGTCTGGTCCGGTCCTACGATTGGCAGAGTGTTGAAGTAGTGATCTTTCTCATCAATGGATTTAGCACACAGCACAGCACTTTTTGGGCTATAAATTCTCACAACTCATTTCCATTCCAACTCAGATTCTCTTTGTTTTTCCCTTTTTTCTCTTCTTTACCTCTTTCTGCTTCCTCTGCTTCCTCTGCTTCTGATTCGACTGTTTCTTTTCTGTTTTCCGTTGGCTATTTTCGACAGCCATGGGCGGTGGGCCGCCGTATTTGGAGCTCTTTGTTGAGGAGACTAGTTTCTACAACCGCATTGTTTTGGGAACCATTTTTCCAAACTTTAGTTTATACCCATTTCCTCATATTCTTCAAACTTGGCTTCGAAACTGCGTTGGTGGATTCTTAATTTACTTCTTTTCTGGCTTTCTTTGGTGCTTTTACATCTATTACTGGAAGCGCAATGTCTATGTTCCCAAAGGTGTTTACCTTTTTCTTCTTCTTTTTCAGTTTGCTCTCTTTTGTGTTTTATACTGTTATTATCTCAACTGCTCCATCAATGAGTTCTAATTCTGGTTATTTGGATTTTGTTATTTTCCTTAGTTCTTTGTTGGGTCACTTTTTGATCTCTTAGTATTTCACTGATTATCCAACGGATTTGCGTGTCATTCCGGAGAATCTGGATTTGGTTTTCTTTCTACTAATTTCAGCCACTAATTCATGTTTGATTCAGCTATTATTCTTCAACTCATTCTTTTTTCTTTTCTTATACGTGTGCTTACTGCATGCTATATCGGATTCATTTTGGTTCTATTGATTCATTTTGTTTTTTAATGTTGAGGTGTTTTATTTGATTCTTCATTGATACTTTCTTCTTATGATACCATGGGATGTGCAAAAATAATTTGTCTGGAAGGCTCTGGTTGAGATAAACTTAACATGGCTTTGATGAGCCTTTTTATTTTTGAGATGCTGGTGATTTTTGGCTTTTCCAGGATGGATGATTGTAACGGATTACTAATCTATAGTAGTTTGAATCATCTACTTGTTCTTGACAGATAGATTTCCTAAAAGGCATGTTTTGATTTGAGCAAGCCGATGATTATTCTTTCTTCTTTTTCCTAAATAGATGAATTGTTATGAAAAGAACTGTATATCCAACACTTAACCATAAGAATTTAGAGCTAATAGATAGTATAGTTTATTGGGGCCTCTCAGTTAGGCTACTTAAAGAAGAGGATATTTCATTTGTTGCTTAAATGAAAGATTCCTCTTTGCATGAACATAAATATTCGGGGAGAGGACATTGTATTTCCTTTAGTAACATTTGTTACTTTTGGCTTACAATATCAGTCACACATGGTACTTGTGATTTAGATATTATTTACAATATGTGGTCTTTGAGAAACCTTGACTAATTTCAAGAAACAACTGCCTATTTTTAAACACTTGGCGTTAATCAACTTGTGGGATGTTTTGGTAGATAGCTATTTTGAACTGAATATTATATGAGATGAATATTGAACATCGAGTCGGGTACAATATTCAATTGAAATTTTTTCTCCAGAGTGACCTTTTTTCTAATTTGATACTTTTGTATGTGTATCATATACCAAATTTTCATTTCAGGATAATTTGGTTTAGTATCATTGAATGGAATAAGCTTCTAAATTATGTTGATCATCTGCCTCCAATTTGGAGTTTGATGAGTTGAGTACTTATTCCCCCCAAAATTCACCAGCAGTTTAAGACGTCAAACTTTTGAAAATATATCTTCAACATTTACGAGCATTGTAATGTATAAAAGTTTTCATTCATAGAGTATATTTAGGATTTGTATGAGGCTGTATGTAAGAATTCAAGTAACTCTTTTCAGATTTGCAATATCCTTCATGTCAAAACAAATTCATATAATATGAACTGTATGGGTCAATGCTTGTATAATTGTTTGACCTGCTGGACATTTTCTTGCAGATTCTATTCCATCTAATAAATCGATGCTCTTGCAAATCCTTGTAACAATCAAGGCCATGCCATTGTACTGCGTCCTTCCAACTTTTGCTGAATATGTGGTTGAACATGATTGGACAAAATGCTATCCAAGGGTACTCGATGTCGGATGGCCTGCCTATGCCTTCCATATAATTACTTATCTTACCTTTATAGAGTTTTGTATCTATTGGATGCATAGGGGACTGCATGATATAAAGCCTCTTTACAAGTATCTTCATGCTAAACATCATATCTACAACAAGAAAACTACTCTCTCCCCCTTTGCTGGTAAGTTCTTAATTTGCTTTCTTAATTTTTGCAGCCACTTGGGATTCATCTTGCCATTCATGCTCAAAGATACCTGTTTGAAAAGATTTCATGTCATATGTGATTCTTGTTTGATTTGCTCAAGTTCAGTTTGAATTTGTGTCAAAACCCAAAATACGAACCAATCTCAATAAATCACTTTCACAAATTGTCTTTTACAGGAAACAAACAAATGATTAGAAATGAAAAAAAAGTGTCATGCTTTTCAATTCCATTGTGATAATAGGAATAAAGATGACATATGACTATAGTTTGATTAGGAAGTTTACAATCCGAAAATAAGCTGATGCTAAGGAAACTTCACTGGATTTTGAAGTAGTTGGGACAATGATCTGTTAAATTGCTTCATTTCCTGTTTGCTGCTTCTGACTTGGTACTAAAGTTCTTTGGCCGTTTCTTGAAAGATTCTCTAGTGAATGGTCTTTTTGGATGGGCAGGTTTAGCATTTCACCCTATGGACGGGATATTGCAGGCAATACCTCATTTGTTTGCTCTATTTCTCATTCCAACCCATTTTAGAACACATATTGTGCTGCTATTCTTCGAGGTTGTATGGACAGCAAACATTCACGATGGCATCCACTCACGAATGTGGCCAGTTATGGGTGCTGGCTACCACACAATTCATCATACAAGATACCGCTACAATTATGGCCATTACTCCATATGGATGGATTGGATGTTTGGGACGCTCCTTGATCCAATGGATATAGAAGCCAAGGGGTTGTAATTGGTCATTGCTTTGACATCAACTGCTTAATTGTTATGGCGATTGATGATTCTTTGTGTTCAATGTAAATCTAGTTAGTTAACGATTAGATCAGGTCTTCTAGTATGTTACAGAATAAGTTGTCATTCCAGGGTGATTGATGAAGCCATACATACCATCACATCACACATTCATTCTCAGTGTCCAGGAATCCACAAGGCCTGTGTGCTGCTATTGCTAATGGTAACTGGTAAGTCAAACTTGTGGAGGCATTAGTTATATTCTTGTATATCATATTGAAATGAAAACTTTGTGAGAAAAATAGTCAATGATCATGTATGGGGAATGGACTCCATGATTTCCCATCTTTAATTTGTGCAAGTCTTCAAATGTAATTGTATGAAATCAGAAAAGGAAAAGCTAGTCATATAACTCTCAACACAAACACACCTAAATTCCTTTCTTAGCTATGAATACTTGAGTTGTTTATCTCTTTGTATATTCTGAGTTGATGATGTCTTTTCAATGGTAAGAAAAGATACATCAGGGGGATAATATCAGGGGTGAGCATCGTTGGTTGGAGTCAGGTG
Organism: Cucumis melo; assembly: GCF_025177605.1. Lineage (NCBI taxonomy): Eukaryota > Viridiplantae > Streptophyta > Magnoliopsida > Cucurbitales > Cucurbitaceae > Cucumis > Cucumis melo. Next base: position 10,225,772 of record NC_066863.1, read on the forward strand.
AGCATTGACTCCAACTGACCTCAATCGTCAATGAGTAAAATTGATGTAGTCTTTTCAACCGTAAGAAAAGATGCATTGGGAGGATAGTATTAGGGGGGAGCATCGTTGGTTGGAGTCAATTTTCCAACTGACTTCAATCGTTGGTCGGTTTTATTCTTTGATTTTTTAAATTTGCTGATTTTGAATTTTCCAAACCGACACCAATCGACTTCTTTCCTCCGATCTATCGGTTCTTTTTTTTTTTTTTGTGTTTATCTTCCTCACCTTACAAGAGATGAATCCTACCGGTTCCATTTCTCAAAAAAAAAAAAAAAAAAAAAAAAAGAAAAAAAAAAAAAGAGAAAGCAGCCGTAATCTTTTTCTTTTGGAGGTGTAAAGAACAAAAAGTCTCTTCCCACTGCAAGCTTTTGCTCAAGCAAGAGGAAAAATCAACCACAACCAAAAGCAAGTAGAATGCAAGCAATATATCAGAGACATTGACTACTTGCTTTTTATATTTTAGTCTTTTCAAGGCAGTATACATTATTCAAAACAGTAAAAGACCTCCCACCTTTCAATAACAAAAAGTATTTACTCACTTTGGTTTCACCAAAATAACGAGTGGTGCATGCAATCCTGACATTCAAAAAAGGTTGCGACACCACCTCCCAAAACATCCAACTACCAAAGGAAATGCTTCAAGTTAGATACAGGGAATTGAATTTCCCATAATGGTACATCAACATTTTAGCTTGTTTAAACATATAATGAGAAAGGAAATTCATTTAATCAATAATTGATGTGCATAAACAGCAACGTTTTGCTCTAATCTTGGGAGATATGAATGAAAAGTTTCTCAATCTGTGAACATAAGATGAAAAGTTGGAAGGAAACAAAAGGGAATCACACTCAATTGGTCCGCTGCTGGTAGAAATGGATGCACCATTATAGAAGGGGTCAGAGTTGAGATTAGTGCATATCTTATTTTGGGAGTAATCAGCATAATTGGTTAGCAGACTAAGCTCTTCTTTTCCTAAACCTATCAATATGATCTGTGCTCATACGAGATTTCTCAGGCTCGTTAGCTTGTCATTTTGCCTTTTTCTTTTAATTCTCAAGCAAACAATCTAAACTGTTTCTGGAAGATGGGCAGCCAATTTGAATGAATAGGAATGCTAGCTTCAGATGGTTTGTTCTGATTGTCAATTTCTACTCAGCTTTGTCAGAACCATTAGTTGATGCTTTGGATTTTCCAAGTGACTGTACAAATTTCTATAAATGTTTGATGAACTCATGGTAGAGCTCTAGATTGCAGTGCCCGCCACCATTTAGCCATATAGGTTCGCACTTTTCCTTGCAAAGCTCCCAAAGCTGCTTTCCAAAGGATCAATCAACAACTTCATCAGCTGTCCCCTGCAAGACAAGCACATTAGGTCAGTAGTCTATTTTTCCTGCCTATTATTTGAATTCATTAAGTGCAGTGGATATGTAGGGATGAAATGATTGGATTAGTAACAAAATGGTTTGACAAGAAAAGATATCATTGCACAGTCAAGAATAAGGGGTGTATGTGAAAGCTATGCCTACTGTTGTAAAAGAAGACTAAAAGGAACAAGTAAAGTTTTAGCAACCTTAATTGAGGTTAAAGGAAAAGAAATATTGCATTCTTAAAAGAAGTTTATAGAAACTAAGATGTAGTTCTCCCAGACAAAAAACTGCCATGTCAAGGAATAAGCTCCTCAGGTCTAAAATCCCATGCCCCAAAGAAAAAGAACCAGAGGCTTGTTTAGGATTAGAAGTTGGTTGATTTTATGTCAGTTTTGTGTCTTGACTTAGCTAATATATATATATATATATATAGTGGCTAGCTTACTTTCTACTCAGCACCCTCCGAAGGCATCAGATCTTTTTTTTTTATTTTTCACAAAGAAAACTGGGAAATAGAAAAAAATGGAACACATTTTAGTATGTAAGGAATTTTTGGGATTACTTTTTTCAAAAGAAGAGTTTTAGGACAAATTTGATGTGAAATGTCATAACTATCTTCATAAAAAAACCCTAATTTCATGCTTTTCATTCATTCCCTTCCCACTATTTTTTCCTCGGCAGATGGAAACGTCGACTCTTCCCCTCCCCACTTCTATGCGATCTTTTTTCCCTCCCCATTCTTGCCCTCGTTCTTCCCCTCCTCACTTTTATGCGATCTTCTCTCTATCTCTCTTATTCTACCAGAGCATCTTTGAATGAAAGGTGAAGGGTATCAGACAAAGGCGGTACAATGTGGTGAGGGAATTTGAACAACGTGGCAAGACAACTTTCGTTTGGTTACTGAACTTTTTAGTAGGTGATAAAAAATTTTAGTTGGTGTGAAAATCTTGTTTATTGATTTTTGCTCCATTGTTGTTTAGATCTAGATTTTGTGTGAAAATTTGTGAGAAAAAGTTCTTTCTATTTGATCATTCCATCGTTGCCTATATCTAGATTTTATTTTTTTGAAAAGGAAAATTCTTTAAGAGTTAGATTGTCTCATTTAGGTGTTTCTGTCATTTACTGAATTATTGAATGACAAATTATGCACACTTAGCAGAAAATAAATATTGGTTGCTTACAATAGAAAATTGCAATTTTAGTGGTGGTTTTCATTTGATTTGCAAAATTTGCTTCCATTAGAAACCTTAATTCTTGTGTTTAATTGATATGGGTTGATATTCTTTGAGAATTTGCTGTCATGACTTGCTTGATGATTTCTGTTTTGTCTTTGATTACAATTAATTTGGGTGTTATTGTTTCTGTTTTTTTTATTGCTCTTGGTTGTCTGATTTGATTGTTGTTGTTGAGGTATTCGATCTAGTTTATTCAATAATAAGTTGATCTGAAGGCATATTGATTTTCATATTGCAAATATCATAATAATTTAAGGATGACCTATGTTCGAATTTTTGTTAAATCCAAACTAATTCTATATTCATTTTAGGTGTGTGATGATGATTTTACACAAACATACCCCTCGTGCACGACTACTCAGCAACAACGATGAAAAGTGCTTCTATAAAATGATGGTGGCATGATCGAACGGTGGATAGCAACGACAATGGAGATTTGGATGGATGTGGGCATCATTTTTCATACAAATTAGAAAATTTTCTCAAACTCCAACCATTGTTATTTGTAGTGAATTGTTCTTTGTTGATTTTATTTGGAAATCGTTTTTTTGTGTAGAAACTATTGTTTGATTTCCATTATTTTTTTTTCTTCTAAGTTTTTGGTTTTTTAATTAAATTTTCTAATTTTTAAATTTGGTTGCCAAATTTTGGAATGAGTAGACTAAGAAAAGAAAAGTTGTTATACATCTTTTACAATAAAATTTTTATTGATTTTTGTTGTATTTTAAAGTTTTATTTACCGATTTTTTATTCCTTGAGAGATAAAAATTTGTAACTAAAAACAGATAGAAATTTGATTTTAGAACACATAGTAAAAGCTTGGAGTATGCGAGATGTGTGCGAGATATGCCAAAGTAGAAGAATAGGAAGCTGAAGAGAGGGAAGGGGTATGTTACCAAAAAGAAGAATGAAAGGGAGTACCAAAATGAAAGAAAAGAAGAAAGAGGGATAGGAGGAGCGAAGCTCACAATTCCTACATTTCATGGGACAACAAATCCAAAGGAATATTTTAAATATGAGAGCAAAATCGAGCATGTTTTTTATTGCCATAATTTTAGTGAAGAAAGGAAAATGAAGCTTGTGGTAGCTGAATTTGTGGATTATGTAAGGGTTTGGTGGACATCATTGAAACTTGAATGGAAAAGGAATTATGAAGAGTCAATTGAAACTTGGGAGGAATTAAAGGCCCTAATGCAGAGGAGGTACATTCTTAAGCACTACATTTGAGAACTCAAGCAAAAGCTTTACTCTTTACAACAAGGATCCAAAAATGTGGATGATTATTATAAGAAACACAAACCCTTAAGAACAGAACCAATATTGATTTCGATGAAAAGGATACAATGGCATGATTCCTCGAAGGAATGAATCGAGGTTTGGCCAACCAAGTGGATAACTTACTTTGATATGAAAGAGTTGTTACACCTTGTTAAAATTGAAGGGCAATTCGCTTAGGATTAGATGACGCACTTCAAGAGGTGAGTTTCTTCTAAATCTACTTCTTTTTCTACTACTACTTGGCAAAAGAATTCAAATAGTGGAAGTGTGGATTTTCAAACCTAAAGGAAAGGTTGAGTTTGAAAAGAAAGATAAGGCTGAGAGCTCCATGGATGGATCCAAGGAAGTTCGAGGAAAGAATCGAGACAAAAAATGTTGGAAATGTCAATGAATTGGACATGTTGCTCATGAATGTTCAAACAAATACTATAAGAAATCGGGGCTTTTTCGATGCACAAGGAGCATGGGGGAAAGGATGTCGGGATAGAGGCCTTTCTTCGATGCCATTTTGTCCACATTGGGAAAAGAAAAATATAATATCTAATTGTTCACCTTTTCCAATGTCACTTGCACGACGTTGGGAAACAAGTTGCCAATCCCGATGTGTGGACGTAATGTGTTAGGGAAGGTAAACAATTAAATAATATTTAACTTTTCTCACGATGTGGCTTGCATGGCATCGGGAATGGGCATCCACTTTTTCGACGCCATTAGTAATTCATCGGTAATGGGAGATGCATTGCTAAAGGCATTGAAAATTGTTAACAATTAAATATTTCATATTGTTTTTCACGACGTGCCATGCATGACGTCAGGAATGGGTGTGATTATTCCCAATGCCATTAATGATGCGTCGATAATGTGTGTGGTTATTCTCGATGCATTACTAATGGCATCAAGAATAGTGGAGCTCCCTTGATGTTTTCATGGTGCGTCAGAGTTCCCCTATAAAAAATAACTTTCAGTTATGTAAATCACATAACAAAAACAAAGAGAGGAGAGAACCAAAAACGAAGGAGGAGAAGACGAAGAGAATCAATGCCATCGTCGTTTGCCTCCGTTCCCCTGTCGTCGTTCCTCCTTATTCAGGTAAGTATTCTAGTTTTATTTTTGGTTTAGTTTTTTTGTGTTATAAAATTAGTTTTAGGATTTTGATTGTGAATTAGTTTTACGATATTGTTTTTGAGTAGATTTCGACTTTGAAGTTGAAATTTTGAATGATGTGGGTTGAAAATTTGAAGTGGGTAGGGGTGGGAGGGGGGTTAATTGAAAATTTAAAGTTGGGGAATTGAGTTGAATTGAAAATTTGAGGGGGAGGAGGATACTTAAAAATTTGAAGGGGGTGGGTGGCAAAATTTGGAGAGGGGGGTTCAATTGAAATTTTGAAGGGGGCCGGTTTAGGGTTTAGGGTTTGAATTAAAAATTTGTGGAGGTTAGGGTTGAAAATTTGAGAGGAGGTCGTATTGAAAACTTGAGAGGGGTGAGGGCTGTCATTGTTTTATAATTTCTGTAATTTGTGGTTGAGATTTGTTTTGGCTATCCTGTAGTTATGGTAGCCTAATTGCCAACTTAGTTTTGAATTTGTTAGTATTTCTGAGGGTTTGGAGCTATGGTAGGTAGCCTGTAAAGTATATATGTTGGAAGGTAGGTAGGTTGTAAAGATTAAAGTTGTTTGTGGTTAGCTTGTGGTGGCTATATTTTGCAATTATGGTAGCCTCTGTAGTTTAAACTTAACTTTAGTGAAAAGTTTGAGAGATTGGGCATAACTTAATTACGAAATTTATTGCAAAATCAAATGCTGGAACTTCAGTCCCAACCTACCCCAGAGGTTTTTAGCCACTCTTTGGGGACAAGATATGTGAGACCGTTTTAGGTAGACGACCAAGCTACTTAAAAGGTCTTGGTTGGGGACCCTAGCCCAAGCCCCGCAAGACAGTCAGTGCTAAGGAGTACGAATTACAACAAGTTATGATTGAGCAGCAATGAGTCGAGCTTGGTGAAGCTAAACACATGATTAAAGAATAGAGAAAGACATCGGAGCTACTAACTTCACAAATGGAACAAATGTAGAAGATTATAGAAGAAATGAGTTAAGCACAGAGGGGACCATGGTCCCTTGCGATACTTATATATCTTTCAATTATTAAGTTTTTTACATTGCATTATTCAATGATATGCATATCTAATAACCTTACTTTTGTGTCATTGTAGGTCTGGAGTTGGTGTAATATGGCATACACGGCTGTTAGGAGACGTACGTAGTTTTTTGATTTCCATGTACTTTTTTTCAAACATTTACTATATTATGTACTTTTTCAAACATTCGTAAACATAGTAACATTTTTTGGATTTGGTATTTTATATAATTATTTACTAATTTATAGCTTATTTTCTACAATTTGATTCAATTTAAATTGTATTAGAATTAAAAAATAATACGATTGAATAAAAACCAATTCAAAAATAATAAAAAAATATTTTTAAAAATCTTTCCCAAGCAGCATATGCGTCGGCAATTGAAAGCCTTTCTTGACACACTTAGAATAAAGTAAGGACAACAGTTTCCGAAGTTGCGTCGAAACGTTGGGAAACGTGGTTTTACAACGTCGTATTAACGTTGGCAATATTGGTGACGTCGAAAGAAGTTTACTCTCAACACCAGGTTGGTAGTGTTGGGTTTTATGTCCTATAACTCGTAGATAGTAAATATAATCAATTGACTGTTATTAATAAAGTGTTCTATTATTATAATTTCAATAAGTGTTGTTGATTATATTATTAGTTTTCTCTTAATAACCTATATAAATCCAATAAACTAACACCCTAAGCTATTTAATGAGTCTTGAACAGTATGTAAAGACATACGGGCATCAATGTTCAAGTTCAACTTAAAGGGTCTATAGTATAAGGTTAATGTTAGGTACCTTATCCTGGTAACACTATGGATACGACTCACTTTGTATTTGATAAAAGTGCATTGATTCAATGTGTTCATGTATGCGACATGCGAGTGAGGGTATCCTATGCAATGAGTTTGCATAAGATTGGACCACAAAATAGTAATCACCAGATGTAACTCCATTAACTAGCTGGATTTCTATTTCATTAGGATGACCTAAGTAACTTAGTCTTAATCCTGAGTGTATTATGAACTCTGTTCGCGAGGGATTGTCCTTTAATTTGTACAGGTGAGAGTGGCCAGATTGCCAACTCAATATGCTTATCATTTTAGGGACAAGACCTAGTAGGGAGCTGAAAAGATAATCACACAAAATGAAATTCACTCATTCCCGACTTTAGGGTAAGTAGATAAGTGTTCTCTAAAATGGTATCTCTGAGACTTGAACAAAGGGCCCTACCTTCTCTAGACTAGAAGTAACCTAGGGGCAAAACGGTAATTTGACCTCGCTGGTGTTATAAACACTTGTGAAGGACTAACTTACTGGTATTAGCCTATATCCATGGATACAGAAATATATCTACAGTGAGAAGAGTTTAGCTGTGAGTATTATTTAGTGGAGCGTATATACAATTAACGAATATTGATTAATGTAGTTAATGAGTTTAGTCAATTAATCTCATATCGTTGTAGCTTCTGATCTGTAGGTCCATTAGGTCCTCTTCCTAGCTCGTAAAGGATAATGAGATTTATTTATATTGGTTGTAATTTGAAATGTTGAAATTTACTTTGGGAATTAATATAATGTATGGTGATACATTATAATATAAAGTTTATATTTTAATTAAACTTTAATATATAAATTTAATTTTGGATATGATTCAAAATTAATTTGAGAGAATAAAATATTTGAATAAGTTCAAATATTAATATAATGTGAATTAGATTCATACTAAAACTATAGGTTAAAATTTAATGTATATATGATACATATTAAAACTATAGATTATGAGAGAAATTCATATTTGAATATGATTCAAATTTGGATTAAATTAAATATAAATTTAGAAATTAGTTAATTGAAGAATTAATTAATAGTTTAGTTTATTTTGATTTAATTAAATTAAAATTATAGATTATGTGAGAGATACTTATTTAAATATGATTTAAATAAAATATTAATTAAATATGATTTAATTAATTAATTAATTAAATTAGTTATTTATTTTAATATTAATATTAATTTAATATTTATTTATTAAATTAATAGGGAACATGGGTGGTATTCCCACGTTCCCACTTTTCTCTCAACTTCGGAGTTATTGGTACGACGCAGCAGAAGTGTTCTGTCATTTTTTTACGTACGTCACATTCTCTCTAAAAGTTTTTTTTTCTCTTTAGAAAAATTCCCTCCTTCCAATTTGGTTCCTACAAACCATCTAAATCCAGATAATAGGAAGGTTTTCAAGTGGTGGTGCCCCAAATTGGAGTTTGGTAGATTTAGAGTCATCAACGTGCGTAAGTTTTTCTTCTCTGTAATTTTTCTTGAAAGCATGCTTAGCCATAGAAATTAGTTTTGTAATTTCTTTTACCAATGTACTGGTATTTTTTAGGTTATAATTAAATTGAATTATGGTCTTTTTTAATTTTTCTGCTGTGTAAAGTGCTTTCATCCCTCCAGGTAGCACGTGGAGAGTGGGTCTCCCCACACATTTCTCTCGATACTCTTCCTGATGACGCTTTTTGCATCGAAAAATCAGTTCCCTACATATTTGAAGCCTACTCTGATGTTTTAATGCATTGGGAATATCCTGACTTGTTGTAGTGAAAAGAATCATAATCATTAAAAATTGCGAAGTTGTCACTGATGGAGAAGAAAGTGAGAAAGATGAGCTAATTGAAGAAGCAATTGAAGAAAATGAGGAAGAACTAGAAGATGGGAGTAAATTGACACTTGTTACAAGGTGGCTTCTTAGTGCTCAAGTTAAGGAAAATGATGTTAAAGACCAAAAAGATCGTGGAAAAGGTGTTTAGTTAATGGGATTTCTTGTACTCTTGTAATTGACAATGGAAGCTGCATAATTGTTGTTAGTACGTTTTTTATCAAACAATTGGAAATTCCAATTCAACATCATCCTAAGCCTTACAAGTTTCAATGGTTAAATCTATGCAAGCTGGAGATATCTTGCTTGACTGACCATGGCAATTTTATTGGAAGGTTTTGTATGATGGGTATTTGAATAGGTATTCTTTTACAAAAGATTAGAGAAAAACAACTCTAGTCTTGTTCTTTTATACTCGAATGATGTATTTTCTAATCAATTAAAGTTAGAGAGAAAAAGGAAAGAATTTGAATGAATGAAATTTGAAAATTTTAAAATGTAGAATTTCGTTCTTGTGTGTTCTTGTGATAGAATGCATGAATATTTGGAGCATTCAAGTGAGAATTGATCTAACTTACTTGTAGAGTGCTTTGAAGATCAAGGGTTGATGATAATTTTTGACATTGTTCGATCCTTGGTTTATTAGATCATCTAAGTAACTTGGATCTAGCCTATCTTAGGGGTTGAAATCAAATTGATTTTGAGGTTGTTGGGATTGAGTTCTTTGAGTCTTGCTTAGATTCAATGCCCAAAGGTTTCATATAATTTGATATCAAAGCTTTTGGCTCTAGATTAGGTATATTTTTCCATTGTTGCAATGTGTTCTTTTCTTATTTTCACGATTTTCATTTTCTCTAGTTATCTCGTCACATTTTATCCACTATATAAAATCTCAAAAAAAGTGTCACTTCCGGTCCTAATTTTACAATTTTGTCTTATTCAATGTTTTAGATCTAGGTTCGATCTGCAAATTTGTTTTCTCCAAGGCCTTCTAATTCAATTTCCTTAAATATTAAATGACGTCGTTTTGAAAATATGTAAAACAAAATGTTGTGATTTTAGAGATTTCATTTTGAACTTTGTTGTTCATGAATTCAAGAGCAAATAAGATGATTACTGGAATCTACTTTAGATTTGAGGAAAAATCTTTTTGAAGAAGAGGAGAATGATATGAACCAAGAAATAAGAATTGAATCAAATGAAGAAGTTGAAGAGATGCAATGCTTTGAAGTTGAAAAGTAATTTGGACAATCCAAAAGTCATAAAATTGAATGTTTGAGTAATAGGTATTTATCTAGTGTTATGTGTTTCATTTATTATAGTAGTTGAAATGACATAAAATTAAATATTGTGACCTTTTATTTAATACTAGGAAATATTGACGTGCGTTGCATGTGTGATAATGTTATTATAAGTTTCTTATTATAACAAGTTCGAAAATGAGAATCAAATCTTTGACTTTTAGAAAGAAAATTCATTTTATTTTTACAAATTTTTCATCCATTCAAGGAAATTGAAAAGTCATTCTTCTTCTTCTTCTTCTTGTTTTTTTTTTTTTTGACAATATGTGGGATGTGGGGATTGAACCTCTTACTTCAACATCATCATACATACTTGATATTATTGACTTATGTGCGTGCTAGAAAAGAATCATTCTTGAAAGGTAAAAAATAAAACAGTTAATAAATTATAATTATTATTGTTTAAAAGATTTGATAATTATAGACTTGGATGCTTGTCTTTGTACTTCAAAGAGTTCTTAAATTTGAAAAACTCTAATTATTTTAAGAAAGTTTCAAAACATGTATGAGCATATTTCTAATATGTTTGAGATTTTGTATCAATATATTGCCAACAGCCTAAGAGTAGTTTAAATTGAAACTTAAACAAATAATTATAAATCTTAACAACTTGTAGTCTAAAAAAAATTCAAAAGTACAGTTTATCAAAATAAAATGTAAAGAAAAAATAAAGGTAAAAGTTAAAATTAAGATATTGAGATTTATCTTGAATCAATCATCTTGAAACAAAGGAAAAAGAATAATTTTTCCTTTTTTTTTTTTTTTTTATAAATCCATTAATAATACATGAGACTATTTACATGGATGATTAAGTTGGATATTTCAATAGTTTTTTTATAGAATTTGAAAAGATTCACAAAGATATATCAAAATAATATAAACAATTATTTTTATATATCTTTTGAAATATGATCTTCCAAATTCAATCAGTTACAAAAATTTAAAACCACATTTTTTGTTATTATGAAATTATGAGTATAGAATTTAAAACTAACTCAAAGAGTAATAAATTAATAAATCAATGAATATAACATTAAGTTCAAGTTAAATATATGAACTAGTTGAGGAATTTGAAAGAATCACATAATTATAGAATTCTCTATAGATTTTTTTTTTATAAGTTAAATTTTTTTAAAATAATAACAAAGTAAAAATTAAATGCTATTTGGAATTAAGAATAAATATTTGGAAGAAATATAGTTTAAAAATGATTCTCTAAGTTTAGAAGATTTTTTATTAATTGAATAATAATAAATAATATTAACTCTATTGTATGTAATTAGATTTAATTTCTTAACAAAAAAAAAAAAACTCTTGAATTATAACGACCCAACTTCTTATACTAAGCCGAAGTCATTACTAATTTAAAAGATAAATAAAATTTGTAAAATTTTAAAATAGAAAAATAAAAAAAACCTCGAATTTCTCATTAAAATATAAAAAAATGTATTTAGAAATAAGTCAAAAATAAAATCCTAACTCGGACCCTATCTAATTTTAAAGAAGTAAAATAACAAATAAAGAATTAAAATAAAAATGCAAATACTAAACTCCGAACTATGATGTAAAGCAGAAGCAAACGTATCCCTATGGCTCGCCACGGTCACTTCTGGTCATTCGCCAGCTTGCCTTTGCTCTTACCTCTGCCTCTGCCAGAAAAATAAAAATGGAAAGAGTGAGTATAAAAATACTCAGTAAGGGACCCACTACTAGTCCCACTAGGTGCTTGTTAACTTCCTATTAGAGTTCTGAAGAGTGGTACCCCTAAACTGGCACGTTCCCAAACACGTGTAATCTGTGATTTCGTAGGAACAAGCTGGTCTTTGGTGAACCCAAGAGAACACCTAAGACGATCGGGCTATGAGTGATCCCGTCGAATCACTCACATCATGTCTATGTCAATGTCAATGTCAGACTGGTGATCCTATCGGACTACGCAGTCATAAGTGCGAGCGACCCCGTCGGATCTTTCAAATCATGTATGTGTAAATGTCAATGTCAGACTGGTGATCCCGTCAGACTACACAGTCGTCAAAAGAGTGGTAATCCCAAAGGACACCCATGTGGGTACGACTTAATAGGTGAAGCTAACATACACCCTATCCATTGCATGCACATAACATATCATCAAATCACATCATAATATATCATGCCATAACATGTCATACCATACATAACCTATCATATCATGTAATATCGTGTCATATCATGTCATATCATCTTTAATCACAATATTGTATCAATAAACGTATGTGATAACATCAATGCATTATCAGCTCTAACACATAATCCTCCCGCAGTCAAAATTACAATATCAATTTCTATATGTAACCTCAAGTTCTGTAGCTAGCCATCATTAGTACATAACCATTCACACATGCGGTCTCTTTAAATTAAACTCGAGGGTTTAGTAGTAGAATCTCTTACCTGAAGATTAGCTTAGTCGAAATCTATAGCAAAATAACACGTTTCCCAAGCGACAAAGTCCTAGTAATTAGAAAACACTAAATTTAAATAACTTAACCATCTAAACAACCAAAGGCTCAAGAATTCAGTCGAACTAAATTACCCAAGGTCGAGGTTGCAACAAGTTACCCTTAACTGGAGAAATCCCACACTCCCACTTCAGCTGGTCCAAATGGTCCTTTATGAGAAATGATTTAATTTAGCCCAAAATTAAATTATTTAAAATCTAAAAACTAAATCTTTGTTGGGTATGCCAAAACCCAATCAACTTACCAAAAACGTACCAAAAAATAGGTGGGAAAAGAACAAAAAATGGCTAGGTGGTTAAAAAAAGCTTGGCGGCTTGCGACTGGAGGCACAGCTCGACTATTCATGCGGGCAGTTGGTGCATGTGTGGGTGCACGAGTCGGGTCGGCTCGAAGAGAATGGGCACTCAATCTTTCGACGCTACGACGTTGTTCAGGTTGCGACGAACTCCGTTGGTTGATGACGGAACGGGGCTGCTGAAGATGATGGCTGCCGACTTGCCTTGCGATGGCGAGCGACGAAATGATATAGACGATGATGAAAGCGGCTTGGATGGCGTCGCTTCGACTTGGATGTTGCGAACGAAGGACGGCGCACGGGTCCACTCGATGGCTGCTCACACTACCACGTTGTTGGCGGCAGTGAGTGACGGAGATGTTGGCGAAGACGGAGCGACGACGGCGGGGGATTAGGGTTAGGGTTTTTTTTTGTGGGTGTGATGAAGAAGATGAAATTAATGGGGCATGTCCATCGAGGGTCTATTTTATAATAATAATAACATCATTATTATTCCTTTTCCTTTTTCCAAATAAAACAAATCTTTTCTCTCTCCTCATTTAAAATTCACAAAAACCCCCTTTTACTCAACAATCCCTTTCAATCATACCAACCTTTCACCAATTAATAAAAATTAATAACTATATTTTCCATTATATACTTATTATTTTAAATTTCTTTCTCTCTCTCCACTAAATATCTCTCTCAAAGTAAACATTGTTTTCTAATTATATTACCCATACAATATAATTATTTTAACTTCAATTAACAATTAATTATACAATCGATATAATTAATCTTCACTAATTTAACCAACCAAAAACTAAATGTAAATTCCAACTTAACAACAATTAGATATTTTTCAAATATCCAATAGAATCAAATCTCCATAAGGTAAAGTACTTCAACATTTAAATAACACCCAAAATTTCAAAATTACACTTAAGATAATAAAATTAAATTTCTCAAATTTTGGGGCGTTACACTCTTCCCTCCTTTGAGAAACTTTCGTCCTCGAAAGTTCTAATCCTTGAACAGCTTAGGGTACTGGGCTGTCATGTCCTCTTCTCTCTCCCATGTGGCCTCTTCAACTTCGTGGTTTCGCCAAAGAACCTTGACCAGAGCAATTCCTCGATTACGGAGCATCTTGACCTCCCTTGCCAAAATCTCAAGAGGCTGCTCCTCGCAGCTCAGGTTTGAAGTCAACTACATGCATCGGGTCTGCGACATACTTCCTCAGCATGGAGACATGGAATTTTTCATGCACTGTAGAAAATGATGAGGGCAACGTCAAACGATAAGCTACAGGGCCAATTCGCTCCAGTATCTTAAATGACCCTACAAAACTTGGATCTAGCTTCCCCTTCTTCTCGAACCTCAGAACACCCTTCATAGGTGCTACCTTCAGAAAAACCATGTCTCCCACATCATACTCAAGATCCTTACACTGTACATCAGTATAACTCTTCTGTCTGCTCTGTGCTGTCAACATATGAGCTCTAATCTTCTGTATGGCTTAGTTGGTAGTCTGATCTACAACACTTACCATACAGAGCCTCAAATGGTGCCATGCTAATGGTAGCCTGATAGTTGTTACTGTAGGCGAATTCCATCAAGTGCAAATGAGATGTAACGCCCCAAAATTTGAGGAATTAAATTTTTATTATCTTAAGTGTAAATTTAAAATTTTGGGTATTATTTTAATCGTTGAAGTATTTTACGTTACGGAGGTTTGATCCCATTGGATATTTGAAAAAGATCTCATTGTCTTAATGTTTGGAATTGATGATTGTTGACCTTAGATTATTATGTATTGGGTACTTAATTAATAAAGTAGGATAAAATAATTATGTTATGAAGGTAATAAAATTATTTATTATTTTTGAAAGGGTAAAGGTGATGTGATTGGAGAGAGGGAGAGTAATTGATTTTAAAGGGGAGAGTTGATGGGTTTAAATGAAGAGAGAGAATGAGTAGTTGTTATTTTTGGAGTAAAATAGGGAAAAAGATAAAAGAAGATAATAATTATTATTTTATTATTATTTTATTAAAAAACGACATTGGAAAACGTGGAAGACTATTCATCATCTTCCCCAATTAAACCCTAGTCCCAAACTCCCCAAACCCTAGCCACCGCCGCCGCCCTCCTCCAAATCGTCGCCGTCGAGCGTCTGTCGCAAGCACCGAGCCGATAGTCGAGCCGATAGCCACCCTGTTAGCCGCATCGGAGAGCCGTCCGAGCCGTCCGAACCGTCGAGCGTCAGCCGTAAATAACCCGCGCTCGCAACTTCCCCGCCGTAGTCCGCCCCGTTCTACCATCGACCATCGGCCAACGCCGCGTCGTCGAAAGTCCAAGCCTAGCGTCTCAGCTGTCGTTTGAACCCGGAACCGACCAGCGCACCGCGTCGCTTCCTCGCATGAAGTCGGCCAACCAGCGCCCGCTCGCACAACCTGCATCACGTCCGCGCCCGAGCGCTTCAGTCGCTCCGCAAGCCGCGCCGCTCCACGCCGCAAGCCGCGCCGCTCCACGCCGCAAGCCGCGCCGCTCCACGCCGCAAGCCGCGCCGCTCCACGCCGCAAGCCGCGCCGCTCCACGCCGCAAGCTGCGCCTGCGCCCGTATTCGTGAGCCGCCAGTTGGTTTTTTGTCTCTCCAGCCGAGCCAACCGAGCTGAGGATTCGTGAGCCGCCTGTTTTGACCCACATTTTTCGGTAAGCCTCGGTAGGTTGATTTTGATTGTAACCCATCCAACTAAGGTTATTTTGACCGTATTTAAATTGGTTGTTGGATTAAATTGACTTAGTTAATTGGAAGCCGAGCTGAGGATTCGTCCAACTAAGTCCAAGCCAAGTCCGACCTTGATCTTGGATAAGCCGCTTCAAGTGAGTTTTGGACCAATTTTCTTTGAGGGATAAATTATTAAATTGTGGTCCCTAATCTTTTAGGACTTTCACTGCTTGGAGAGTGTGTTGTTACTGCTAGAATTGGTTGAGTAATCTCCAGGTAAGAGATTCTCCTACTAGCCCTTCGATTATAGTAAAGAGACCGTATGTGAATTTATGGTTACTTAAGAATGATAGCTAAGTACCTAACTCAAGGTTGTGGAGAGAGAGATTGATATTGACATTGTGCCTACTGATCTACTCTATGGTTGGCGAATAATATGTCGATGCTACCGTCTTCGTTCTAATGACATAGTCGTAGTTGAGAATGACTGTTATGATATGTTAGGGTTGGTACGTTATGGTTTGATATGTTATAGCATGAATTGACGTAATTATGACATGTATGACAAGTTAGGATGTGATTGATGAGGTGTTGTGTGCATCCAATGTGTAGGGTATATGTCAGCTTCTTATTAGAGTCGTAGCCACATGGGTGTCCTTCGGGATCACCACTATTATGACACAGACATGATGGAGAGACCCGACGGGGTCGCTCACACTTATGACTGCGTAGTCTGACGGGATTACCAGTCTGACATTGACATTGACATAGATATGATGTGAGTGATCCGATGGGACCGCTCATAGCCCGAGCGTCTTAGGTGTTCCCTTGGGAATTACCAAAGACCAGCATGTTCCTACGGGGACACAGATTGCACGTGTTCGGGGACGTGCCCGTTCAGGGGTACCACTTTTCAGGACTCTAATAAGAAGTTAACGAACACCTAGTGGGACTAGTAGTGGGTCCCTTACTGAGTATTTTATACCCACTCTTTCAATTTCATGTTTTTCAGGTAGAGGCAGAGGTAAGGGCAAGGGCAAGCTGGCGAGCGACCAGAAGTGACCGTGGCGAACCATAGGGATCTCTGCTTCCGCTTTACACCCTTGTTTAAACTTTTAGTATCTGGATTTTTATTATTCTTTATTTATTATTTCGTTTCCTTAAAAGTAGATAGAGCCCGAGTAGGATTTTAATATTTGTTTACATTTCGCACATTACCCTGATTTGGTTTTTAAATAATTAAAATTTTGAGGTTGTCCGTTTTAACCAAACTTTATAACTTTGTTTATGTCATTTACATTTAGTAATGGTTTCGACTTAGTATAAGGAGTTGGGCCGTTACAGTTGGTATCAGAGCCCAATGTTCTAGGTTCTGTAGACTAGCTTACGATGTAAGTTTTTGCTTTGTGTTGTTTTATTTACCCTTATGGCTATGCGGTCCTTCGTCACTCGCCAGATATGTCTTAAGGCCTTGCTAAATGTTATGGTTACAATCTTGCCTGAATGAAATGAGAATAGATAGTATGAATGTTATGTTTTTGTGGTGAAAAATTTCTACTGGTGAAATTTATGGAAAATGTCGCCACGTAGAGGTGCACGTCGAGGGGGTGGTAGGGGAGGTAGAGGAGCTGGACGTGGCCAGTTGAAGGAGTAACCTGCTGTATAGGCAGCCAACCCTGACGCACCTGTCACCCAAGCGGACCTCGCGGCGATGGAGCAGCGACATCAGGATTTGCTACAGGCCGCTTTAGCGCCTTTCCTCGCTGCCCAACAGAACTAGGTCGCCCCTGTTCAGGCCCAGACCGTCACTCCTCCAGTCCATGTGGAAGCTCAGCCTGCGCTAGTTCAACTGTCGGTTGAGGCCAAACACCTGAGAGACTTTAGGAAGTATAATCCTAAAACTTTTGATGGATCCATGGACAACCCCACCAAGACCCAGATGTGGTTGACGTCCATAGAGACTATCTTTCGGTACATGAAGTGCCCAGACGACCAGAAGGTGTAGTGTGCAGTTTTCTTCCTGAAGGATAGAGGCACCGCATGGTGGGAGACTGCCGAGAGGATGCTGGGGGGCGACGTCAGTAAAATAACCTGGGAGCAGTTCAAGGAGAGCTTCTATGCTAAGTTCTTCTCTGCCAACGTGAAGCACGCTAAGCAGCAAGAGTTCCTAAACTTGGAGCAAGGCGATATGACTGTGGAGCAGTACGACGCCGAGTTTGACATGTTGTCCCGTTTTGCTCTCGATGTGGTAAGGGATGAGGCTGCCAGGATTGAGAAGTTCGTTAGGGGTCTCAGGCTAGACCTCTAGGGCATCGTTCGAGCCCTCCGGCCAGCCACTCATGCTGATGCACTACGCATAGCACTGGACTTGAGTCTGCAAGAGAGAGCTGATCCGTCCAAGGTTGCAGGCAGAGGGTCAAGCCTTGGTCAGAAGAGGAAGGCTGAGTCGCAGCTTGCCTTGGCACCGCAGCGAGACCTGAGGTCAGGAGGCGTCTTCCAGCGGCATCGTTAGGAGCTGGCTGCTGCAGGGAGAACTTTGAGGGAGCTACCTGCTTGTGGGAGGTGTGTGAGAGTTCATGGAGGTCGTTGCTTGTTAGGGAGCGGAGTTTGCTTCAGGTGCAAGCAACCAAGACATAACATCGACGTTTGTCCTTAGAAACTCATTTGGACTACCCCACACCAGCCTCCCCTTTCACAGCAGGGAAGAGTTTTTGCCACTACCCGTCAGGAGGCCGAGCGAGCTGGTACTGTTGTGACAGGTATGCTCCCAATCTTGGGGCATTATGCATTTGTACTGTTTGACTCTGGATCATCCCATTCCTTTATATCTTCAGTCTTTGTTCGACAAATGGGTTTAGAAGTTGAACCGTTGGGTAGTACATTGTCGGTTTCTACCCCATCAGGGGCGGTCATGTTGTCAAAAGAAAAGATAAAGGCATGTCAGGTAGGGGTAGCGAACCACATGTTAGACGTGACCCTACTAGTGTTAGACATGCAGGATTTCGATGTAATACTAGGCATGGATTGACTGTATGCTAACCATGCAAGCATAGACTTTTTTCGTAAGGAAGTCGTCTTTAACCCTCCCTCTGGGGCTAGTTTCAAATTTAAAGGGGCAGGAATCGTATGTATACCCAAGGTCATCTCAGCCATGAAGGCTAGTAAACTACTCAGCTAGGGTATCTGGAGCATCTTGGCAAGTGTAATAGATACCAGAGAACCAGAAGTTTCCCTGTCCTCCGAACCAGTGGTAAGGGAGTACCCCGATGTGTTCCCCGACGAGCTTCCAGGACTTCTACCTCCAAGGGAGATAGACTTCGCCATTGAGTTAGAGCCGGGCACTGCTCCTATCTCAAGGGCCCCTTACAGAATGGCTTCAGCTGAGCTAAAGGAGCTAAAGGTGCAGTTGTATGAGTTACTGGACAAGGGTTTTATTCGACCCAGTGTGTCACCTTGGGGAGCACCAGTATTGTTTGTGAAGAAGAAGGATGGATTGATGCGCCATTGCATTGACTACAGAGAGCTGAACAAGGTGACAGTTAAGAATCGCTATCCTTTGCCCAGGATTGATGATCTGTTCGACCAGTTGCAAGGAGCCACCATCTTTTCTAAGATTGACCTGCGATCAGGCTACCACCAATTGAGGATCAGAGATAGTGATATCCCTAAAACCGCTTTTCGTTTGAGATACAGACATTACGAGTTCATTGTGATGTCTTTTGGGTTGACTAATGCTCCTGCGGTATTCATGGACTTGATGAACAAGATGTTCAAAGATTTCTTAGACACGTTTGTCATAGTTTTCATTGATGACATCTTGATTTACTCCAAGACCGAGGCTGAGCATGAGGAGCACTTGCACCAGGTTTTGGAGACTCTTCGAGCCAATAAGTTGTATGCCAAGTTCTCCAAGTGTGAGTTCTGGCTGAAGAAGGTATCTTTCCTTGGACATGTGGTTCCAGTGAGGGAGTTTCTGTAGACCCAGCAAAGGTTAAAGCTATTACTAGTTGGCCTCGACCGTCGACAGTTAGCGAGATTCGTAGTTTCCTGGGTTTGGCAGGTTACTACAGGAGGTTTGTGGAAAACTTCTCTCGTATAGCCAGTCCCTTGACTCAGTTGACCAGGAAGGGGACCCCTTTTGTTTGGAGCCTAACTTGCGAGAGTAGCTTCCAGGAGCTTTAGCAGAAGCTTGTGTCTGCACCGGTCCTGAAAGTGCTAGATGGATCGGGGAGCTTCGTGATCTACAGTGATGCCTCCAACAAAGGACTGGGCTGCGTGCTGATGCAGCAAGGTAGGGTAGTTGCTTATGCCTCTCGCCAGCTGAAGAGTCACGAGCAGAACTATCCTACCCATGGCCTAGAGTTGGCAGCAGTGGTTTTTGCACTGAAGATATGGAGACATTACCTGTACGGTGAGAAGATACAGATTTTCACTTACCATAAGAGCCTGAAGTACTTCTTCACCCAGAAGGAGTTGAACATGAGGTAGAGGAGGTGGCTCGAGTTAGTGAAAGACTATGATTGCGAGATTTTGTATCACCCAAGTAAGGCAAATGTAGTAGCTGACGCGTTGAGTAGGAAGGTTACGCATTCCGCAGAGCTTATCACCAAGCAAGCTCCCTTACTAAGAGATCTCGAGAGAGCGGAGATTGCAGTCTCAGTAGGAGAAGTGACCTCACAGTTGGCCCAGTTTACCGTGCAGCCGACCTTGAGACAGAGGATTATTGTTGCTCAGCTAAATGATCCTTACTTGGTCGAGAAGCGTCTATTAGTAGAGGTAGGGCAAAGTGAGGATTTCTCCATATCCTCTGATGACGAACTTACTTTCGATGGACGTTTGTGCGTGTCAGAAGACAGCGCAGTCAAAGAAGAGCTTTTGAAGGAGGCTCACAGTTCTCCATTTTCTATGCACCCTGGAAGTACGAAGATGTACCAAGACTTGAGGTGTGTCTATTGGTGGAGGAACATGAAGAGAGAAGTGGCAGACTTTGTCATTAGATGCTTGGTGTGCCAGCAGGTGAAGACACCTAGACAGAGGCCAGCAGAGCTATTGCAACCCTTGAGTGTGTTAGGATGGAAATGGGAGAGCGTGTCGATGGACTTCATTACGGGACTGCCCAAGACCCTAAAGGGCTACATGGTCATTTGGGTTGTCGTCGACAGACTCACGAAGTCAACCCACTTTGTGCCAGGGAAATCCACTTACACTGCCAGTAAGTGGGGGCAGTTATATATGACGGAGATAGTGAGACTACATGGAGTACCTGTATCCATCATTTCAGATAGAGATGCTCGTTTCACATCGAAGTTCTGGAAAGAACTTTAGCTAGCCTTAGGCACGAGGCTAGACTTCAGTACAGCTTTTCATCCTCAGACTGACGGTCAAACAGAGAGGTTGAACCAGGTTTTGGAAGATATGCTGCGAGCATGTGTTCTGGAGTTTTAGGGAATTGGGACTCTCACTTGCACTTAATGGAATTCGCCTATAATAACAGCTACCAAGCTACCATCGGCATGGCACCATTTGAGGCTCTGTATGGTAAGTGTTGTAGATCTCCTGTTTGTTGGGGTGAGGTTGGTGAGCAGAGAATGCTAGGCCCCGAGCTAGTTTAGACCACCAACGCAGCCATACAAAAGATTAGAGCCCGCATGTTAACAACACAGAGCAGGCAGAAGAGTTATGCGAGTAGACGGTGTAAGGATCTCGAGTTTGAGGTGGGAGACAGGGTATTTCTGAAGGTAGCACCTATGAAGGGTTTTCTGAAGTTCGAGAAGAAGGGGAAGCTAAGTCCGAGCTTCGTAGGGCCATTTGAGATACTGGAGCGAATTGGCTCTGTAGCTTATCGTTTGGCGCTGCCCCATCTCCTTCTGCAGTGCATGACGTATTCTATGTCTCCATGCTGAGGAAGTATGTCGCAACCCGACACACGTGGTGGACTTCGAGCCATTGCAAATTTATGAAGACTTGAGTTACGAGGAGCAACCGGTTGAGATCTTGGCAAGAGAGGTCAAGATGCTCTGGAGGAATCTCGCTGGTCAAAGTTCTTTGGCAAAACCACGGAGTTGAAGAGGCCACATGAGAGAGAGAAGAGGACATGAGAGCCCAGTACTCTGAGCTGTTTGAGAACTAGAACTTTCGAGGATGAAAGTTTTCAAAGGTGGGGGAAGATTGTAATGCCCCAAAATTCGAGGAATTAAATTTTTATTATCTTAAATGTAAATTTGAAAATTTGGGTATTATTTTAATCGTTGAAGTATTTTACGTTATGGAGGTTTGATCCCATTGGATAATTGAAAAATATCTACTTGTCTTAATGTTTGGAATTGATGATTGTTGACCTTAGATTATTATGTATTGGGTACTTAATTAATGAAGTTTAAGGATAAAATAATTATGTTATAAAGGTAATATAATTATTTATTATTTTTGAAAGGATAAAGGTGATGTGATTGGAGAGAGGGAGAGTAATTGATTTTAAAGGGGAGAGTTGATGGGTTTAAATGAAGAGAGAGAATGGGTGGTTGTTATTTGGAGTAAATAGGGAAAAAGATAAAAGAAGATAATAATTAAAAAGGACATTGGAAAACGTGGAAGACTATTCATCATCTTCCCCAATTAAACCCTAGTCTCAAACTCCCCCAACCATAGCCGCCGCCGCCATCCTCCTCCAGATCGTCGTCGTCGAGCGTCTGTCACAAGCACCGAGCCGATAGCCACCCTGTTAGCCGTGTTGGAGAGCCGGCCGAATCGTCGAGCGTCAGCCGCAAACAACCCACGCTCGCACCTTTCCCGCCGTAGTCCGCCCCGTTCCACTGTTGACCATCGGCCAGCGCCGCATCGTCGAAAGTCTGAGCCCTGCGTCTCAGCCGTCGCCTGAACCCAGAACCGACCCGCGCGTCGCGTCGCTTCACCGCGTGAAGTCAGCCGACCCGCGTCCCTGCCCGCTACTCGACCCACGCCCGCTCGCACAACCCGCATCACGCCTGTGCCCGAGTGCTTCAAGCGCTCCGTAAGTCGCGCCGCTCCACGCTGCAAGCTGCAAGCGGCACTGCTCCACGCCGCAAGCCGCGCCTGCGCCCGTATTCGTGAGCCGCCAGTTGGTCTTTCGCCTCTCTAGCCGCGCCAACCGAGCCGCCAAGCTCCCTATTAGCCCTGTTTTGACCCACATTTTTCGGTAAGCCTCGGTAGGTTGATTTTGATTGTAACCGATCCAACTAAGGTTATTTTGACCCTAAGTAAATTGGTTGTTGGATTAAATTGACATAGTTAATTGGAAGCCGAGCTGAGGATTCGTCCAACTAAGTCCAAGCCAAGTCCGACCTTGATCTTGGATAAGCCGCTTCAAGTGAGTTTTGGA
Source organism: Cucumis melo (assembly GCF_025177605.1). Classification (NCBI taxonomy): domain Eukaryota; kingdom Viridiplantae; phylum Streptophyta; class Magnoliopsida; order Cucurbitales; family Cucurbitaceae; genus Cucumis; species Cucumis melo. The sequence goes on from NC_066863.1 coordinate 10,248,627, forward strand.
CCAATTTTCTTTGAGGGTTAAATTATTAAATTGTGGTCCCTGATCTTTTAGGACTTTCACCGCTTGGGGAGCGTGTTGTTACTGCTAGGATTGGTTGAGTAATCTCCAGGTAAGAGATTCTCCTACTAGCCCTTCGATTATAGCAAAGAGATCGTATGTGAATTTATGGTTACTTAAGAATGATAGCTAAGTACTTAACTCAAGGTTGTGGAAAGAGAAAGATTGATATTGACATTATGCCTACTGATCTACTCTGTGGTTGGCGAATAGTATGTTAATGCTACCGTCTTCGTTCTAATGACATAGTCGTAGTTGAGAATGACTGTTATGATATGTTAGGGTTGGTACGTTATGGTTTGATATGTTATAGCATGAATTGACGTAATTATGACATGTATGACAAGTTAGGATGTGATTGATGAGCTGTTGTGTGCATGCAATGTGTAGGGTGTAAGCTTCTTATTAGAGTCGTACCTACATGGGTGTCCTTCGGGATCACCACTTTTATGACACAGACATGATGGAGAGACCCGACGGGATCGCTCACACTTATGACTGCATAGTCTGACAGGATTACCAGTCTGACATTGACATTGACATAGACGTAACATGAGTGATCTGACGAGACCGCTCACAGCCCGAGCGTTTTAGGTGTTCCCTTGTGAATTACCAAAGATCAGCATGTTCCTACGGGGATGCAGATTCCACGTGTTCGGGACGTGCCAGTTCAGGGGTATCACTTTTCAGGACTCTAATAGGAAGTTAACAGACACCTAGTGGGACTAGTAGTGGGTCCCTTACTGAGTATTTTATACTCACTCTTTCAATTTCATGTTTTTCAGGTAGAGCCAGAGGTAAGGGCAAGGGCAAGCTGGCGAGTAATCAGAAGTGACCGTGGCGAGCCATAAGGATCTATGCTTCCGCTTTAGACCTCAGTTTAAACTTTTAGTATTTGGATTTTTATTATTCATTATTTATTATTTCGTTTCCTTAAAAGTAGATAGGGCCCGAGTAGGATTGTAATATTTGTTTACATTTTGCACATTACCCTGATTTGGTTTTTAAATAATTAAAATTTTGAGGTTGTCCGTTTTAACCAAACTTTATAACTTTGAGGTTGTCCGTTTTAACCGACTGAGTAGGGTAGTTCTGCTCGTGACTCTTCAACTGACGAGAGGCATAAGAAACTACCTTTTCCTGCTGCATCAACACGCAACCTAGTCCTTTCTTGGAAGCATCACTGTAGATTACAAAACTTCCAGATCCATCTGGCACTGTAAGAATTGGCGCAGTCACAAGCTTCTTCTTAAGCTCCTGGAAACTACTCTCACATGCGGGGCTCCAAACAAAGGGAGTCCCTTTCTTGGTCAACTGAGTCAAGGGACTGGCTATACGAGAGAAGTCTTCTACGAACCTCCTGTAATAACCTGCTAAACCCAGAAAACTACGAACCTCGTTGATGGTAAACGGTCGAGGCCAACTAGTAACAACTTCAATCTTTGCTAGGTCTACAGAAACCCCTTCGGTGGACACCACATGTCTAAGAAAGGATAGCTTTTTCAGTCGGAACTCGCACTTGGAAAACTTGGCATACAGCTTATTAGCTCGAAGAGTCCCCAAAACTTGATGCAAATGCTCCTCATGCTCGACCTCTGTCTTGGAGTAAATCAAGATGTCGTCAATAAAAACTATAACAAACGAGTATAAGAAATTTTTAAACACCCTGTTCATCAAGTCCATGAATACGGCAGAAGCTTAGTTAAACCAAAGGACATCACAATGAACTCGTAATGCCCGTATCTGGAACGGAACACAGTCTTAGGAATATCACTATCTTTGATCCTCAGCTGGTGGTAGCCTGAACGTAAATCGATCTTCAAGAAAATAGTGGCTCCTTGCAGCTGATCAAACAAGTCGTCAATCTTAGGCAAGGGATAGCGGTTCTTGACGGTTACCTTATTCAGCTCTCTATAATCAATGCAAAGACGCATCGATCCATCCTTCTTCTTCACAAACAACACTGGCGCTCTCCAAGGTGACACGGTTGGTCGAATAAAGTCCTTGTCCAACAACTCCTACAACTGCACCTTTAGTTCGTTCAGCTCAGTTGGGGCCATTCTATAAGGAGCCCTAGATATAGGAGCAGTGCCTGGCTCTAGCTCAATGGCAAAATCAATCTCCCTAGGAGGTGGGAGTCCTTGAAGCTCATCACGAAAAACGTTGGGGTATTCTCTCACCACCGGCTTAGATGGCAAGGAAACTTTCGGCTCTCTAGTGTCTACTACGCTAGCCAAGATACTCCAAGTACCCTGGTTGAGTAGCTTACTGACCTTCAAAGTTTGAATGACTTTGGGTAGGACTACAGTCCCTGACCCCTTAAACTTAAAGCTAGACACTAAAGGGGGTTAAAAACTACCTCTTTGCGGGAACAGTCAATACTTGCATAGTTGGCAGACAACCAATCCATGCCTAAAATCACATCAAAATCCCGGGTGTCCAACACTAGCAAGGTCACATCCAACACATGGTTCGCTACCTCTACCTGACATGCCTTTATCTTATCTTTAGACAACATGACTTTTCTCGATGGGGTAGAAACAAATAATATACTACCCAACGGTTCAACTTCTAAGCCCACTGGTTGAACAAAAACTGAAGATATGAAAGAATGGGATGACCCAGAGTCAAACAATACAAGTGCGTAATGCCCCAAGATTGGGAGCGTACCTGTCACCACGGTACCAGCTCGCTCGCCTCATGACGAGTAGTGGCAAAAACTCTTCCTTACTGAGAAGCGGGAGGCTGGTGCGGGGTAGTCTCAATGAGTTTATGAGGACAAACGTCAGCGGTATGCCCTGGTTGCTTACTCCTGAAGCAAACCCCGCTCCCTACCAAGAAACGACCTCCATGAACTCTCCTACACCTTGACAAGCAGGTAGCTCTCTCAATGTTTTTCCTGCTGCAGCAAGCTCCTGACGATGCCGCTGGAAGACACCTTCTGACCTCAGGTTTTGCTGCGGTGCCAAGGCAGGCAGTGACTCAACCTTCCTCTTCTGACCAAGGGTTGACCCTCTGCCCACAGCCTTGGACGGAATAGCTCTCTCATGCAGACTCAAGTCCAGTGACAAGCATAGTGCATCAGCATGAGTGGTTGGCCTGAGGGCTCAGACGATACCTTGGACTTCTAGTCTGAGACCTCTAACGAACTTCTCGGTCCTGGCCTCCTCATCCTTCACTACATCAGGGAAAAAACGGGACAACATATCAAACTCAACGTCATATTGCTCCACAGTCATGTCACCTTGCTCCAAGTTCAGGAACTCTTGCTGCTTAGTGTACTTCACGTTGGTAGAGAAGAACTTAACATAGAAGCTCTCCTTGAACTGCTCCCAGGTTATCTTACTGACTTTGCCACCCAGCATCCTCTCTGTAGTCTTCCACCAGGCGGTACTTCTATCTTTTAGGAAGAAAACTGCGCACTGAACATTCTGGTCATTAGGGCATTTCATGTACCTGAAGATTTTCTCTATAGAGGTCAACCACATCTGAGCCTTTGTGGGGTTGTCCATGGACCCGTCAAAAGTTTTAGAATTATACTTCCTAAAGTCCCTCAGATGTTTAGCCTCGGCTGACAACTGGTCTGACTCGATCTGAAGTACCATTGGGCCTAGGCAGGGACAGTCTGGGTCTGAGCAAGGGCGTCTTGGGTCTGAACAGGGGCGATCGAGGCCTGCTGGGCAGCATGAAAAGGAGCTAGCGCGTCCCTCAACATATCCTGATATCTCTTCTCCATGGCAGCAAGGTCTGCTTGAGTGACAAACGCGGTGGGGTCGATAGCTTGCACGGTAGACTGCTCTTCAGGCTGGATACGTCCAGCTCCTCTGCCTCCCCTACCACCCCATCGACATGCACCTCTACGTGGCAGCATCTTTCCTGAAGTTTCACCAGCAGAAACTTTTCACAAAACAGTCATAACACTTATACTATCTACATTTATTCTATTCAAGCAAGGTTATAACCATAACATTAGCAAAGTCTTAAAACATACCTGGCAAGTGACAAAGGACCGTATAGCCATAGGGGTAAAACAAAACAAAACAAAGACTTACATCGTAACTCAGTCTACAGAACCTAGAACATAGGCTCTGATACCAACTGTAACGACTCAACTCCTTATACTAAGCCGAAGTCATTACTAATTTAAAAGATAAATAAAATTTGTAAAATTTTAAAATAGAAAAATAAAACAAAACCTCAAATTTCTCATTAAAATGTAAACAAATGTATTTAGAAATAAGTCAAAAATAAAATCCTAACTCAAACCCTATCTAATTTTAAAGAAGTAAAATAACAAATAAAGAATAAAATAAAAATGCAAATACTAAAATCCAAACTATAACGTAAAGTGGAAACAAATGTATCCCTGTGGCTCGCCACGGTCACTTCTGGTCATTTGCCAGCTTACCTTTGCTCTTACCTCTGCCTCTACCTGAAAAATAGAAATGGAAAGAGTGAGTATAAAAATACTCAGTAAGGGACCCACTACTAGTCCTGCTAGGTGCCTGTTAACTTCCTATTAGAGTCCTGAAGAGTGGTACCCCTGAGCTGGCACGTTCTCAAACACGTGCAATCTGTGATCTCGTAGGAACAAGCTAGTCTGTGGTGAACCCAAGGGAACACCTAAGACGATCAGAATGTGAGTGATCCCGTTGAATCACTCACATCATCTCTATGACAATCTCAGACTGGTGATCCCGTCGGACTACGCAGTCATAAGTGTGAGTGATCCCGTCGGATCTCTCAAATCATGTCTGTGTCAATGTCAATGTCAGACTGATGATCCTGTCAGATTACACAGTCATCAAAAGAGTGGTGATCCTCAATGACATCCATGTGGGTACAACTCTAATAGGTAAAGCTAACATACATCCTATACATAACATGCACATAACATATCGTCAAATCACATCATAACATATCATGCCATAACATGTCATACCATACATAACCTATCATATCATGTCATATCGTGCAATATCATGTCATATCATCCTCAATCACAATACTTTATCAATAAACGTAGGTGATAACATCAATGCATTATCAGCTCTAACACATAATCCTCCCGTAGTCAAAATTACAATATCAATTTCTATCTGTAACCTCAAGTTCTGTAGCTAGTCATCATTAGTACATAACCATTCACACAAGTGGTCTCTTTAAATTAAGCTTAAGGGTTTAGTAGTAGAATCTCTTACCTGGAGATTAGCTTAGTCGAAATCTATAGCAAAATAACACGCTTCCCAAGCGAAAAAGTCTTAGTAATTAGAAAACACTAAATTTAAATAACTTAACCATCTAAACAACCAAAGGCTCAAGAATTCAGTCGAACTAACTTATCCAAGGTCGAGGTTGCAACAAGTTAACCCTTAACTGGAGAAATCCCATACTCCCACTTCTGTTGGTCCAAATGGTCCTTTAAGAGAAATGATTAATTTAACCTAAAATTAAATTATTTAAGATCAAAAAACTAAATCTTTGTTGGGTATGCCAAAACCCAATCAACTTACCAAAAACTTACCAAAAATAGGTGGGAAAAGAACAGAAAATGGCTAGGTGGCTAAAAAAAGCTTGGCGGCTCAGCTGGGACGCAGGCGCGGCTCGCGGCTGAAGGTAGGCGTGGCTCGACTGGGGCGCACGCAGCTCACGTGGGCGGCTGGTGCAGGAGCAGGCGTGCGGCTGGTGCAGGTACAGATGTGCGGGTCGGGTCGAGTCGTGGAGAATGGGTGCTCGATCTTCTGACGACGTGACGCTGTTCAGGTTGCGGCGATCTCTGATGGTTGACGACGGAACGGGCTGGTGGATGACGAATCGACGCTACTGAAGACGACGGCTGCCGACTTGCCTTGCAATGGCGAGCGACGAAATGACACAAACAACGACGAAAGCAGCTCAGACGGCGTCGCTTCGGCTCAGATGCTGTGAACGGAGGACGACGCACGGATCGACTCGGCGGCTGCTCACACTATGGCGTTGTTGGCGGTAGCGAGTGACGGAGATTTTGGCGGAGACAGAGCGGCGGCGGCGGGGGATTAATGTTAGGGTTTTTTTGTGGGTGTGATGAAGAAGATGAAATTAATGGGGCACGTCCATCGAGGGTCTATTTTATAATAATAATAACATTATTATTATTCCTTTTCCTTTTTCCAAATAAAACAAATCTTTTCTCTCTCCTCATTTAAAATTCATAAAGTCCCTTTTTACTCAATAATCCCTTCAATCACACCAACTTTTCACCAATTAATAAAAATATCAAAATCAACTTTTATTAAATAATAACTATATTTTCCATTATATACTTAGTATTTTAAATTTCTTTCTCTCTCTCCACTAAATATCTTTCTCCAAAGTAAACATTCTTTCCTAATTGTATTACCCACACAATATAATTATTTTAACTTCAATTAAAAATTAATTATACAATCGATATAATTAATCTTCACTAATTTAACCAACCAAACCAAATGTAAATTCCACTTAACAACAATTAGATATTTTTCAAATATCCAATAGAATCAAATCTTCATAAGGTAAAGTATTTCAACATTTAAATAACACCCAAAATCTCAAAATTACACTTGATAATAAAATTAAATTCCTCAAATTTTGGGACATTACATGAATACCCATGTGGGTTGTTCAAAAAAAAAAGAGAAGAAGAAAAAGAGAAAAAGAGCGGAGTGTGTATTTTGTTTTCTAATTATCAAGCTAATAACTTAATAGTACTAAAAAAGCATAAATGCTCTAATGAGAACAATTTAATATAGAAAATCAAATGATAATATAGTACATTTAAAATTTGGTAAGGGCTAGAATGGTCCAAAATTTATTCTTCCCCCCAAGCCACTTTTAGTTTAGTAAGAATAAGGGAGTAAGAATAAGGATAAGGATGTTTTAATTGTCTATAAATTAGTTCTCAATTTTTGTTTTAACTTATAACCTCGGGTGGAATTAAGTTAACAAAATAAGCAATGTTTTATATACCATCTTAATTAATATTAACAATTTATAACTATATTTGGTTAGATTCAGAGATAACAATGTAAGTATGTGAGATCAATGATTTTATGGATGAGATAGGAGAGTGAAAGAAACTTGGGATTGAGAGAGATAAATAGAAAAACGTATCATAAAGAAAGATATACATATATTTAGAAATATGTGTTTTTCCATCATTTTTACTTTTAAATAATTGAAAATAAGAATTTTTAAAAAGAAATTAAGAAGTCATCTACGAATAATGGGTGAAAAGAAAAAAAAAACAAAAATCATAACTATGTCCATAACATATACATAATATCAACAACAATTATAACTACATCCACAGTGTTAACAAACATATAAAAAGAAACCAACAACTTTATTTCATACTTGAACATCAATATTTTCAATCCATGTACAAAGTTCAAGTTTGAGCAATTGACCACTGAGAACAAAAATTTCTACATGAAATAGCTATGGTAAAACAATAAGAGAGAAAAAATTTGTATTTTGAATAAAGAATGAAGAAAAATGATAAATGTCATTTGGATTAGGCCTAACCTAGAAATATGCATATTTATAGTAATATAGTTTAAGGAAATAAAAAGTCTATTACTTATAAATTTGAAGAAGATCAAAATTTTAAAGTAAATGTAACGTTGTGCATATAATTATAAATTTGAAGAATATCAAAAGTTTGAGCAAAACATTATATTGAAGATATTTATGAGTATGCGAGTTTAATATTTTTTAGTGGGATTTAATTTAATATTTAGAAGTTTTGACTTTTAATATGACTTTTGAATTGAATTAATTTGAAGTGAATGGGCAAAATTAGGCAAATGGAAGTAATAGTGAAAAGTCTTGTAATGAAATGGTATAAATGGAAGAGAAAGTTTCTCCTCGTCCAACTTTTATATATACTATAGAGATTTTAACTAGTATAAATAAGTTTGTAATTTCCACATTTTAAATAGTAATCTGGATGAATGGTATTTGAAAACATTCTAAAATGTAGAATTTTGTTCTTGTGTGTTCTTGTGATAGAATGCAAAAATATTTGGAGCATTTGCATTCAAGTGAAAATTGATCTGTCTTGCTTATGAAGTGCTTAGGAGATCGAGGGCGGATTGAAGTTTTTAACTTTGTCCAATATATCCTTGATTTATTAAATCACCCAAGTAACTTAAATCTAGCATATCTTATGGGTTAGAAATCAAATTGATTTTGTGGTTGTTGGGGTTGAGTTCTTTAGGTCTTGTTGTTTAAGACGATTCTTAGATCCAATGCTTAAGGGTTTCATATCATTTGGTTTCAGAGCTTTTGGCTCTATATTAGGTATATCTTTCTATTGTTGCAATGTGTCCTTCTCAACTCCAAAGTTCTATTAACCATGTTATGGAACCCCTAGGCATTGGATCTAACTTTGTTCTAATATGGTTCGTATCATTCTCCTCTTCTTCAAGAAGATTTGTCCTCAAATCTAAAGGATCTCTTCCGAATGTAGCTTTCGATAGTCATCTTACAACATTTTTTTTACAGATTTTCAAAATGATGACATTTAATATTGAAGGAAGTTGAATCATAAAACCTTGAAGAAAACAAAATTGTAGATCAAACCTAGATCTAAAACATTGAAGAAGACGGAATTGTAAAATTAGGATTGGAAGTGGCACTTTTTTAGATTTTATATAATGGACAGAAATGTGATGTGATAACTAGAAAAAAAAAAGAAAAATCAAGTAAATAAGAGAAGAACGTATTAAAATAATGGAAAGATATACCCGATCTGATAATCTAGAGCCAAAAGCTCTAATACCAAATGATATGGAACCCCTGAGCATTGGATCTAAGAATCTTGTTAAACAACAAGACCCAAAGAACACAGCCCCAAAATCAATTTAATTTTAACCCATAAGATAGGTTAGATTCAGGTTACGTAGATGATCTAATAAACCAAGGATTGGACAAAGTTTTAAAACTCTCATCAACTCTTGATCTTCAAAGCACTCCACAAGCAAGACAAGAACACACAAGAACAAAATTCTACATTTTAGAATTTTCAAATTTCATTTATCCAAATTCTAGTTTCAAATCTGGAAATTACAATTCTATTTATACTAATTAAAATATTAAATGAAAGATCACAAAATTTAATTTTATGCACTTTCAACTACTATAAAGCAAGTTTTAAAATCCTTGAATTCTTTAAATATTCATGCAATCTATAACAAGAACAAAATTCTACATTTTAGATTTTTCAAATTTCATTCATCCAAATTCTTATTTTAAATGTGGAAATTACAACCCTATTTATATTAATTAAAATATTAAATGAAAAGTCACAACATTTAATTTTATGCACTTTTCAACTACTATAATAACTATTATAATAAATGAAAACACATAACATTAAATAAATACATAAATTCTTAATAAACATTTAATTTTATGACTTTTAGGTTGTCGAAATAACTTTTTAAACTTCCAAGCATTATATCTCTTCAATATCTTCATTTTATTCGATTATGATTTATTGGTTTGTATCATTATACCTAGGCAAACTTATTGGGTGCATTGCTCCTAGTTAGATTTTTATAAAACCAAGGCATTGCACCGCGAGCTTTCTATTTCTTTAGAAAAATTGATATGTTGATGCTACTGACAGGTGGATAAGTTAGTAAAAAAAGGGATGACGAACGCTATGCACTTAGAAAGGTTATAAGATAAAAGGGGAAAAAAGGAAGGACTTGGACCTGAACAGTTAAGGACACTCAAAAAGGTTCAAAGAGGGACGCAAAATCAGTGATATTAGTGTAGAAAAGATGTTGTCGAACCATAGACTTTTGGCACATTGGGCGAACAATTCGGTCAACTTCATTTTAGACAGAGATCATAATGTGTATCATTTCTTTTTGACAAATCATATGTGTAAATTGGTAGGGTTTGATACTTGAATAAATATTGTACTTTTGGAAAATAATTATTGATATATTGTAGTTTTGAAAATATTTAGAAGAGTGTGGTAGTTTTAGTCTTGAACCTAAGACATTGCTAATACTTTTTTTAATTTAAATTTCTTGCATCCGTTCGTATTCATTTTAATAGTTTTGTCAAACAAATTTAAATTTTGTTATTGCTCTTCAATATTTAAATTTATATGAATATTTCTAAATAATTAAATAATTAGATGAACTGTTTTTAATAATGATGCATAATTAAAAAATTAAATGTAAATTAAAATAATTTTTAATAACCAAATTACATTTATTTGATTGATAAAAGAAAATCAATGTGTTCCACAACCCGGACGTCGTCGATTTCGAGCTGGTTGTCAACGTCGACTCTGAACTCTATGTTGTTCTCGGTTCTCTTGGTTCTCTTGTTTTTGTTGGTACTCTTGTCGATCTGATATATCTGCAGATGCTTCATGATACAGATATTTGTTATGTTCCCCGTAGCCACGTCCGTGTCCATGCATGTAAGAAGTTGATGGACCGACATCCATGTATGAAGATAATGGACCGATCCCTGCATCACAATATCCTGTACCGACCTCAAAATCACAATATCTGCTCCAAATGTTGGCATCATCGTCATCGGACTACCATAACCAGTCTGGCTCTATGTTTGTATCGTAGGAGGCACTTCTTCCACATTATGGTAAACTTCATCGAGTTCAACTTCTTCCACTCGAACACATCCCCTATGAGCTGGTGGAGGTACAATAGGTAGATCGTACATATTATGTATCTCCTCCATGTACCTCTCATTATTATTACATATATCAAGGACTTGTTGTGGATCATTTGCTACATCACGAAGTCTTGCATTGTTCGATCTATGTAAATTGTAAAAAAATTTGAAATATTTCATTGAATAAATAATTTAAGTAATTATACAATATTTAAATATGTATCAGATGACCCACGACTGGTCCTGGTCGAGTGATGTAGAGCCTCGTAATATTATTATACCAATGGATGTATTCTTGAGTCACATCCATATCAAATTGCTGAATCGAAACTCTTATTGTCATAAATTTCTACGAGATCGCCATCGCACTACTAAATGTGCAACACTGTCGGATCAATCTGTAACTCTCAAGTCAATGTTATGAAGAAGTGGCTCAATATTGCATACTGATGGGAGATTTTGTTTAAGGTCGAACTGTCTAAGCACCCTATCGGGATGATGCCACTCACCAATATAGAAACATATGAGAGGATTGATGGTCCGCCATATATCTTGACTGTTCTTACAAAAATTTGGCAAATTATCAATCACATCTTTGTAAGACTCCTAAATAATATGAAACATCACACATTACATTAAAAATAAATAAATATATGTTTACTAATGAATAAAGAAATTAAAATTTCAGTATCGACATACCTAATCACGCTGAAGAAGGTTGAACATGTACCTATACTGACTAACTACATGAGTAGCCGATCCAGTTACACAAAATTGGTCTCTCCAACTGTATTAATAAAGTAATTTTAGATTTCAAAAATATAAAAAAGCGGCAAAGTATTTACACTATGTAGAACAATTCCGATCGTTTAATTAATTGGATTACACGATCGTTTAGATTTGGCTACACGATCGTTTAGATTTGGGGTTCCAAATCTAAATGGTTTGTTTTTCAAAATTTTGTACACGATCGTTTAGATTTTGCTATACAATCATTTAGATTTGGGGTTTCAAATCTAAACGATTTTTTCTCAAAATTTGGTATACGATCCTTTAGATTTGGCTGCACGATCGTTTAGATTTAGCTACACGATCGTTTAGATTTGGGGTTCCAAATCTAAACGATTTTTTTCAAAATTTGGTATACGACCGTTTAGATTTGGCTACACGATCATTTACATTTGGTGTTTTGTTACATTTGTGTAAGTTTCCCTTTGATTTAATTATATCACTCATTTAGTATTAAACTATTGTTTGATATAAATTAAAATAAAATAGCATACCGTGAACCAAGTGCTCGTCCAGGTAGTAGATGATCATTTGCATGTGTAAGCTGTGGAGCTATTGTGGGAAATCGTTCCCAAGCCCATATTTGAAGAAGTATCAACGGACCAACAATGTCATGAACATCTCGCTTCGATGCTTTGCATAGTTGTCTATACAACCATGCCAAGCACGCTCCACCCCATGAGTATCGACCCGCCTCATGTAAATCACCCAATAGTGGCAGGAACATCAGATGCACAAAACTACCTGATTTATCATAAAATAGACTTCCACCCATTAATTGTAAAATGTATGCTCTTGCATATCTGATCACAATTTCCTCTTCTACATCGTCATCAAGTCCTGGAAATTGTGATGCCAACCACGTGAGATTTAATCTTGATCCCTTTATTTTATTAGCAGGTGGGACCACACCAAGTAACATCTGACATAAATTTATCCAGTCTTCATGCACTTGACTGATAACAGGTTCTCCATCGACAGGTATCCCTAACAATACTTCTATGTCCTGTAAGGTGATAATGCACTCTCTAGTGGGCATATGAAACGTATGCGTCTCTGGTCTCCATCTCTCAATGAGTGCAGTAATAAGGTACCAATCTAACTGGATGAAACCCAATCTAGCCACCCCATAAAATCTAGATACTTGGAGTAGAGGCAATATTTTACGGTGAAGTGGGATATTGCGTTGGACTACTGCCTCTCTACGTATACAATCCAACTCACCTACCGTTCTATCATCCCACACAATTGAAGATCGATGAAAAGATTGATCATATAGAACATTAGAATCAATCGGTCTTGGGTTTAAAGTCATAATCTACACAAAAAATATTAATTAGAAAGTAAACAAGTAGGTACAACAAAAAATGCTACATAATGGATAAAATAAGTTTATCGAACTAGTTGGTACACAAAAAAAAATTAAGTACACAATTTCTTAATTATCAGGTGCTCGTCTCTGTAGCAAAGGACATTTCCTTCGATTTGGACCTCGTTGACCACAAAATCCACATTTTACTTGAGAACTTGGTTCCCTCCAATCCATCTCATTATGATATCGTGAACTTTTCGATCGACCGGGTTTTCTCAACAATGATGGGTCAGGATGTAAGACGGGCATAACAGGTGTGATCCAGTAATCTTCATGTGGTATTGGTTGAAACTTAGGAGAGTAAGATGAAACATACGTTGAAAGTTTGTAGTAGTTCTTAATGAAATTTTCGTAGTTCATGTTAAATCGCGAACAAACCGCCATACAAGACGAACATGGTATGCCAAAAGCTTGCCATTTGTTACATGAACAGTATCGTTCTGAAGCATTCAACCTTAATATTTGAATATTTCCTCCTTCCGCATTAAGGCTATGGCATTCGGTTTTCACATGAAACACGCCTTCATGTCGATCATATGATTGCACCTCATGTTTACTAGATCTTGCAGCCCATTTCAAGATTTTATCAAGTGCGTACCTGCAAAGTGACTTCGCTTAGTACCGTAGACTTATTCAAAACTAATTGCATGTTATAAATTATTATCGAGTGTATTTATCTCGACGTTCCAATGAAACTCTGATTTCTTCTCTTCTTTTCTCAAAATAATTGACACATTTATAGAATGTTGCTTGAGCAAGAGCATTTATCGACAACATTCGAGCTCCTTTTAGGACTCCATTCATGCACTCTGATAGATTTGTCGTCATCCATCCATACCTAAATCTGTCGTCATGTGGTTGAGTCCATTGCTCAATATCAATGTCGTAAAAAAAGCTCAAACAGTTGCTGTTAATTTGTCTGATGTCTTCAATTGCTTTATTAAAATTGCGAATTTGGAATTGACATCCGACACGATATACATAATTTTTCAATGTATTAAACTTAAACTTTTTATTGAAGTTGGTGACAATATGACGCAAACAGAACCTATGGTGACACTGAGGTTCTATCCATCCGTTTGTTGGATTGTTTACAGCTGATATAATGTCAGCATGTCGATCTGAAACTAAACATATCTCATCATGGAATACAACTTTTTTGAGGTGCTGAAAAAACCACTCCCAGGAATCTACAGATTCCTCATCTACAATTGCAAACGCAAGTGGGAGAAGATGTCTGTTTGAGTCGACGAATGTGGCTATTAGCAACTTGCCTCGATATTTACCATATAAGTGAGTGCCATCTATCTGAATAATCGGCCGACATCGTGCCATCTATCTGAATAATCGGCCGACATCGATTAAAGACTTCTATACAAGGACCAAATGCCCAAAATACAGAAGTGAGAACAACATGCCCTTCAATGTTTGTGTCACGCACTCTCCATTCCACGCATGTTCCAGGATTAGTGTGTTTAACCATATACAGCCACTTGGGTAAAAGTTTATATGATTCGTCCCAGTCACCGAACACTTTTGCCACCACTTTTCTTTTACCATCCCATGCTCTGTGATAAGGAACACGATATCCAAATTTTGTTTTCATGTGAGACGTAGTTGTACGATGCTGATTGATGATTTTTCTTTTACAGCATCACAAAACTCTCGGGCCATCATTGAAGAATCCAATTGTACATGACTCTGACTGAGTTCAGAATAAAAACACGTGTGTTGCTCAAGTAATTTAGTAATCTCGAACATACCATGTGCTTTTTTCTTCGATGCACGAAGCCTCCACGTGCACCCTTTTACCCACTTCTTACATCGAATTGCCCAAATAGTCGGTGTTGATTCCACTAAATCATATGGTGCATGATTCTTAATGGATAATATTTTACTATATGTTGAAGTGTTTCTTTATCTTGACATATCATTCCCTTATACAATTCTGAATTGTCAACAACCACAGGGGCTACAATCGGGTCATGTTCACGAATACTATCTATTACATCCATATCTATCTGAGTGAGTGTATTTGATGGTAATTCATGTTCACGACCATCAAAGTCAAACTCTTCAAACTCATCATCCGTTTCTGTTCGAAAGTCCATATATTCATTATTAGCCACCATTTCTTCATCATCATATACCGACAATGCAACTAGTTCAAAGTCTGGGACAATAACCTGAGTTCGATCTTCGAGCTGACCAAATGGTTCTGAATTTAGGTTTCTATTCAAACCCTCTATACTCACATTGACATATAGATGCACCATGTTCGGGATTGGCATTGCAATTGAAAACATAGTTTTCATTGCTTGTTCATTTGGTATAGGGAATGACATAAACCTTATTAGTCCCGAGGGAGTTAGATTTGGATGTCTATATATAATTTCTATATCACTTATGCGTATATCTATACCAACTGATGATC
Organism: Cucumis melo; assembly: GCF_025177605.1. NCBI lineage: Eukaryota > Viridiplantae > Streptophyta > Magnoliopsida > Cucurbitales > Cucurbitaceae > Cucumis > Cucumis melo. The sequence continues at coordinate 10,263,959 of NC_066863.1, forward strand.
CTACGATTTCAATAAATTGTTCAAAGACAATTCTACTGTTTACACTTATGGTAAAACCTCCACAAGTTGGTTGGTCATAATCGATTCCATCAATACCATCAATCATATTACCATTCATAAACAACATAAATCCCAAAATTTTGTCCGCCATTTTCTAAGAAAATAAAAAACTAACAATATATTATAAAAATATAAAACAACAAAATTATCTTTGATTATTTAACAACAAAATCTAATAAAATTATGTTTTACAAAATTATGCTTAATAATTAAACATAAATCTAAATCCCTTAAATTTAACAAAATCTAACAAAAAGTAAAACAATTATAACAAAATTATCTTTAATTATTTAACAACAAATTTAATGTTTAACGTAACTAATAAAATTTAACAAAGCTTAATTAATTAAATATAAATCTAAACCTTTTTAATTTAACAAAATCTAACAACAATTAAAATAATAATAACAAAATAATCTTTAATTATTTAACAACAAAATCTAACAAAATTATGTTTAATAAAACCAATAAAATTTAACAAAATTATCATTAATTATTTAACAACAAAACTAACAAAAATTAATTAAACATAAATCTATAACCATTCCCTTTAACAAAATCTAACAATAATTAAAATAATAACGATAATAAAATTAAAGAAAAACATACTCTGTCACCGATGAGGGAGATCTCATTCTTTGTTGGAAAGAAAAAGAAGAAGATAAGTAGTGGTTAATTCACTGGAAGAAAGAAAAAAAATATGTGGGAAAGAAGAAGATTGGAAAAAGACGAGAAAATACGTGGGGAAGAAGAAAATTGGAAGGAGATTTTAGGAAAGAAAAATGATTACGGGTAGTATTTTTGATGGAATGGTCGTGAAAAACCATTCACGCAAGCAAAATAAGGCAGAGGTGCTAGGAAGAAGTAAGTGTGAGATTCAGATTCTTTTTTTTTTCAACGTAAGACCAGACCTTTGTTTTGTTTTTTTTAAATATGGGAAAAAATCGTTTCTACCAAATTTTGAAAAAAAATCGTTTACGATCGTATACCAAATTTTGAATTTTTTTTTTTAGATTTGGAACCCCAAATCATCTTTCTTCTTTTCTTTTTTACGTAGATGGTGTATAGAAAATATTGAAAAAATTGGTTAGACATCAGAGTAACCAAAATTAAAAGATAGTGTATAAAGAATATTGAAAAAAAATCGTTTATACCAAATTTTGAAAAAAAATTGTTTAGATTTAGGGTAGCCAAATCTAAACGATCGTGTAGGAAAATCTAAACGATCGTATAGCCAAATCTAAACGATCATGTAGCAAAATCTAAACGATTGTATACCAAATTTTGAAAAAAAAAATTTAGATTTGGAATCCCAAATCTAAACGATCGTATACTAAATTTTGAAAAAAAATGGTTTAGATTTGGGGTAGCCAAATCTAAACGATTGTGTAGACAAATCTAAACGGTCGTGTACCCAAATAATTAAACGATCATGTACCAACCAAATATATTACGTGCATTGCTGACGGGGCATTTTTGGTATTTTACACTGTGTCCTTTCCAAGGTCTGGTCTCTGTTTGATTTTTTTTTTAAATATAGGTCGGGTGTTCAACACCCGATCTAACTACAATATTATAATAAATATTTTCAAAACAACCGTATATATCTAAATTTTTTTCTTATTTACTATATTTAAATAAAAGGTCCGTTTGTATCACTATACCTAGGCAAACTTATTGGGTGCATTGCTCCTAGTTAGATTTTTATAAAACCAAGGCGTTGCGCCGCGAGCTTTCTATTTCTTTAGAAAAATTGATATGTTGATGCTACTGACAGGTGGATAAGTTAGTAAAAAAAGGGATGATGAACGCTCTACACTTAGAAAGCTTATTATAAGATAAAAGGGGAAAAAAAGGAAGGACTTAGACCTGAACAGTTAAGAACACTTAAAAAGGTTCAAAGAGGGACGCGAAATCAGTGATATTAGTGTAGAAAAGATGTTGTTGAACCATCGACTTTTGGCGCATTTGGGAGAACAGTGCGGTCAACTTCATTTTAGGCAGAGATCATAATGTGTATCATTGCTTTATGACAAATCAAATGTGTAAATTTGTAGGGTTTGATAATTGGACTAACGATTTCTCCAACACTTAATTTGTAGGATTTTGGTGGACTCGAGAGCATATCTTTCAATACATTGAATATGATTAATGCGTCGAAAGCTAAAATTAAGGTGAAGAAAAATCTATGTGGTTTTTTACCAGCAACAATCAAATTGAAGGATGATTTTTGTGGAAAAAATTATCTTAACTTTGGAGTTATTGAAGTTATTAAACTACTTCAAGCATTGAGAGCCCACTCTAAATTCACTCTAAGTCTCATAAACTTTTAAAAAAAGAAACTTGTTCTCTTAGAAAACTCAAGAACATATAAGAAAAGAATATTGTTCTCTTGAAAACTCACTTTCTTTCTAAACTTCAATTTTCTTCCATTGATTTGATTCTTTTCTCTTGCATACAAATAAAGAAAATGAACTCTTTATATAGTGAAGGGATGAAAACATTTTCCAGCGGAAGAATTATAGAGACCCAATTTTAATTGGAACCTTAAAATTACCAATACATTGGCAAAAATTACAAAACTATTTTTATGGTTAAACATGCTTTGAAGAAAAATACAAAGAAGAAAGCTTACGCTCGTTGACGACTCTGAATCTACCAATCACCAATTTGGGCACCACCACTTGGAAACCTTCCTATTCTCTGATTGAGATAGTTTGTGGGAACCAAAAATGGAATAAGGAAATTTTTCTTTAGAGAGGAAATTTGTTCAGAGAGAACGGGAGAGCAATTCAAACTTCGTAGAACTCACACCTCTGATTTTCGTTACGCAAAAAATTTTCTCTCTTCTTCCGACTGAAGAAGAGGGAAGTTAGAGAGAATAAATGGGAACGTGAAAAAACCACCCACATTCCTTATTAATTTAATAAATAAATATTAAATTAATTAATTAATTAAATAATATTTCATTAATATTTCATTTAAATCATATTTAAATGAATATCTCTCACATAACCTATAGTTTTAATTTAATTAATTTAATTAAATCAAATTTAATTAAACGAAATTAAACTAAACTATTAATTATTTCTCCAATTAATTAATTTCTAAATTAACTATCTTATATTTAATTTAATCCAAATTTTGAATCATATTCAAATATAAATTTCTCTTATAACCTATAGTTTTAATATGTATCACATACACATTAAATTTTAACCTATAGTTTTAATATGAATCTAATTCACATTAAACTAATATTTGAATTCATTCAAATATTTTATTCTCTCGTAATTTAATTTTGAATCATATCCAAAATTAAATTTATATAATAAAGTCTAATTAGAATATAAACTTTATATTATAATGTATCAATATACATTATATTAATTCCCAAAGTAAATTTGAACATTTCAAATTACAACCAATATAAATAAATCTCATTAATCTATATGAGCTAGGAAGGGGACCTAATGGACCTACAGATCATAAGCTACAACGATATGAGATTAATTAGATAAACTCATTAATCACATTAATCAATATTCGTTAATTGTGTATACACTCCACTAAAGACTCACAACTGAACTCTTCTCACTGTAGATATATTTCTGTATCAACGGATATAGACTAATACCAGTAAGTTAGTCCTTCACAAGTGTTCGTAACACCAGTAGAGTCAAATTACCGTTTTACCCCTAGGTTACTTCTAGTCCTTAAATACCAGTGGTCCTCTAATGAACAACCTTTTTATGGTCCAACCATTAAATAGAGGGTAGGGCCCTTTGTTCAAGTCCCGGAGACATCTTTTAAGGGAACACTTATCTACTTACCCTAAAGGTGAGAATGAGTGAATTCCATCTCCCCACTCGGTCTTGTCCCCAAAATGATAAGCATATTGAATAGGCAATTTGGCTACTCTCACCCGTACAAATCAAAGGACAATCCCTCACAAATAGGAGTTCATAATACACTCAGGATTAAGACTAAGTCACCTAAGTCATCCTAATGAAATAGAAATTCAACTAGTTAACGAAGTTACATCTAGTGATTACTATTTCATGGTCCAGTCTTATGCAAACTCATTGCATAGGATACCCTCACTCGCATGTCGCATACATAGACGCATTGGATCAATGTGTTTGTATCAAATACAAAGTGAGCTGTATCCATAGTGTTAACACGATAAGGTACCCAACCTTAACCCTATACTATAGACCCTTTAAGCTGATCTTAAACATTAATCCCCGTATGTCTCTACATACTGTTCAAGACTCATCAAACAACTTAGGATGTTAGTTTATTGGATTTATGTTATTAAGACAAAACTAATAATATAATCAATAACACTTATTGAAAATATAATAATAAAACACTTTATTAATGACGATCAATTGATTATATTTAATATCTACGAGTTTTAGGACATAAAACCCAACATATAGTATTCACAACTTTCTGCAGCGGAAAAACAATTTACAACCTTTGAAACTTTACTCTGTCACCTAGTACTTTCACATATCACGACTTTTAACTTCTAGGCGACAAAGTTAAAGAGATAATAACAAAAAAGTGGGAATAACTGAACTTCTTCTCTTTATTACCTTTAACACATTTATCAGGTTATGAGTTTCAAATTACATTACTCTTGCAACGACCCAACTCTTTATACTAAGCTAAGGTCATTACTACTTAAATGATAATAAAACTTTATTAATTTAAAATCTCAAATACTCATTAAAATCATAAATAACTAAAGTAAGTAGAAATAAATCTTAAAAATAAAATCCTAGTCGGGCCCTATCTAGTTTCAAAAAGAGAAATAATGAAAGTACAAAATACTGAAATAAAAAAACAAATAACGTAACGGCAGAAGAAGAAGTGTTTTCCTATGGCACGCGACGGTCACTTCTTGTCATTCGCCAGCTTGCCTCTACCCTTACCTCTACCTCTTGTCATTCGCCAGCTTTCCTCTACCCTTACCTCTACCTCTGCCTGAAAAATTAAACATAAAAGAGTGAGTATAAAAAAAATATACTCAGTAAGGGATCTACTATTAGTTCCGCTAGGTGTCTGTTAACTTCTTATTAGAGTCTTGTAAAGTGGCACCCCTAAACTGGCACGTTTTCGAACATGCACAATTGTTAATCCCATAGGAACATCTCGGGTCGTCGGTGAACCCAAAGAAACACATAAGACAAAACTGGTCTTCAGTGAACTCAAAAGAAGTATTAAGACAATCGGACTGCGAGTGACCCCGTCGAATCACTCGTAAAATATCATCTCATACTGGACTGGTGATCCTGTCGGACTACTTAGTCATACAAAGGTGGTGATCCCGAGGGACACCCATGTGGGTGCGACTCTAATAGATAAAGTTAACAGTACACACTAACCATAGCATGTAGCATAACATAACATCATAAGCATGACATGAATATTAATCGTAGTATTCTTAATCAAGATTAACATTTCATGCATACTTATCAACATCATCAAATATCATCATCAACATATCTTATGTCATAATTATCAGTCATCTTAAACATAAAATCTCTCATGACTATCAGTCATCATAAACATAAACTCATTAAAATTATCATCAACATATCTCATGTCATAGCTACCTCAATGCATAATGGAAAAATTACATGCAAGCTCTTACTTCAGTTTGAAGGTCTAGTAGGAGAATCTCTTACCTGGAGATTAGGTTAATCTAAATATAATCCTGACAGCAAGATCAAGCTTCCCAAGAATAAATCCTAAATAGTAAGGGTAAATAGCTAAGTTTAAAAAGTTAATTAACAGTTGCTTAAGGATCAAAAAATCTAATTAATTCAACTTACCCAAAGTTGAAGTTGAAACCAAATTACCCTTGATTGGAGAAAAATTTTCATTGCACAAACTTTTAGTTAAAATCTAACCAAATAAATTCAAAATTAAATTATTTAGAGTCCAAAAATCAATCTTTGTTGCGTATGCCAAAAACCCAATCAACTTACAAAAACTAACTAAAATAGGTGGAAAAAAGGACAAAATTAAGACTGGCGGCTCAACGATGGCTTGGCTAAGGAGGAACCAGCTAGGCGGCTCGGCTTGAAAGACAGGGCGGCTCACGACTCACAATTGGAGGAGGCAGGCATGCACAGGGGAGGCTCAGCGCAGCTTGGATCCAGCAGATATGCGGCTTACGGCTAAATTCGTGTGCAGTGCAGGTAGGGCTCAGCTAAGGCACGCTCGACTCATATGAGGATGCGGCTGCTCGACGACGACTGATGAAACACGAAGCTCGGTGGCACAGATGAAACCCAAACGATGGTCGACGACTAACGAGGGAGGAGACACACGGTTTACAATGATCGGTGACGCTCATGGTGGTTCGCGAACAACAGAGCAGCGACGGAACGAACGGACTCGTCGATGGCACAACGACGCTTGTGATGAAGATAGAAACGAACGGCTGATGCAGCTGGGGAAAAATGGCTTGCACGGATCGCGTAGGCTTGCGCAACGGTCGTCGATTGGAGATGGGTGGCGGTGGACTTGAGTGGTTTTAGGGATTGTGAAGAAGAAGGGTGAATAGTAACCTCACGCAAATCGAGGCCCTATTTAAAGAAATAATAATATTGTTATTATTATTTTTACTTTTACTTTTTCCCTCATTTACTCAACCTTTTCCAACTAATGCAAATAAATCTTCTCTTTCTTCATTAAAACCCATCAAATCTTCTTTTTATCTTTCCTAAAACAAAATATCCTTAAATAATTATATTATCTTCATAATATAATTATTTTCACTTCAAATTTAATTAATTATATAATCATATATAATTAATCAAAGTTTGCTAAATTACAAATCACTTAAAACAAACAATTTCTACAGTTACCAAAATTAAACTTAAGATAATTAAGAATAAATTACCTTAATTTGGGGCATTACAACTTTTTCTTGCGGAACATAAAACTTAAGGTGGTGTCTGGTCCACCTTTCCTTGTCCATCACCTGACATTGCTCGTTGTGCAGAGGTGTTTAGGAGCATAAGAACTCCGATCTCATCATTCTCTTTTGAGTTACAACTCATGGAAAATCTTTAGGGCTTCCTTTCCCAGGCTCAATTCCTTCACACTCTTCGCCTTCAACCCCACACTATGACGCGTCAGACAGTCCTTCTATGATATGAGCTGGAGCCCTCCATATTAAAGAGAGATGCACTTACCTACCGGATACTTCAACGCACAATGAGATACCATGGCTAGCACGCCATGTAAGACTACAAAGTAACTCTGCTTTTCCTCCTTAATTAGGCTACAATACCTCATAACCAACCTTCGCATGGCCTCAATGCTTGAAAACCTGTGGAGGGGAAATACTTAAAATGTAAGTCAAACAAACATAGTGTGGCGATGGGTTTTAAGAAAACCTTTTTGAGAAAACCCATAGAAACCCACAATCATAATAATATCAAGCCACAACAGATAAAGTATACTCATCGAACAGTTAACACAATCGCATAATCCAAAACAGTTCAACAATCACACATCGAGCGTTATAATGCCATATGTTGGAACCATTTCGCATCAAGCTCAATTCTGAGACCTGGGGTTTTTTCCTCACCTAAACCTAGGATTCACTCTCATCGGTATCATGCCAGTTACTGGGATTTTCATCAGCGTCCTGCCACATTCATTCATTCTCGGGCCTGGGAGTCAAACTCAACCAGCATCCCATTACCTTCTTACTCAGACTTTATATAGCGAGTGCTACAATACCATACGCTAGATTTATTTCACAACAAGCTTGGCTCTAAGACCTGTGATTTTCACCTCACCTAGACTAGGGATTTACTCTCACCGGCATTATGCAAGTTACTTAGGATTACCACCAGTGTCCCACCACATTCATTCATTCTCAAACCTGGGAGTCACGCTCAACAAGTATCCCATCATCGTCTTACTCACACAACCACACGAATACAATAAGGGAGCAACAACTCACCACTTACCCTTAACACGGAATTATCATAGATTAGTGATGCATCTTATAAAGATAACCACAGAGGAAAGAATACTCAACATATAACATTTATAGAACATCACTTTGAGTGAGGATCATAACAATAGTTTAGAAATCACATTAGGAATTGATTAACCATTAACAACGGTTTATAAATCATGCTTTATCACCTTATGAAGAATACTCATATTCATGGAAAACATTTAACCTTTTGCTAAAGAACATTCATAACTCACCATTATTTTTAGAAAATATTTATGAATTTTTTTTAACATTCACATAAATAAGGTTCTTAAAACATACATCATCATTCACAAAAGGGTAATCAATCATAGGTAATGCTCGTAAATCACATTTATTACTTTTAAACAATGCTTGTAAAATGAAACAGTGTAAACAATGTAGCATTCACAACAAAACATATAGTTCATCTTGTCACTCATAGAACATACTTAGCCTCAACTTCCTCCTTCCTCCTCTGCTATTGGATTCCTATCGTCAAGTGGTTCTCTCAACCGGTCGTTCAGCATTTAGGTTTCTCCATGACTTTTTTGTTTTAGAAATCTAATACTTTTGAACGACTTTTCTCTTTAGGGTTTTAATCTTATTTATAGTGGTCTCTCATAGTCAAGGATCACTTTTACGCTTTACACGTGTCACCTTACTTAATTTTTCATGCCATGCAGCCAACTCAAACTCGACATGTAGGCTATTCATTAGCTTGGACATTTTCTCAAGATGCATACCTTATCTCCTTGGAAAGCCAAGCTCTTTAATTTTTTAATCCTTATATCTTCTTAAGAAGCAACAGATATTAATTTTCCTCGACGAGTTGTCAAGTCATCATGACAAGAAACTTCCTCGCCTCCACTTCATTAGAAATAGAAACCTCTTCTCGCATTATCATGTGGAACGCCTAACTCACGGCATTCGACACATCCTTCTTTCTTGCCATCATTTCTCATCATGTTACTTGCCATCTCACGATAGAAATTAGGCTTGAGCAACTTTTGTGTCGCCTTTCTCTTTTCACGTCGTTTTTCTTTGTAGAATGTCTCATAATTCTCTGGATAACTTTCCAGCAAGGATCATCTTTGACACAACCTCCTTTCTTCGGATCAGGGCCTCACATTTCAACTCCTCATTTTCTTCTCTCTATTCCTTAACAAAATCAGGCCCAAAGCAAAATCGAAAAGATAGAAATGTTAAAAAACATTCCCATATTATCTTAAGCACTTCCCAAGGTTTTTCATTTGAAAGAAAAAATCTATGAAATTCTTGGCTAAAAGTCATTAAAAGCCCAGATAATCAATGTAACGCCCCAAAATTTGAGGAATTTAATTTTATTATCTTAAGTGTAATTTTAATTAATATTTCATTTAAATCATATTTAAATGAATATCTCTCACATAACCTATAGTTTTAATTTAATTAATTTAATTTAATCAAATTAAACTAAACTATTAATTAATTCTCCAATTAATTAATTTCTAAATTAAATATCTTATATTTAATTTAATCCATAATTTGAATCATATTCAAATATAAATTTCTCTCATAACTTATAGTTTTAATATGAATCTAATTCACATTAAACTAATATTTGAACTTATTCAAATATTTTATTCTCTCATAATTTAATTTTGAATCATATCCAAAATTAAATTTGTATAATAAAGTCTAATTAAAATATAAAGTTTATATTATAATGTATCAATATACATTATATTAATTCCCAAAGTAAATTTGAACATTTCAAATTACAAACAATATAAATAAATCTCATTACTCTTTATGAGCTAGGAAGGGAACCTAATGGACCTACAGATCAGAAGCTACAACGATATGAGATTAATTGGCTAAACTCATTAACCACATTAATCAATATTCGTTAACTGTGTGTACACTCCACTAAAGACTCACAACTGAACTCTTCTCACTGTAGATATATTTCTGTGTCCATGGATATAGACCAATACCAGTAAGTTAGTCCTTCACAAGTGTTCTTAACTTCAGCTGGGTCAAATTACCGTTTTACCCCTGGGTTACCTCTAGTCCTTAAATACCAGTGGTCCTCTAATGAACAACCTGTTTATGGTCCAACCACTAAACAGAAACCCCTCTCGTGCCATAGAGAGGGTAGGACACTTTGTTCAAGTCCCGGAGACACCATTTAAGGGAACACTTATCTACTTACCCTAAAGGTGGGAAAGAGTGAATTCCATCTTGTGTGATTATGTTCCCAGCTCTCCACTCGGTTTTGTCCCCAAAATGATAAGAATATTGAGTCGACAATCTGGCCACTCTCATTCATATAAATCAAAGGAAAATCCCTCACAAACAGAAGTTCATAATACACTCAGGATTAAGACTAAGTTACTTAGGTCATCCTAATGAAATAGCATTCCAACTAGTTAACAGAGTTACATGTAGTGATTACTATTTCGTGGTCCAGTCTTATGCAAACTCATTGCATAGGATACCCTCACTCGCATGTCGCATACATGGACGCATTGGATCAATGTGTTTGTATCAAATACAAAGTGAGCCGTATCCATACCCAACCTTAACCCTATACTATAGACCCTTTAAGTTGATCTTGAACATTAATCCCTGTATGTCTACATACTGTTAAAGACTCATCAAACAACTTAGGATGTTAGTTTATTGGATTTAGGTTATTAAGACAAAACTAATAAAATAATCAATAGCACTTATTGAAATTAAATAATAAAACACTTTATTAATGACGGTCAATTGATTATATTTACTATCTACGAGTTTTAGGACATAAAACCCAACCAACTCCCACTTGGACTAAAACTCTAGTCCTTATGGGATGTACATAATAAAGTAATCCTCAAACATTGGAAATGGTAAAATGTACAAGTATATTACATAAAACGTATATATACAAATACAATAAACTAGGGCATCCTCATACCCATTACACATCTCCCACTTGCCCTAGGTTACCTAATGTACATATCTCGTAGACCTAGACTTTCTAGATTACCCTCGAACACTTTAGCCGTGAGAGTCTTCGTAAATGGATCAGCAATGTTGTGCTCCGAATCGATCTTGGTGACGATCACATCCGCTCGTTGCACAATCTCCCGTATCAGATGATACTTCCTCTCTATGTGTTTCCCTCGTTTATGGCTGCGAGGTTCTTTAGAATTGGCTACTGCCCCACTGTTATCACAATATAGAGTGATGGGCAAGTTCATGTTTGGAACAACTTCCAAATCATGTAGGAACTTCCTAAGCCAAACTGCTTCTTTTGCTACTTCACAAGTAGCGACGTATTCAGCCTCCATTGTAGAGTCTGCAATGCATCCTTGCTTGATGCTACGCCATACTATAGCTCCCCCATTTAGGGTGAACACTGATCCTGATGTGGATTTCCTAGAATCCTTATCGGTTTGGAAATCAGAATCAGTATATCTAATAAGGATCAAATCCTTAACTCCATACACAAGCATGTAATCTCTCATTCTCCTAAGATACTTGAGAATAATTTTAACCACCGTCCAGTGGTCTAACCCTAGGTTGGACTAATACCTACTAACTATTCCCACTGCATAACAAATGTCTGGCCTAGTGCAGAGCATAGCATACATTAAGCTGCCCACAACTGAGGCATAGGGAATACGTCTCATATCCTTAACTTCTTGAGGTGTCTTAAGACACTGTTCCTTAGACAAGTGAACCCCATGCCTGAAAGGTAATAAATCCTTCTTAGAGTTCTACATCGAATATCGAACCAACATTTTATCGATATAGGTTGCTTGAGACTGTGCTAGCGTTTTTTTCTTACAATCCCTTATGATTTGGATCCCAAGAACATATTGTACCTCTCCTAAATCTTTCATTTGGAATTGGGCTGCTAGCCAAGCTTTAACGTCAGTAAGGTATCCCACATCATTCCCAATGAGGAGGATATCGTCCACATAAAGTACTAAAAAAGTTACTTTTCCTTTGTTGATTTTCTTATATACACAAGGTTCATCAACATTTTGGTCAAAACCGTAGGATTTGATCGTAGTATCAAACCTAATGTTCTAAGATCTAGATGCTTGTTTCAACCCATAGATGGATAGATTCAGCTTGCAAACTTTTTGCTCTTGACCTTGGGTTATGAACCGCTCGGGCTGAGACATAAAGATACTCTCTTCAAGATTGCCATTCAGAAAAGCAGTCTTGACATCCATTTGCCATATTTCATAATCATAAAATGTGGCGATGGACAAGAGAATCCTTATAGACTTTAACATAGCAACAGGAGAAAAAGTTTCCTCATAGTCAACCCCTTCCCTTTGGGTATACCCTTTTGCCACAAGTCTAGCTTTAAAGGTCTGTACCTTTCCAGCTGAATCTCTCTTTCTCTTATAGATCCATTTGCACCCTATAGGTTTTACCCCTTCAGGTAGATCTACAAGCTCCCACACTGAATTGAAGTACATAGACTTCATTTCAAGGTCCGTGACTTTGACCCATTGGTCCTTATCTACATCATTCATTGCCTGTTTATAGGACAATGGATCCTCAACACCATCATCTGGTCTGACAACCTGAGTTTCAGTTAAACCCAAATAATAGTTAGGTTGTGATACAACCCTCCCACTGCATCGAGGCATTCTCAACGATTGAGAAGGATGAGATTGACCTGATGTGGTGGTTTCATCAACTCTTGATGAGGGACCAACTTCATCAACAACCCTTGTTGAGTCATCAGTAGCTTCACTTAATACTAATTTTCTTCGTGGTTTATGATTTCTCATGTGGTCTTCTTCCAAGAAAGTAGCATTTGTCGATACAAACACTCTATTTTCTTGTGGATCGAAGAATAGACCACCTCTCGTCTCTTTAGGGTAACCAACAAATTAGCATAACCTTGAACGAGGTTCCAACTTCTTGGGATTTGTCACTAACACGTGTGCTGGACAACCCCAAATTCTGAAATGACTTAAACTAGGTTTACGTCCTCTCCATAACTCGAAAGGTGTTCCAGAAACACTCTTCGAGGGAACATTGTTCAAGATATGAACTGCAGTCTCTACTGCATACCCCCAAAACGAGCTAGGCAATTGAGCGTAACTCATCATTGAACGAACCATGTCTAACAAGGTTCTATTTCTTCTTTCTGATACACCATTTTGTTGAGGTGTACCAGGTGCTGAGAGTTGGGGTTGGATTCCATGTTCTATCATATAGTCCTGGAATCTCAAATCCATGTACTCTCCACCTCAATCAGATCGAAGTATTTTAATCTTTTTACTTAATAGATTTTCAACTTCAGTCTTATACTCCTTGAACTTTTCAAGAGCTTCAGACTTATGCTCCATTAAGTATAAATAACCATACCTAGAATAATCATTTATAAAAGAGATGAAGTATTCAAAACCCCTTCTAGCTTTTACATTCATCGAACCACAGAGGTCTGAATGTATAAGTTCTAAAGGCTCTTTGGCTCTATAACCTTTTCCAGTAAAAAGGTCTCTTTGTCATTTTACCTTCAAGACAAGATTCACATGGAGGTAATGAATCATCTTTTAACTTATTTAGAAGTCCATTCTTTACCAATCTCCCGAGCCGATCGAGATTTATGTGACCTAATCTTAAATGCCAAAGATAGGTATTGTTATTTGGAGAAATTCTTTGCCTTTTATTTTGAGTATTAGCAGTTCTAAACATCTCATGATTTAAAACTGCTTTTGCTTCATTAGGTCTTAATACATACAAGTTGTTTTCAAGCTTAGCTGAACAAATATGTACACCATTCTTAGAAATGGACGCTTCATTCATAGAAAAATTAATTGAGTACATATGTTCAATAAGACAAGAAACGGAAACTAAGTTCCTTTTAATTTTAGGAACTATGTACAAGTTTTCCAAAAACATGAATTTATTTCCGAAAAACAACTTAGCATCTCCCACTGCACGAGCTGAAATGACATCTCCCATTCCAACCATGAGTGTCATCTCACTCTCCACAAGCTGCTTGAAGGAACTAGTTTCTTGTAAAAAAAGAACAAACATGGTTAGTGGCCCCTGAATCAAGTATCCAGGCATTTTGGTCATTTTCCACTAAACATGTTTCCAAGACAAGTAAATCATATTTACCTTCCTTTTCTTTTTTCTTAACAAGGTACTTAGGGTAATTTGTTTTCCAATGCTCATCAACATTGCAGCGAAAACATTTCCTCTTGATGGCTACCTTAGCCTTCCCTTTGTCCTCAACAGCAATAGTAGGACCTTTCCCTTTCCCTTCTTTCCTCTTTTGAATTTTCTCAGATCCAGAAGATGAAGGTACAAACCTCCTCTTAGAATGGGCATCATTTGCCTCTTGTTTGATCTGAATGGATGGTTGCCCAAACATCTATCTAAGAGAGTCCATGATCTGACGTGCAGTGACCATGATCTCATGTTTCTTACTTAGTATGTCAGACATACTAGCCAAGATGTGGAGGCGAGCCTTGTCAATGGCCTTTGTCCAACGGTCATATGCATCCCTAACACTTTGGGATGCATATTTAGTGGGGAAAGGAGGACATTCTCCATTAAGACGAAGCTTAGATGAGCGATAACTAGAATCATATTCAGTTTCGATTTCCACATCGCATAATTTTCACTGGTTAATTGATCTTTTTTAAGCAATGCAATAATTAAGGAAGACATGCTGAAATAGCAAACAATTGACCATATTAGTTATCTTTGTCTTAACCCATTACATAAAACAATCCAATCAATTCAGCAAAAACAAACAATCAAAGAACCCTAATAAAACTAGTGATTTAGTTTTTGCAACGATACTTCAGAAGTTTAGAACAAAAATCACCGAAGGGTGATCAATTATTCTTCTTCTGAATTGAGACAATCTCAACTAATTACTAATACCAGAATAACTCTTATTCCTATAGTTCTTAGCTATCGTTGTTCGGTCAAGAATTCATTAACTAACTTAATTCATCCCGTAAGTGTGACCCTACCATTTTCAGACCCCAGAGGTACGCTTCAACAGGCTACCGTTAGGAAAGACAACTGTTGAAGATTAACCTAAGAAATCCTATCCATTTCTGGAGTTTGCGATGTTCCGACTTATATGATCAAGTCATCCGAAGGGATGGTCGCTCCAGAACGACACGCAGGCGGATCATAGAAATCTCACGGTGCAACCTAATGGAGGAGACCGTAGGATACATTGACACGCGTCCTTCTCCCACTTACTATGAACATTTCCCCTATTCACCTTGTTATTGACCCATACAAACACTTTTCGAAGGGAGGCCGTGCCCAGGGCGACACGAAGCCGAGTATGGATCTCACATGTGAACTCTTAGGGACGTGAGAGAAAAAAATTGATATATCATATATACCATTTTTCTCCCACTAAAATGTTCTATTAATTTAGGGTTTAGTTGCACTTAGCTAAATTCCGGCTAAATGAATCTAACTAAGTCTATTCTTATTATAACACTTATAATAAAACTTTACACTAAAGTTTCTAGGTGTATTAAACCATTTAATTTACCTAGTGACATCTTATGCTAATAGGAATAAGGTTAATTCAACGCCGGTTCCGGGTCAGTTCTCAGGTAGGAGGTGTTCCGTAAACCGTCAACTTAAGTACCCCCAGCCTTAGACAGAACTTTACCGGTGGAGTTCCCTTATAACCTTAAATCCTATTTGTCCTATTTAGTTTCATTAAACTAAAAATAAGACTTAATTCTAATCCTATTAGAATTAATGTGATCTTAGGTCTATTTAATTTTAAACAATTTAAAATTACACCAAATTAATCCTAAGATCCTATATTTGCATGCAACTCTTAATTATAGGTTGACGGTTTCTAATAATCAAATTTTATAACTATTATAAAATTAGTTAATCAGCCCTATAATTATGCATACTATGGTTTAAATAATTAAAATCAAATTATAATTAAATAAAACCATATTACATGCGTACATTATATTAATATAACAATTATATTAAACTATGGATATAATATGCACAATGCAAATTAATTTTCATCTTTTATTAATATAACAATTATATTAAAAAATATGAAAATCAATCAAGCATACACAATACATTAATTTAAATATAACAAATTATATTTAACTAAGTAATGTCATGCATCATGCTTATTCAATTTCATATATTTAAAATATCAACATATTTTAAATTACTCATGAAATTCATAATCATGCATTAAAACCATACATTATAACATTTATAATATATAAAACTGCATGAACATGCTTAACCTAAGGTGGGATTTATCTAAATGACATCCATAAAGCATTTAAATAACAATTGAACCTGTAAAATTGGCCTCTATGATAAAATGAAGCAATAATTACAATAATAAAGCCTTAAAATATCCTAAAAGTGCTTTCAAAGCTCCAAAACCGGCCTTAAAACCTTCAAAAAGCTTCAAACCGGCTAAAAATGCTTGAACTGGCCTAAAATATGAAGAACCGGCCCAAAACCGCTTGAACCGACACCATATGAAAAAACCAGAGCCGAACCCAGCCGACCGCGCCGAACCGTCCGTACAGTCGAGCCGAACCGAGCCGTTCGTACAACCGAGCCGAACCGAGCCGTCCGTATGTAACGACCCAACTTTCCGGACTAAGCTGAGGTCACTACCAAATACCAAAACTCGACCATTCAACATAAAATTTAAAACGGACCGGTTACGATTCATTAAAAGCATTAGTAACATTACAAAAAAGACAGTTTCGGGCCCTATTTTAAATCAATCATAAAAAGTCTCAAATAAAAACTCAAGTCATCAGTTCAAAATCACAAGTCAAATATTCTGACAAAAATACATAGCGGAAGCGATAAGAAAACCAGACGCGTCCATATGGCCTTCACGCGTCCTTCCTGCCTCTCGTTGGTCTGCCCCTCGCTGTGCCCTTACCTGAAAAGTTAAAGAAGAGAAAAGGGTGAGTATAAACATACCCAGTAAGGGACCCACTACTGGGCCCGCTAGGGGACAACAGTTAACTTCCTATTCGGGGGTACCCTACATAACAGTCTAGTGGTTCCGTAGAACGCACATATCAGTCTAGTGCTCCCGAAGGATGCACATATCAGTCTAGTGCTCCCGAAGGATGCACACATCAGTCTAGTGCTCCCGAAGGATGCACACATCAGTCTAGTGCTCCCGAAGGATGCACATATCCATAAGGCACACTACCCCATAGATGAAGCTAACCGTTACCCCTCAGTCCATACTAAACCGTCTACAACAGTCACACCCCAACGGCATTCATATTACAATTCCGCCATAGGCTTTGTCAGTCAAATAGTATAGGTTTAAACAACTACATCCTCAGTTGCTATACGCATCACCAATTTTCGCACACCATTAAGGAAAACCCTAGACCCAATCAACTAACCAACCAAAACCGGACTCACTGTCCTTCCCCGTCCAAACTCCATGATCAACATCCAGACCAATGATTACTACATACTGAACCGTAACTTCAAGGTCCATCAACATAAAATCCCAATCTACAATTAGCAGTCACAGTACCTTTACATCAGACAAAATATAATAACAGTGCTTAACAGTCAACACACATACAGTTATTCAGTACAGTCACTAACGTGTAATCCCCTGTGGATTACTACGTTGTCAGCCTCGATCCGAGGTCCAGTAGTAGGAAAACCCTTACCTGATACTCGGTTGTGCCCCTCGATCGAATCCACGCTCAACGGATCAACCTAAACGAAAACACAAAGGTTTTAGTTGATGACTCTAGTAGAAGTCGTTTTAAAAGGTCCGAAACGACACCCGTTGACTTACCCAAGGAAAGGAAAGCTATCTATAAACAAGCCTGCCGCAGAACCCAAGAACTTAAACGTCAATTCCTTAATACCTTCAAGGGAATGAAAGATAGGACCAAAGCTTATTCCAATATTCAAACTCGCATCGGATGCAGCAACATTAGGGAATTCATCAAAACAATCCTTACCGAAAACTCACCGTGACCCGGAGTGGAGGAAGGAAGGCTTAGGTGGCTCGGCTCGGCTTGGCTTGACCTCGGCTCACAGCTCGGCTCACTCTCGGCTCGGCTCGGCTTGGCCTCGACTCAGCTCGGCTCGGCTCGGCTTCGGCTCGGCTCGGCTCGGCTTCGACTCAACTCGGCTCGACTTCGACTCAACTCGGCTCGCGGCTCGGCTCGCGGCTCGGTTCTCGACTCGCGGCTCGCGGCTTGGCTCGGATCGCTACTCGGCTCGGCTCGCGGCTCGCGGCTTGGGTTGGTTTGGTTTTCGGCTCGGGTAGCTCGCGGCTCGGCTCGAAATGGGTTCTCGGGTCGGGTTGGATGAGACCGAGCAGCCACGGTTGGTTTATTATCTTCCGGCGAACGAGGGCGGCGGCGATTCGCATACGACGCACGAGGCACGACACAGAAAGGAGGTGATACCACCTGCGGTTGGGACAGAGGCGGCCGGCAGGTCTGTTGTTGTGTGAGGCCGAGGAGAGATCGGAAAAGGATGGGCGCGGCAGACGAAGGCTAGGGCGGTGAGATTCCGACGACGGAGACGAAGGCGGCAGTGTTGGCGCTGGCGGAGAATAAGGAGAAGGTTGAAGAGAACAGTGGTGGCGTTGTCGGATGGAGAAGAGATGAAGAAGAAGGAGAAGGAGGAACGGAGATGGTGGCGGCGCTTCGTGAAGGCGAGGGGGGGGTGTGTGTTCGCGCGCGCCCTTTTAGGGTTTTTTAAAAAAAAAAATTTATTATATATATATATATATATATATACTTTTAATAATTATAAAATAATAATAATAATATAAAGTAACAATAATAATATATAATAATATTAATATTAAATAATAAAAATAAATTAACATTAGATAATAATAATGTTATTGTTTTAAAATAATAATATTACTATAATATTAAATAATAATAATAATTAAAATATTAATATTAAAATAAATAAAATAAATAATAATAATAATAATATAATTAATATTATATTATTATTATATCAATTTACACCAACATTTTAGATTTCCGAAAAAAAATTTACATAAAACGAGAAAATTTTTACCTCGAATTTTCGGGGCGTTACACCGTACAACTGAGCCGAACCGAGCTGTGGAAGCCGTCCGTACATCCGGTGACGTAATCCCTTCTTCAACCTCCAGACGCGGAATTTTTTTTTTCGCTTCGGTTTCCGTACAGAATCGAAAAACTCTCCGTTGATGGCCTTCTGGTTGTCCGTTTTGGGCAAATTTGGTGTCAAAAAACTCAGAAAAACACCTCAAATCCAAAAATTGGACTCTAAATTACAGATTTGTAAATTAAAATGCCCAAAAACGCATGAACCTTTACATTTTGATCTTATCAAAACAGTAAATCTATGGCCAAAATTACATAAACATTCAATTGCAAAAACCACATTCATAATGCAGAGATCCCACCTAACCAATGGAAATTTTTAAAATTCTCAATTAAAATTGAGATGGCTCTGATACCAATTGAAGGGATGAAAATCCTTTACAGCGGAAAAAATACAGAAACTCAATTTTAATTGGAACCTTAAAAATACCAATACATTGGCACTTTGAAAAAAATACAGAGAAGAAAAAAAAACTTACGCTCGTTGACGACTCTAAATCTACCAATCACCAAATTTTGGGCACCACCACTTGGAAACCTTCCTATTATCTGATTGAGATGGTTTGTGGGAACCAAAATTGGAATAAGAGAATGGAGAGAATTTTTTTTTTCCAGAGAGAATGGATAGACTTCTTCGCATAACTCACTCCTGTAATTTTTTTGTTACACAAAAAAAATTCCCTCTTCTTCGGTCGGAAGAAGAGGGAAGTTAGAGAGAATAACTTGGAACGTGGGAAAACCACCGAAACAGGAGTTCATAATATAATGTATCAATATACATTATATTAATTCCCAAAAGTAAATTTGAATATCTCAAATTACAACCAATATAAATAAATCTCATTACTCCTTATGAGCTAGGAAGGGGACCTAATGGACCTACAGATCAGAAGCTACAACGATATGAGATTAATTGGCTAAACTCATTAACCACATTAATCAATATTCGTTAACTGTGTGTACACTCCACTAAAGACTCACAACTGAACTCTTCTCACTGTAGATATATTTCTGTGTCCACGGATATAGACTAATACCAGTAAGTTAGTCCTTCACAAGTGTTCGTAACTCCAGCTGGGTCAAATTACCATTTTACCCCTGGGTTACCTCTAGTCCTTAAATACCAGTGCTCCTCTAATGAACAACCTGTTTATGGTCCAACCACTAGACAGAAACCCATCTCATGCCATAGAGAGGATAGGGCCCTTTGTTCAAGTCCCGGAGACACCATTTAAGGGAACACTTATCTACTTACCCTAAAGGTGGGGAAGAGTGAATTTCATCTTGTGTGAATATGTTCCCAGCTCTCCACTCGGTCTTGTCCCCAAAATGATAAGAATATTGAGTCCACAATCTGGCCACTCTCACTCGTATAAATCAAAGGACAATCCCTCGCAAACAGGAGTTCATAATACACTCAAGATTAAGACTAAGTTACCTAGGTCATCCTAATGAAATAGCATTCCAACTAGTTAACGGAGTTACATCTAGTGATTACTATTTTGTGGTCCAGTCTTATGCAAACTCATTGTATAGGATACCCTCACTCGCATGTCACATACATGAACGCATTTGATCAATGTGTTTGTATCAAATACAAAGTGAGCCATATCCATAGTGTTAACTGGATAAGGTACCCAACCTTAACCCTATACTATAGACCTTTTAAGCTGATCTTGAACATTAATCCCTGCATGTCTCTACATACTGTTAAAGACTCATCAAATAACTTAGGATGTTAGTTTATTGGATTTAGGTTATTAATACAAAACTAATAAAATAATCAATAACACTTATTGAAATTAAATAATAAAACACTTTATTAATGACGGTCAATTGATTATATTTACTATCTATGAGTTTTAGGACATGAAACCCAACAATGGCATGATATGTTATGATATGATTTGATGATGTGTTATGTGTATGCTATGGATAGGGTGTATGTTAGCTTTACCTGTTAGAGTCGTACCCATATGAGTGTCCTTCGGGATCACCACTCTTTTTTATGACTATGTAGTCCGACGAGACCACCAGTCTGACAATGACATTGACATAGACATGATTTGAGTGATTCGATGGAACACTCGCAACCCGATCATCTTAGGTGTTCGTTTGGGTTCACCAAAGACGAGCTTGTTCCTACGAGATCACTGTTTGCACGTGTTCGGAAACGTGCCAGTTCAGGGGTACCACTTTTTAGGACTCTAATAGGAGGTTAACAGACACCTAACGGGACTAGTAGTGGGTCCTTTACTGAGTATATTTTTATACTCATTCTTTCCATTTCTTTTTTCAGACAGAGGTAGAGGTAAGAGCAATGACAAGCTGGCAAATGACTAGAAGTGACCGTGGTAAGCCATAGGGACATGTTTGCTTCCGCTTACGTCACATGTCAGATTTCAGTGTCGATATGCTTTCATTTTATTTTCTATTTATTTTCCTTGTTTTTCCCTTTAAAACTAGTAGGGTCTGAGATAGGAATTCCGTTTTAATTTATTTCTGTACATTCTATTTATAATTTTAACGACAATTTGCAGTTTTGTTTTTTTTTATTTACTTTAAATAAATTTTAATTCTTTTCTTTTAAAGTAAAGTCCACAAATTAGTATAAGAGGTTGGGTCTTTACAGTTGGTATCAGAGTCTATGTTTTAGGTTCTGTAGATTAACTTACAATGTAAGTTTTTTTTTTTGTTTTATTACCCCTATGGCTATACGGTCTTTCGTCACTCACCAGGTATGTTTTAAGACTTTGCGAATGTTATGGTTATGACCTTGCCTAAATTTAATAAAAATAGATAGTATAAGTGTTATAACTGTTTTGCGAAAAGTTTCTACTGGTGAAACTTCAGGAAAGATGCCGCCACGTAGAGGTGCACGTCGAGGGGGTCGTAGAGGAGGCAGAGGAGCTGGACGTAGCTAGCCTTAGGAGCAAAATGATAACTTAAGAGATTTAGATGTAGGAAAAGATTTCTTAAGTAATTTAAATTCTGAAATCAATTTAATTTCAAGAATAAGTTTTCAAAAATGTTATTGTTTAATTACATTAAAAATAGAAGATTTCAAAACTACTTTAAAGGCACTAATAGACTCAGGTACTGATCAAAATTGTGTTCAAGAAGGATTAATTTCTACAAAATATTTTGAAAAAACCATAGAGGTTCTTACCGGAGCAAATGGAAAAAGATTAAATATCAAATTTAAACTTTCAAAAGTACATATTTGTAATAAAGAACATTGTTTCAAAACTTCTTTTCTTTTAGTTAAAGATCTTCGTCAAGGATTAATTCTTCGAACACCTTTTATTACTCAACTATATCCTTTAATGATAATAGAAAAAGGATTAGTAACAAAGAAATTTGGAAAAGAATTGATTTTTGAATTTATCACTCCAATTTTACCTCATAAAATATTAGAAATTAATGTTTTGAAATGTGAGCAAATAAAAAGAAAACAAAAACAAATTAGTTTTCTAAAAGAAGAAATTGATTACAAAAGAATTGAAGAAAAATTGAAAGAATTTTCAATACAAAATAGAATAAAAGAAATTCAATTAAAAATTGAAAAAGAAATTTGTTCCAATTTACCAAATGCATTTTGGGAAAGAAAAAAAACACATAGTTGATCTTCCATATTCCAAAGAATTTAATGAATCGGTTATCCCAACAAAGGCTAGACCTATGCAAATGAATTCAAACTTACTAACACATTGCAGGAAAGAAATTCAAGACTTATTAGATAAAAGTTTAATAAGACCTTCAAAAAGTTCATGGTCATGTGCCTCCTTTTATGTTAACAACGCTGCCAAAAAGGAGCGTGGAGTTCCAAGGTTAGTAGTCAACTACAAATCTTTAAACAAAGTTTTGTAATGGATTAGATATCCAATTCCTAATAAACAAGATTTACTCAAAAGAATTGCAAATGCAAACATATTTTCAAAATTTGATATGAAATCCGGATTTTGGCAAATTCAAATTTCCGAAAAAGATTAATATAAGACGGCTATGTTCCATTCGGATAGTATGAATGGAATGTAATGCCTTTTGGGCTAAAAAATGCACCATCAGAATTTCAAAAAATTATGTATGATATTTTTAATAATTTTTAAGATTTTACAATTGTTTATATTGATGATGTTTTAGTTTTTTCTCCAAGCATAGAAAAACATTTTAAGCATATCAATATTTTTATAGATATCATAAAAAGAAATGGTTTGGTAGTCTCTCTACCAAAAGTCAAATTATTTGAAATAAAAATAAGATTTTTGGGCTTTGAAATCCATCTAGGTAAAATTAAGCCCATTCAGAGATCAATTGAGTTTGCTTCAAATTTTTCTGATCAAATCTTAGATAAAACCCAACTTCAAAGATTTTTTGGGCTGTTTAAATTATGTATCTTATTTTATTCAAAACATCAGGCTCATTTGCAAACCACTATACCAAAGGTTAAAGAAAAATCCAAAACCGTAGTTTGAAAACATACCCAAACTATTCAAAAAATCAAGTCTTTAGTCAAATCAATCCCTTGCCTCAGTTTAATTAAATCAAAAGAAAATCTTATCGTTGAAATCGATGCCTCTAATATCAGATATGGAGGAATCCTAAAACAGTGTTTAGATAAGACCGAATCAATAATCTGATTTCGTTTAGAAATTTGGAATGACACACAAAAAAATTACTCAACAGTAAAAAAGAAATTACTTGCAATAGTTGTTTGTGTTCAAAAATTCCAAGGTGAATTGATTAATAAAAGATTCATTATCAAAACTAATTCTAGAGCATCAAAATTTGTGTTAAAAAAAGATGTAAAAAATCTTGTCTCAAAACAAATTTTTGCCAAATGGCAAGCCATACTGTCTTGCTTTGATTTTGAAATTGTGTCTATAAAAGGAGAACAAAACTCCTTAGCTGATTATCTATCAAAGGAGTTTCTAACTCCAAAAATTTCTCTCCTTTCTAAACACTCTCTCTCGAAAGAAAATGAGTTCGGAAAAGGGAAGTGCTAGAGGAAGAACAAACTCTATCTCTTCAAAGGGCAATCGGCCATCTTCTTCTAATTTTGCATCCTCACCTATGAGTGTAGATCAATATGCAATGGATTTAGGGTTTACCACGGTAACCCGATCCAAATCAAGATCGTCCGGCATATGGATTAGGTCTCCCACGAAGTCATCAACTCTACCTAGGCCTTCGGTCAATCTTATCTGTCCTTCTGGCGGAGTCGTTCAAATGAGGCCTCATGCCTCTTCTTCATCCAATAGGGAGTCTTCTACTCCTCCTACAACTTATTCTCAGGTTGTTACCCCCAATAAAAAGTTTGTGCCAAGACCCGAGATCAAATCTTATTTTCAAAAGTCTATCTTGTTTATGATCCTATCATAGAACCTAAATATCAAAGTCTCACTTTAAAAGAGACAGTTTCAAAAATCTTTCCGGAGGACTTTAATTTTCTTCCTAAACACCTCAGAAAAACAAGAAAATTTTATAAGTTTATTCTAGTAGACACAAAGTCTGTAGAAATAGCTCATTTTTCAGAAAAAAAACGATCCTTAAAAAATTGCTTATTCGAAATTTAAAATTTTCAAAGCAATCAATCTAACTCATTGGAATCAAAGAAATTTTATAGAAAAATCCCTTTTGAAACCTTTCGTTCCTCAATCCTTCTCATACCAAGATTATATTGAAGCTTGGTATAGAGTACTTTGGTTTACAAATAGAAACCACTCATGGTTTATTTCTTTTCATCAAAACGCCTACAAAATTAATTTTTCCTTATTCAATGGTGGACTAATTTTGGTCTTAGAGACGATATTCTACCAACTCCAATTCAAGAATCATATTTTTATTTCTCAAGAACAATTCAAAATAATTATTTTCATAATTCAATGAGATTTTGCCTTTACTTTCAAATTCCATGGATATTTTGTTGGAGCTACAACATAGCATCATATCCTCAATACAAGATGTTGGTCAAGAATCTAAAAATCAAATGGTGGGAAAAATACAATTTTCAGCATGTCACCATCAAACACATAAAAGAATTGTTCGCAGAGAACGGATATCTACAAGACATTGATCAAAGAAAGAATGTCGAGTTCTTAAATGAAAAATCAAAGCTTCTTGCAGCACTTGCTCAGGCCACAACTGATGCAAATTTCTAGAGGTTATTATCAATGGCAGTAAATGCTTCTTCATCTTCAAAATCACCATCTTCTTCCATACAGGAAGACGAAGAATAAGTAGATCCAGAATATGATCTAAACGATCCATTTCTCGACTCACAGCCTATGTGAGCTCCAAATCAAAAAGCCTATTTCAAAAGAAAAATAGGTTCAATATAGAGTCTTCTTAGAGAAGATTTCTATTCAAAATTACTATATTTACTTTCTATACATATTATATATATATATATATATATATATATATATATATAAATTAAAAATAAATAAATAAATAAATAAAATGTAAATTCTCATCTTTAGTATAATTAAGGAGTAAACTTTTGAAAAATTTCTAGTTTACTCTGTAAATATTGTTCTGTCATTAAGAAATCTAGAAAAAAATTGAAGACAACAAGCGCTAATAAAGACCAAGTCCAAAGAGTTAAAATGAAATTATATATTTCATGGAGTGTTCAACTACGTTTGATGGTCCCGGCCGTAAGTCGCAATGATGAAGTGCGATGAGTCCATTGGTCAGTCTGTAATCCGCCGTAGGAATACAATTAATAGATACATGATTTACTACTTGTAAAAAAGGACAACGAATATAGAACAATGCTTAAATATTTCCCATGGATAAATGGCCGACAAAAAAGTTTATATATGTTCTTCACTCATTATGTAGATAATTAATATGTATAATTAATTGATGTACAAATATGTATCTTTACTTATTAAAGTTAGGTAATAGATTTTAATAAATATCCATTATGGATATTAAATAAGTATGGATAAGTATTAAGTATTAGTTTTAAGTATTAGTTTTCCAATGACTTTTCATTTCTCTTTTTGTAAAAATAAATTTAGTTTTAAGTATTTTAGAAAAAGAGAATCGTATCAGATAAGGGGTTCTGTCCTGCTAATTCAATCTTATCTTCTTTTTAAAATCTTATCGGAAAAGGGGTCTTGTCCTGCCTGATTCGATTTTATCTTTTAATTTTTCAAATTTCAATTGTATTTGAAATACGGATAACTATATCAATTTAAAACCTTAAACTTTGGAAGGTGTACAAATTTAACACCTAAACTACTAATTGAAATGAGTTCAAATGGAAGAAAACAAATATGTTGATAATTAAATTCCAATTTGTTGACTATTACTTATTAAATCTTACTCTAGATTCTAATTTGGTCTTGCACTACTCCAAATAATCTCATACAATGACATATCTACAATAGTAGTCATTAGTGAAATAAAAATACTTGTACAAACTACAAAAGTAACTCTATTCCCAACAGTCCAAGGATTAAAATCTTTGGAATATTCCAAACCCTTCACGAACATCATAACACATATGACTAAAACATTTATAGTTCTCATGTAAATAAGGAGCTAGCTATGCAACAGCTACAAACTGAGTGTTAAGGATATATAAACAAGAACCAGTCGCAACAAAAAATATATATATATATATATATATATATATATATATATATATATATATATATATATATATATATATATATAAATAAATGAAGTTGTTAAATAATAGTACTCGCATACTTCCAGATATAAGACCTCATCCTAGCAAGACTACAAGAAAATCCATTATATGTTATAAAAGAGAGATAAATAAATTTAAATGTGCTTAGGTCTCGAATTTTCGATGTTCATTTTTATTTCCCATTAAATGAATGACATATTCTTCTAGAAATCTTGGATATTCTTAGCATGATATTGGAGAATCTCATTGCTATTACTAAAAGAAGCATGAAATGTATGCTTGTCTATTTGTCCATCGCCCAAATCAGATATGTAAGAAAGATGAAAACTTCTATCATTACGCACCACTTTGCTTTGGCTCTTGTCCACTTTCGCTCTATTTACATGAATCAGTTGTGTCCACCCATTAGGAATGCAAGCACCAACTAATGCTTTGGTCATTCAGTTGACTCCTTGCTGCTAGTCTGTGCTTGTTGTCAAGCTGGCAGAAACAGGGATTTCAATCAATTTTACCAACTATCGGATTTGATTACGTAGAATAAAAGATTGATGCAAGCAGAGTTGAAAGGATTAGGTTTGTGTGTATTAAACCACTCACATTTATGCTACATTGGAACATGAACTACAAAGAATTCAATGGTGAATAAGAAAGATTTTTTAAAGATCGTAGCGAAGAGAGCTCTCACATACCTTGATCCTTTAGTCACTTTCGGAGATGTGTCAGGACTAATTGGACCACAAGGTTCAATTTCTCATCTCGAACTAGTAAATTCTGATCCAATCTGTTTGATAGCCTAAGACAACACCATTGAGTTTATGACTTTCCTTCGGTGCCAAATTCTTTTTTAATCAAAATCCATAGTAGTGAATACATTAGGTACAAGCGAGATATCGAGCCAGAATCTGATTCTTTCCACTACTCAGAACCCAAAGCAAAGAGAGAAGCTTTCCTTCAATTTGTAATATCAGAAGGATTTCCTCGCCTAACCTTAACACATTCTAATTCTAATGAAGAAGGCAAAGAATTCGCCTGCTAATCTTAATTAATGATAACTTTATCATCTTCGAACTTGATCTTTGAAGCACTAGTGGCTAAAGAACCAACATGTTGATTGGTAGACCTATTGACATGGGTTAATTCCACTTCAATTTCATAACACAGTTTCAGCATAAAGAACTAATAAGGTGTTAAGAAATCTCCTTTAGTGCGAATGTCCCATCTGTTTGTTGAACCACCAAATTTGAGTCACTAACCACTTTAAACTTCTTGATCTTCATTTCTTTAGAGATAGACAACCCTATTGGTGAGGCCTCATATAATGGACTATTATTAGAGCATGGAAATACAAATGAAATCGATTAAAATGTTCCTTTTGATGATTTAAAAAATAATTCCTACACCACCTTCTTTGGTTGTGGATCGAATGATTCATCAAATTTGTCCTTTTATGGCATCCTTTATGGCAAAAAAAAAAAGAGTGAAACATTCTATGTCAAATTCTGACAACTGTAGTAATCAGTGCATTGTCCTTCCTAATAGGGCTAGCCTTGACAACAAGTACCTTATCAAATTATCCCCTATAACCTACTTTATCTTGCACACCAACATATAATGACTTAACTTTTTGGCTACATATAAATATACAAACGCTAAATGATTTTTCTCTACTTTAGTGTATAACACTTCATCTTCTTTGAGAATTTTACTGCCATATTATACTTGCTTTTGTTGACCATTTTGATCAACCTGTGTTAGCATTATTCCGATAGCATTATCATTAAAACCAATATATAGCTAACGACCCTTACGTGCTATTAGAGCCATCATTATTAGGGCATTTGCTAAGGTCTTCTCGATGTTTGCAAAAGCTTGTTGATGGACCTCTTCCCATTTATACTCTACCTTTTTCTTTAGCAATTCCATAAGAGGGGTTGATAAGGCATCTAATCTTGATAAGAACCTTCTCAAGTAGGAAGCTTTTCCTAAACATCACTTAAATTATTGTTTTGTTGAGTTCGCTCTAGCATATCAAACATTACTTTTGTTTTAGCTACATTTGGGCCTTGTCGATTCACCAAATAACAAAGAAATTTTCCTAATGTTACTTTGAAGGTACATGATACTATTACCTAAGGGGTTCATCTTCAACTGAGATTGTAATACTTCTATCTTCTGTCTCATTTGCTTGCTAAGAAGTTAAGAGGCAAAATGTTTTGCCAAAGAAATCTCAAGATAGAGGTGCTAAAACTCGGTCTTGTTTGGTCGAGAGGAAAGGCAAAGAAAGATAGAAATGAGAATCTTGGGCCAATCTTGAGTAATCTCGAACGAGATGGAAAACATAAAGTAAATCCCAGATCTATCTCGAGACTGTGGTAGCCAAAGATGAAAAACAAAAGGGCTTATGAGTTGGATTTCGAGCCATCTCAGGGTCATGTTTGGTCGAGACTGGAAGTAGAAAAAGGAAATTATAAGGTTCTCGAGCATGTCCAGCCAAGAAAAGAAAAGATATCGGGTTGAGTTCAAATCGATCTCGATCGAGATCATTAAAAGAAAATGCATGACAGTTCTCCAAAAAATTTTATTGCACAAGGTTAGCGTTTTTCATACACAATGAGGCACATTAAGTACCAAGGATACTCATTTCTCTCATTTCTTACTATCCAAGTTTAAAAGCCAATTAGAGAGAAGAAGTAGAGAGAAGTTGAGTTTTCTTGAAAGTGTTGGAGCTGAATAAGAAGGTTGTTCAGTCAAGCTTTAGTTTTGAGTTTTCTGTTAAGAAGCTAGCCGAGAAGTTGTAGTGTTTGGCGAGATTAAGCTAAGAAAGAAGAGTTAGAGCTTGAGGTTTAGATCCAAGTAAGTTAAAGCTCTAAAGCAAGTTTGCTAGATTTGGATGTTGATTTGAACTTTAAATCTGTACAGGAGCTCGTTTTGAGCTAGGGCAAGCTTGTAGAAACGATCTTGAGCAAGCTAAGATCATCCAAGAGTTCAAAGAGATCAAGGTTAGTAAAAAAAGAACTCTCTTGAGTAGAAAAGGAAAAAGGTAAGAAGTTGAAGAAGTTCCTTTAGTTGGAACCTAAGATTTACTTGATGTTTTCTTGTTATTTTCAGGGCAAGAGGAAATTTGGCAAATCTATATACCAAGCATCTAGCTTAAAGTTATGAGTGAGAAAAATGGGTTTCAAATGAATTTCTAAACTTGTTTTATTAAGTTATATTTATAGCATGCTTTGAGTTAAAGTATTTCAATCATACTTGAGTTATAAATGTATTACAAAGCATGAGTTTCATGTTTAGAAAAAGTTTTATGAGATTTATAAGTATGCATGATTTAAGTTTAAAAGGATTCAAGTTGAATATGTTTTCTTGAACATGAGATTTTCAAGCTAATTATTTGAATGTGAAGTTTATAAAAATATATCTAAGTTTTGGATAAGTTTAGGCAAGGCCTGATGCAAGAGTGGCATCGAGTTAAAGAGCTCTAGTAGTTAAGTAGGAGTTAAGCTAAGTTGAGACATAAGCTAGCGGTCTTAAGAGCAAAGCATGATTAAATGTTCTGATATTTCTAAGATCGATACTAGATACATAACTGAGATTGAGACTGAGATTATAATGATATTATGTGCACAGAGAAGATTATTTTGTTGTTGATGTTGAGTGTACTCCATGACAACGATGCGGTTATGAGTGCCAGGTGTGCTCCCGCTACGACAAGAATGATAGGAGTACTGGGCGTGCCTAACTACATTGTAAAATAAAGCTAAAAAGGAAGACGTTCGAGTACTAGTTGTTACAATCACAATGTTTCAAACACGAGACGGGCGATTGTGTGGCAATTGTTCTACTCACTTAATAAGTCAACTGTGCAAAATTCGAAAATCACAAACAAACTCCTAGTATATTGTAGCCTCCCTTCATGTTCTTGAGAAAATTATTTTACAAAACGTGAGAGAGAAAGAAAAACATTGAAAACATCATTAAAGCAAGCATTAAAGACTGTCAATTGCAAAGAAAATTTTGATTGCAAAAAGTGCTACAAGGCTTAGTCGGGAATTTAACTACTGGGTCTCTCCTATAGTACATTTTAAACATTTTTAGCTTTAATAGGCTTGTATATAAAAATGCCAAAACATCACATCTTAGGTAGATGACATAAAAAGGAAAACAATAGACTAAACTAAGTACAAAACATAAAGACAAGGTGATTTGAAGGTATTTTGGACATGCGGCCATAGACAAACAACGCTCTGGACAAGTATGCTCATGACCCTTGGCATGCCCTACCACAACGTAGTAAAGTCAAGCTAGTGGATCTTAAGCCATGAGTTGCTTTATTAGAAATATTTGCTAAAAAAAGTACTTCATAAGATTGTATTTTATGTGTTGCATACTTGTTTTAGTAAACATGTTTCGTTTTAAAAGTTGTCACTCACGAAGTTTTATACCTCATCTTTTCAATATTTATTTCCCTTACAAATAGAGATCGTAGTTCTGCCACCTGTTAAAGCATCCTCCTACTCTACTAGAAGTTGATTAAATTTTTGTACGGCTCATTCCTTGCATGCAAGATATTTGTAATTAAGCTGAGAAAGGACTTAGTTGTCGTTGTCTGTAATAAACTGGTATAATAGTTTGATTTGAGTTTTGTAATAGTGTTGTCTGGTTGAGACTTTGAACTTCATTTTGTCTATATAAGACTGTTGAGCAGGTTGTCCATTAGTTGGGTAAACCAGAGAATGTTTTGCAAAGATTTAAATCATTGTTTTCAAGTTATATTATTCTTTTGGCATTTTATGTTTAAGTTTAATTAGAAAGAGATAGATAAGAGTTACAACTTAAATAGAATTGACAAACATTGTTAGAAGAAGAACGATATCGGTCAGCTTCATGCCACATCTCGAGCCTAGTGAGAAGGTGCTCTAGGATAAGGTGTGACAAAGATTTTCTTAATCTTTCAAGAACCCTTTGTAGATCTAGCTTCTAGATGTCCTCTTGTCTTGGATTTGAAAAGTATATCGTTGACATACACCCCAACATTTCTTATATTACATGCACCATATCGTGAAAAATTTATAGTCATAGCAGTATGATATATGTAATGTTGATGCCCTAGTTTGAGATGAAAGACATGACACGTTAGCAAAGTGCTCCCCACTAGGGAATACTGAGGTCTTATGCATATCTTCTGGTACCACCTTTATTTTATTATACTCTGAAAACCCATCTAATAATTCATGCCTTGCTTCATTGTCATCGAGGATGTTAAAATATGGCAAAGGAAAATCATCCTTGAGACTGGCTTCGTTGTGGTCACTAAAGTCAATGCACATGTAGACACTATCGTCCTTTTTTTAGATAGGAACTACGTTGGCTAACCATCTAAGGTATTCTGTCACTACAATAGATCTTGCCCTTAGGTTCTTTTCTACTTCCTTTTTTTTTATTTTCAAATGTTTATTCGGGCCTCATTCTCTGAAGTTTCTGCTTGACTGGCTTAGCATCAAGGATACAAATAGATTTTTTAAACAATTTTGTTTGTGCTGAGTCTAGGCTCATAATTGTAAGACCATAAAAGACATCCTTGTATTCTTTCAAAAGGTAAGTCGGACATGACGGGTTAAGCCTTGCTTTCCTCTGATCTCTCCATCTTTTTCAAGAGTGAAGGAAGAGTTTTGGCATAGGTTTCTCCCTCATCTACATGTGTGAGGTAGTGATCATTGAAAGAGGAGCTAAGGTCTGCTATTTGTTGTATTCCTTTTTTTTCATATTCTTTCTTCTTTCTCATCAAACAACTAGCATCTTCTAATGGAAATCCTAGCTATTCTTAGCATGATATTGAGAAATCTCATTGCTATTATGAGTCATGAAATGTATGCTTACATCTTCGTCCATATGTAATTATTGGAATAATTGTTGGAAAGTTAAATGTTGGCTATGCAAGCACATGTTGTTCTATATTTCCATGAATGACAAAACTTTTGCTCGCATTGTATCATTTGGTCTACGTACCAGAACGGATAGGTTTGTACACAAAAGACGATCCTTTTCACTCTCTTTCTAGCTCTATGTCTATTGTCCTTATGAGGTCTTCCTTTACTGACAGATTTTTTTAAAAAACAACGTTTATCCGAGTGTTGATGGCAGGCCTAAATGTCTTGGTTTCAATAGGACTACTTACAAGCCTTGTTTCTAACTACTATTCTTACGGTCCTCAAAGTTCAATCAAGAGGTAGGAAAAAAATCTAAAATAGTGATAATCAGATTCCACCTTGGAAGAGGGCTCAATTGCTAAGGCGACTAAGGTTGTTGTTTCCATTATTTTATAATTTGAAGACCAGGAGTGACTTTCTTCAGGGGCTCAAGAGGAAATGAGATTAGTTCATGGATGAAGCTAAGCCACACTACTTTACTTAAGAATTTCGCTTTCACTAAAGTTATAATTAGAAATTCCTTTAAGGAAGAGAAAGAGACTTCTACGACAGGAAATTCACAAGAGTAAGACTTGTAAGTTGATTTCTCTATCGCAGTTGATATGCAACAGTAGATCAGCGACATCAACTATCAACTAATAATAGCAGATACGCAACATAGCTTGATCTTGGAACCATAGATAATTAGGACTGCTTGTCTGTCAGACCAGTAAGCTAGTTAGTTGGCTGGCTAGATGGATTATTTTTCTTGAAAAGTATTTCATTCTTGGTAAATAAAGAACGTAAGGATGGTGGATAGAACTGCTCTTGTTGTACCTCACTCTAGTCTTCAATAGGGTTTACTCTTTTTTCTTTTTTCTTTTTTTAAGACTGCAGTATAATGTTTTTTAGCAATAAACCCCACAGGCTGAAGCCTAGTGGTAGGTGGTTTTGCAAAGCTTTCGAAGAAGGGTAGCCTAATATGTACAAGTAGATACAAAAGAAATTTTACACTGAACTTTTGATATTTACATCCCATTACTGAAAAATGAAAGAGGATATTAATCTTTTGACTTTAGGATTGACTCCCTTCCATCCGTACAAAGACTCTAACAGATGATGAACTAAAGGGAGGATTCTTGCTTTGTCTTTCTCCTTAGACGGAAGTATACTATAAGTGATAACATCTAGGAATACAAGTTATTATGGTCTTTTAGATAGAATAATGAATCATTAACACGAGAAAAAGGAACAAAACTCATAACAAAATACACAAAATAAGATGATTACGTGTTACAAATATCAAAAGAGTTAAATGTTTGTTTATCACAATTTTCATGTCTAAATGCAAGATTTTAGGCGAAAAAAATAAGAGTAGCTAAGCGACAAACGCAAACGATGAGACACGCGAAAACCAAGCAATAAGCAAAATGATGCTAGGCGACCTACATCACTAGAAGACAATAATGGTTAGTGCAAATGTCATAAAAATATGAAAGAGACGTTTACGGTATTGTGCAACTTTATTAGAGATTTAATGATGCCCAAATGATGTTAAGTCCCATCAAACTTCGCCTATAAATATAAGGTTATCACTTCAAAAAGAAGTGTGTAAAAATTTGGAGCTCAAGCTCAACTTCATTCTTACCTTTCTTCTTTATTTTAGATGAGAGCTTAGAAGAGAGTTGAGAGGAATTTGTACACCATTTTTTCTTCAGTTGTATTAGGCAAAAATGGAGCCAATGAGCGTAGGAGGCTCGACTCCTTTCCTTATGCTTTCACTTATAATTTATTTTCCTTTTGTATTTGTAATTTAAACCCTATAGTCGAAAGGCCTAAAGTTTTATTTATAAGTGCAATTTACTACTAATTTCATTCTCTCATTTCTTTATCCCTTCGTACCATTAAATCTTTGTAAACATGATACAATGCAAGGCATAATTAGTTACTAGAGAATCTGGATGTTGGTATTATTTATCTTGTTCAGTTAGATGTTGTAATCAATACATCATTTTATTCAAGAGAAAGAATGAATTATTGGATGTTGTCATTCGAAAGAGTAACAACCTAGACTTAACTAAATAGATAGTAAAAGAATCGTAGAAATACAATCTTTTCACTAAATTCCTCTTTAACATGTATATCAAAAATGCAAGTGTGTGTGGCGATGAGGCACCGAGAGGTTGCTCACCTTAATATAAGATGAGTTATAGATAATGTCATCAAATAGATTAGATATAAATCACCTGGTAACTTCAAGTTTTTGCATTATAAAAGGCGAGCAAGTATAGTGAAAGCACTAAGAGAAGGCTTGTCCTAAGTTTGTTTAGCATGGACCATTCCTTCATTTACATGGTATAAATAAAACTAGTTCATATCACGCATAACCACCACACTCACTTCCATCTTATTTCTCCACTCCCATAATATAGTCATACTTAGAATAGATAATACTGTGAATATATTTATACTGTGTACAGACACCGCATGAAGTCAAATTGTATGTTATTACCTTAAGTAACAATTATTCTTTGTGTTCGACCCTAGTTTATCTAGGAAATCTCTCTTTTCGCTTACACTTGGACAAGAGAGGGAAATTTGTATGCAAATGACCTATCATTATACATAGCAACACATAAACAGGCATTAACTCCTTTTATAGCATGACCCTATCTTAATCACCTAGTCTAGTCGAATACTTAGAATCAAAATTTCACATCCACGACAGCTCATAATTCATTGAACACACACAGGCAAGCAATAATTCCTGATTTCCCCTTTTAGAACCAGAAGAATTAAATAAGACTTCTTTTCTTTGGCTTAGTTTAATAGTTTAGCTATGGTCCAGTTTTGGAGGTTGCTGTGAGGATCGGAGATCTTTGTGCCAATGAAGATTGCTTCAT
Organism: Cucumis melo; assembly: GCF_025177605.1. Lineage (NCBI taxonomy): Eukaryota > Viridiplantae > Streptophyta > Magnoliopsida > Cucurbitales > Cucurbitaceae > Cucumis > Cucumis melo. Next base: position 10,299,658 of record NC_066863.1, read on the forward strand.
TTGATCGGTAAAATAAATCCTACAAAAGTCGGAATGGGATACTTCAATATTAACTTTCTTTCTATTATAAGAGTTGGGAGTGAAGGAATTAACAGTCTTCTCGATTTTGCTTTCCCTTTTGCTTCTCTTCTTTCTTTTGTTAAGAATCGGTCCAGTTGCTTCTTCGATCTTGGTGGATTATAGGTTAGTTCGGGACATTACATTCTATTTCAAAAAGAACTTTGAGTGAACAAGGAAAAAGCAAAGGAAATCGCTATTCATTAATGCAAGAGAGTCCGTTTTTTTTTTTTTTTGTTAAAGGGGTGAATTAGGCACACTTATAGAATATCCCGTGGGCTCTAGAGAAGCAAAGGAAAGATCAGAGTTGGCATTAGCTCCATTGATGGAAAAGGAATGCTAGCTACACATTTTCTACGGAATCTATGGAATTGTTGTCTCTATTCACCTTAGTTGAGGGTTTCTGGGCTTCAAAATCTCTTACAAATGAAAGAATTGTCTATGAGCCTTCTATCTCTTAGTTTGACCAGTGTCATTATGTTTGTGTTTGCTGCATCGGTCTGCCACAGAAGAATGGTAGGGAAACAACCTTCACTATGAACTACTAATCAATTTAAACCTTAAACTTTCGTAAATGAATCAATTTAATCTAAATCTAAATCTCTTTCTTTAATATTAATTACTTTTTCTTCATGTTTTCAAAAACTAAGTCAAAATTTAAAAACCGAAAAAAAAAGTTGAAATTTAAAATTTGACTTAGAAATGAATTCTTTTACTTATGATTAATATAAAAAAAAATAAAAACAAACATAAAAATTGGTTATCCAAGGAGACTTTAGCCGTTGGGAAGATAAATTTAATATAATATTTTTACGAGTGAAATTGGCCAAATTTTCGACTCAATATGCTTATCATTTTGGGGACAAGACCGAGTGGGGAGCTAAGAACATAATCACACAAGATGGAATTCACTCTTTCCCGACTTTAGGGTAAGTAGATAAGTGTTATCTTAAATGGTGTCTTCATGACTTGAACAAAGGGTCCTACCCTCTCTATGACACGAGAGGGGTTTCTGTTTAGTGGTTGGAACCATAAACAGATTATTCGTTAGAGGAGCACTGGTGTTTAAGGACTAGAAGTAACATAGAGGTAAAACGGTAATTTGACCTAGCTAGTGTTACGAACACTTGTGAAGGACTAACTTACTGGTAATTTGGTCTATATCCGTAGACACGGAAATATATCTACAGTAAGAAGAGTTCAGCTGTGAGTCTTTAGTGGAGTGTACACATAGTTAACGAATATTGATTAATGTGGTTAACGAGTTTAGCCAATTAATCTCCCATCGTTGTAGTTGTTGATCTGTAGGTTCATTAGGTCCCCTTTCTAGCTCATAAAGTGTAATGAGATTTATTTATATTGGTTGTAATTTGAAATGTTCAAACTTACTTTGGGAATTAATATAATACATGGTGATACATTATAATATAAAGTTTATATTTTAAATAGACTTTAATATATAAATTTAATTTTGGATATGATTCAAAATTAATTTACGAGAGAATAAAATATTTGAATGAGTTCAAATATTAATTTAGTGTGAATTAGATTTATATTAAAACTATAGGTTAAGATTTAATGTGTAGATGATACATATTAAAACTATAGGTTATGAGAGAAATTTATATTTGAATATAATTCAAATTTGAATTAAATTAAATATAAGATATTTAATTTAGTAATTAATTAATTAGAGAATTAATTAATAGTTTAATTTATTTTGATTTAATTAAATTAAAACTCGGTTATGTGAGAGATATTCATTTAAATATGATTTAAATGAAATATTAATTAAATATGATTAAATTAATTAGTTAATTAAATTAATTATTTATTTATTTTAATACTAATTTATTAAATTAATAGGAAACGTGGGTGGTTTTCCCACATTTCCACTTTTCTTTCAACTTCGAGGGAGTTACTGGTATGATGAAAAAGAAGAGTTCTGTGATTTTTTTTACATAAGTCAAATTCTCTCTGAATTGTTTTTCTATCTGAAAAATTCCCTTAATCCAATTTGGTTCCCACAAACTATCTCAACAAGAGAATAGAAAAATTTCGCGTAAATTCTTCTTCTCTGTATTTTCTTGAAAGCATGCTTAGCCATAGAAATTAGTTTTGTAATTTCTTTTGCCAATGTATTGGTATTTTTTAGGTTCCAATTAAATTGAGTTATGGTCTCTTTTATTTCTTTCGCTGTGTAAAGGGCTTTCATCCCTTCAATCGTGTAGTCCAATGTAAATGATTGTCAAAAACTTCAAATCTAACGATCTTGTTGACCATGCTAAACAATCTTGTTGAGTATGGTAAGCGATCTCTTAAAGCATATCATTATGATCGTGTAATTCTTTTTAAAGGATGGGAAAAGTTTAAATGATCATGTTGACCATGGTAAAATATCGTGTTGACAATGGTAAACGATCGTTTAGATCATTTAAAATGATATTTAAACGATCTTGGTATTCTTGAGTAGGAGAAAGATGAAGTAGCTTAAAAGAATCTTGCTAAAAATGATGAAGATGAAATGGAAGATTTAAACAAAAGAATAAATTATTTTAAAATATAAGAAAGAAAATTTGGAAGAGGAGATGAAGAAATCTGAGAGAAAAGATGAATAAATCGCAAAGAAGAAGAAGAAAGAAAAGTAACGAATCGTTTGCAATATTCAAAGACAAATATAGAAATCATGAAAATATTTTATCGGTTTCATTGACTTTTGGTTTTTGTTACACAAAGCGTAAATATTTTCGTATTTTATTACATTTATGTAAATTATCGATAGGTGGTGGAGAGAAAATTTATGTGTCACTATTCATAAACATGACATAGGAAATTTTAACAATATTATGTCCAAAATTTAGAATGCATGTTTAGAAAAATGCATCTATTTGTCTCCTGAAGAAATACCTCTCAATTTTTTTTCTAATTTTAATCTTCTTTGAATTTGTATAACTTAATTAAGGAGTGCATTGAATTGTCTTGGAAAAAAATATTTTTTAAAAAATAATTTTCATTTTCTTACAATGTTTGGTTATATTTGTTGAAAAGTATTTTTATACCCAAGTTTCTTTGATTTGGTAAATACTCATAGTGATCATATTAATATTGAGGTGTTTTACTTGACTCTTCCATCCTATCAACTTTGTTTGACATGTCAAAATTTACGTAGTATAAACTTTGGTCGAATTGATTTTTCTTTTATATTTTATTGTAGAAAAATCAATGACATAAAGAATCGGTAACAAAATGTTATTAATATAAATCTATAGTATATATAAAAGCTTCTATATGGAGAAATGTTTTTAGTCCATTTTACTCTTTTGATTATAAGTATTTTTAATGTTCATTTGATGACAATTTTGTCATTCAACTTCAAGGATGGATAGTGGGTGAATCGTAACCATTTCTCTCCATTTCTTTAACGATTTTAATATTTAATTGAAAAATATTTATGACCCTAATTAACTTCATGCTAGTGGAAGAATTTGTAGAGACATGATAATAAATTTAAAGAAACCTTCTAGAATTCTCTAACCCACACTTTCACCAATTTATTCAATATAAATATATGGTACCCCTTGCTTCCTTATAGCAACAAAAATGGAGAGGGAAGTGCAATGAGACAAGAAATATGAGAAGATAAGATAAACAGTGAATCTAGAAAATCGCAGCTTCAATTAGGAGGAAAGGAAAATGTAAGAACAATTTTTATTTCTTCAATGTTGGAGATCTATATAAATATTTTTTTTTCATTTCTGTATAAATATTATCTTCTTTTCTTTTTTTTTTTTCTTTTTTTCTTTTTTGTTATCTTTTAGTTATATAGATTAGTAAATGAAAAATTTTCTTCCATATTATTTTCTATTTTATTTTTTTCTTTTATTTTTCTAGCTAAAATGAGAAAGTAAAATGATATAAGAACTTATGTTTTGTAGATCAACATTCTAAAATTTCTCATTTTTTTGGAGAATGTGTTTTTAAATTTAAAAATTAGTATTATTATATTACTTAACTCTCTTTTTCTTTTTCTTTTTTCATAACTTCTACTTCTTTCAATAATCTTCAATAATATTAATTCAAAATTATCCTATAATTTAGAGATATAATATTAATTTTTTAAAAAATTAAATTAAATATTATCACATTTTAATTCATAACTAAACTTAAAATAAAGAGACTAAAAAAATTTGCATTCACAATTTAATAGAAATTAATTTTGAAACATCTCTATCATTAATTATAATTATCAATAAAATATTAATTCTAAATAGAAGTAAAAAATTATGAGAGCAACTCTACGTACAAAAAAAACTAGTATAATATAAATAGTAGACATGTTATTTTATTTAAATAATATTTAAACATTACGAAGTATTGTTTACTAATTTACAAAAAAAAAATTAACTTTTATGTTTATATTCTTTTTTAGAATATTGGTCTATGTCGATATCTTATCGATATATTCATAAATTAACACATCGAATTTTTTATCAACTTTAACATTTTAAACCTTGGATCCATGATCTACTCTTCTAAATGATGACATGGGATGCACTATACAACAAAATTGTTCGGAGAGTTTATGAGTGAGAAAACTTAACTTGACTTGTATGAGGCTATTTTTTCCTTCTAAGAAGAATTTGATGATTTTAATCTACAATATTTTTTAGTCATCTGCAGGTTCTTTGTCCATAGTAGCTTTCCTAAACGGGTCGTTTTAATTTGTGCAACCTCATAGATTCATATCACCTCTCTAAACAAAAAATCTAGAACACAAGTTATTACTCACTACATCAAAAAAAAAAAAAATCCAAAAATAAAAAAATACGCATGCCAAATGAAATGTTTGTTGATCCATGGTTTCTTGAATCACTAACTATTTCATTTCTTTGTTTTATGTTTTGTAAAACATTGTGCCTATTTCCTTTTTTTTTTTTTATCAATTTTAAATTCGAGAGCGGTATTTTTTAATAAATTTTAGAGCGAAACAAGTTTTGTGAAACTTTTGTTTTTAGTTTTTAAATTTTGACTTGATTTTTTAAAACATGTGCAAAAAGTAAGTAAATGATTTACAAGTGGAAGAGATATCTATAGGCTTAAATTTTCAAAAACTAAAAATAAAAAATAAAATGGTTATCAAATAGAATCTAAATAAAATAGATAAGGTCTTTCTTGTTCTCGGATACTTCTGTATTCCTTTCTTGTTCTCAGATACTTCTATATTGAAAGATTCTCTATATATCTCAGTACAACAAACTTAATTCTAATTATTTTGTAACGAAACAAACCATGGGCGTGGTTCATCCTCTATTTTCTTGTCTTTTCCAAGATGAATTGTCATGGAAAAGGGAATGTAGTAATATCCAACACTTAACCATAATGACTTAGAGCTAATGGGATGAATTGTTATAATTTGGTTTGACCAGCTGGGCATTTTCTTACATGCAGATTCTATTCCATGTAATAAATTCATGCTCTTGCAAATCTTTGTAACAATGAAGGCCATGCCATTGTACTCCCTCCTTTCCAACATTTTGTGAATACATGGTTGAACAATGTACAATGATTGGAAAAAATGCTATCCAAGAGTACTTGATGTGGGATGGTCTGCCTATGCCTTTCACACAAATATATTGCCTTTCAAGTGTCTTCATTCTATTGGTTGCATGGGGAGTTTCATGATATAAAACCTATTTTCAAGTATCTTCATGCTAAAAACCATGTGTACAACAAGAAAAAATTATCTCCCTTTGCTGGTAATTAACTTCTTAATCTTTACTTATTTCTTTAATCAAGTTCCTTGTATGAAAAATTGGATATGGGCAACTATTCTTCTAAAATTTTGTTAAAACTCAACGTCTATTTCCTACCTTAGGACTTATACCATGCCAAACGTATTGGCTTTTGGCATGCTTTTGTGTGTGTTGTTTTAGATTTTTTTTTTCATTTGGCTAGCCTGTTTGAATTAATTTTAAAAAAAAAAATGTTTATCAAAGTCATTTACATTTAAACGTCTTTTTATAAAATCTATTTAAAATAAAAATATGTATATTTTTGTAACCTTTTCTCGATAGCATTTTTGTATACCAATTTTCTTTAGACTGTTATACACTGAAAGTGTTTTTGTTATTTTCAAACAACTATAAATGACAACTATAAAATACCATATATGAACTAATAATTTAAAACAGTAGTCCGTCGGAGTTAGTCGTTGAGTGTGGTCACTGTCATAGTTGGTGGTGCTGGCTCAGGAGTGCCAGAGTTGGTCAGTGGTGGTGGTTGGACATGGCCACCAGTGTCGGTGGCCAAAGGTGGCAGCTAGCAACAATGGCTAATGGTCAAAAAAGGTTGTTATGATCATGATATCATAGCCGATGTTAAGTAGATGTCTTTCGAAACGTTTTGGTAATTTTAAAAATTATACAACTAAGGAGAGATTAACATTGAAAGAGTTAGAAGTCAGTTTTGTAAAAATTGATTTGACCATTTTACAAAAGTATTTGATTGTCTTAGTCAATGCAACACATAGCCCGTATGCATTGCTTCATTCAGGCAAGAACTCCTGGATGTGCTTATCTCCTGCATTAGTAATCCAAGAAATATGCCCCAATGTTCTCTTAAAAAAATTGTCATGCTTTTCAATTCCATTACGATGAATAGAAATAATGTATCAGTTAGGAGTAGGCGACTGATATGTAAAATAAAATTGTTTGGTTGTTTCTTATTATTGGAAGATCCTGAGGTAAACAAATGGTGTTTTTGAATGGACAGGTTTAGCATTGCATCCTATTGACGGGATATTGCAAGTAACACCTAATTTGTTTGTCCTGTTTCTCATTCCAACCCATTTTACAACACATATTGTGTTGCTATTCTTGGACCTAATATGGACAACCAACATTCATGATTGCGCATCCACGAACATATGGGGCCAGTTATGGGTGCTGGCTACCACACCATTCATCATACAAGAAACCGCTACAATAATAGCCGTTACTTCATATTGATGGATTGGATGTTTGGGACGCCTTCTTCATCCTAAGGATTCAGAAGCCAAGGCATCGTAATTGGCCGTTGCGTCCATGTCAAGTTGGCTATTGATGAGGTCAGGTCTTCTAACCTTTTTGGGGTTATTCATGAAGTCATTCTGGACCAAGTATGCACATTTAAATGAATCCTGGGGAATGAAAAACTAATAATAATAAAAGCGATTTGTGCAAGTTTTCAAATGCAATTGTACCAAATCAGAAAAGGAAAAACTAGTCACATTACTCTCAACTCAAAACACTCCCAAATTCCACTTGGCTTCATTCACTCAAGCTAATGTGTATGTAATCATTCCATTACTTTAGAGCATTCAGAGTGAAAAGTACAAAAGAAAGTAGGCATTTTCTTTTTCTTTTCTTTTTCTCTCTTTTTCCAAAGTACATGTTATAAAAGAATTAAAAAAAAAAAAAAATAGGGTATCGTCTCCTTTTAGAAGACCTATTTTATTAAAAAATGAGGTGAGTCCTCCAAAATCTATGATTAGCTAAAAATTTCTGCAACTGGGAAAGCTTAGAAAATTTTCATTTCACGTGTTACACTACTAAAAGCAAGTAGAATGCATGTGACAGAGACGTTGAATACATTCTTTTTCATTTTTCTTCATATTTTCGACGCAATGCACGTTATTCAATACAGTGAAGACCTCTCCCTTTCAATAAATGAAAGTATTCACTCACTTTGGTTTCAAACAAACAAAACAAGGAGTGGTGCGTGCAAACCTGACATAGAAAAAGGTAGCGACTCCACCTCCTAAAACATCCCACCACCAAATGAAATGCTTAAAGTTAGATACAGGGAATTGAATTATCCAACATGGTACATCAACATTTCAGCCTGTTTAAACCTATATTGAGAAAGCAAATTCATCTAACCAATAATTGATCCGCAAGAATTGCAAAGGTTTTGCTCTTATCTTGTTGCTGTTTGTACAAAAGGGATATATAAATGAAAAGTTACTCCATCTGTGAACAAACAGAAAGATGAAAAGTGGGAAAAAAAATAGAAAAGAAAAGAAAAGAAAAGAAAAGAGGGAATCACACAATTGGTACACTTCTGGTAGAAATGGATGCATCGTTGTAGGAAGGGGTCACGGTTGAGATTAGTGCTAGCTTATTTCGAGATGAATTGATATAATCGATTACCACACTAAACCCTTTCTTTTCCTGAACCTATCAACACGATCAGTGCTCATACGAGATTTCTCAGGCTTGTTTGCTTTTTTTGACTTCTCAAGCCGACTATCTAAACTGTTTCGGGAAACTTCAGGAAGATCGGCAGCCAATTCGAATGTATCAGAAGGCCCAGTTTCAGACGGTTTGTTCTGATTGTCAATTTCTACTTTAGCCTTCTCAGAACCATTAGTTGATGCTTTTGATTTTCCAAGTGACTGTACAAATTTCTTTAAATGTCTAATGAACTCAGGGTATAACTCAAGATTGCAATGTCCACCACCACTTAGCCATAGAGGTTCATACTTTTGCTTGCAAAGCTCCCAAAGTTGTTTTCCATGGGACCAATCAACAACTTCATCAGCTGTTCCCTGAAAGACAAACACATCAGGTCAGTAGTAGTCTATTTTTCTTCCTATCATTTTAAACTATTAAGTCAGTGACCAAGCAGTAGATCTGAAAGGATGAAATGATTGGATAGTTAACAAAATTGTTTAACAGGAAAATATATCATTGCACAATCAAGAATACTAGAAATATTGCTTGCATCCCATGAAGTTTATTTATGAGAGGCTATGAAGCATGGACAGTTCAACTTGTATAATGTGCTAACAGACACGAGTCAAACACTTGTTATACTAGTTACAGATTATACTAGTTAAATCTGCATCTAACACTAGTTTACACATATCAAACACTTGATACACATAACAAATAGAAATAAAAAGTAATATGGAACAAATGTTAAATTTCAAGAGATGAATAAATACTTCAAACTTGTTTCTTTTAACATATAAATGCACATATAGGCCTTTTATTGACTTCAACTTTATATACTTTAATAAACATGTCTTTCCGGTGTTTGTGTCATTGCATCCATCAATCCATTTAGTGTCTCATATTCTTGTATCCTTCTTCGGTGTGAAATCATTCACATGACAATGGTATAAATTTAATTTACATGATTGCTTCCGATCTCTGGTACAGATCTGAAAGCATTAGTGTTTGTCAAACTTGTGCACTGGTGTAAAAGAGGATTCCCCTCATGGCAAAGTGTACGTGGATTTAATATTCCTAATCATGCTCATTTCCATAGGTATGACTGTGTGAGAGAGAATGAGATACTTAGAAAAGAGAGACTTACATGTATGATTAAAACTGGACAGTTCACCAAACCAATTTTGTCGAGGTTCTGAACAAGGAAACAGAACAATAAGACTACTTTCAAAATTAAACTAGTAATAACAAAGTAGCAATATGCACCTTGTAGATATCAAACCAATAAGTCCGTTTGACAGGGTACAATACCCTCAGTCCAGATAAGATTGGACTATGTAGAACCACACCTCTCAAGCTCGATAATCGTGAAGCCAGATCAAGTGTAGGGCCGCTACCAACCGATTGACCATATAATATTAGTTGTTCATCATTTACCCCATACTTCTCCTTGAGGCATTTATATGCAGCATCAATGTCTGCATAGGTGTTACATTCAGTCGGCTGTTACAAAAGAAAATAATATAAAATGTTACTATGCATTATTGAGGGGCAAAACTCAACATTCATCAGAAAATGGCAATAACAATCCCAGCAGATGATATTCAGATCCCGTATTGGACCTCTTAACTATTCCAATCAACAAATCCCTGAATTGCTGGTTCAGAAAGTAATTGGAAGCCTTTCCAAAGGAAAAGGGAAGTTTCAATTTCAAGTTAAAATTTATAATATTTCCAGATAAATTTTTTCCCCATTTAGGAAACAACTTTCATTGAGAGGAATGAAACAATACAATGGCATACAAAAACAATGCCAACAAAAAGGGAATCCAAATGCCCTCTACAAAAACGGACTCTAGCTATCTAAAATATTGCACCTAAATGCAACAAACACAAAGTATCATTGAGATGCAAGCTACAAATAATTCCATACTTGCATTAAATGCAATATAAGAGCAATATATTATTTGGCAAATAGCATAAAAAACTAATTGTCTGTGACTGCACTGGTAAGATCGAGAACATATACAACTCACATGGCTAAATAAAATTTCAACATTGACGGTAAAGTGATCATTCTTATTCGAATAACAAAGCAAAAATATGTACCATGATAACACTTAATTTTGTACAAGAAACGAGTCCACCATGATACAGTTTAACGACTAAAGGTGTTGTGCTTACAAGTCTTAAACTCAGCAAACTTTTTATTTAGACAAACTAAAATTTCTATTGCAGTCATTTATTAATTATGAGCTAGTTTAGGTTGTTTCTTTTATTACCATAATTAAGTTCAACCCTGTTCCCATTGCTATAGGATCTAGAAAATGTACAAGCACTCTCCCTTCCTTTTTCTTTAAATACCCATGGTATTATGCCGCATTTTGCTAATCCATGAGAAGCCTTTAAGTTGTATAACTTGTATTGATGACTGGACTTGCTGATATGGAATCTTATATAAAATTTGGGAAAAATTAAACCATCCCTGAACTATGTGGTTGGTTACAAGTACACCCTTCAACTTTCAATTTCATCAATTATGGCCTTAAAGTTTGTTATTGGTTGCAATTAGCCCCTTATTTTTAAATTAATAATTAAAAGTGGATACTTTAAAATTAAAACTAATAAAAATAAATATTATCACCAACAATCTCAAACCATAAACTCCCATAAAATACCTCTGAAGGGGCCTTAAAGAGACGATTCTTGTACTTGTGAAACTCTTTAAAAAGATAAGTATGTTCCTCCTTCCCCGTCTTTGTATGAAACTCCTTAATACAATGTCCATGTCTGAATGGAATATAAAATATATCAATGGAATCTGATTCACAAGCTTCCCCATATCACTAACAATCTCAAACTCAAACCATAACTTCCCATTCTTTGAAGGGAACTTAAAGAGGCGATTCTTGTACTTATTTTGAAGTAGAAAAATTAGAATCAAACCATCAATTAGGAGTATCCATGATAAGGTTTCACCATGAATTTCAAGGGGTTGATCAAAATATCTCAGAATTTTGAGCTCCAATGGCTTAAGCTGATCGAGGTTATGGATTTGGGGACCCTATTTAAGATTCAAGGCTTTGCCAAGTTCGAACAACTCCATCTTGTGAAACTTTGCTGCAAATGGTGGTGGTTTGAACACAACGTGGCGGGAGAGATATGCCATGGGGTCACCATCATGGGCGGATTCAAGCAGCCAGAACACAGAAATGAGGGTTTGAGAGTGTGAGGATAATATTTTGGTCTGTAAGGTCGTTGATTTGAAGAACCCACCAAGATTTGTTGGAAGTTCCAGTGAGAAAAGACAATCTGGAACCCATTTCCAAGGGAGTGAAGAGCGAGGTATGGATGTGTTGGGGAATCTGAAAATGGAGAGGGGAAGGTGGGGGGAGAAGAGAAAGGAGAGGAGGAGAGAGGATGTGAGTGAGATGAGAGAATCTCTATTTTTTTAATTTTAAAACATTCAATTATAATCAATAATTTAAAACTAAAGGGTAATTACAATCATTAACAGATTACAACGACATAATTGATCAAATTGAAAGTCAAAGAGTGTAACTGTAACCAACCCCATAGTCCAGGGGTGGTTTATGCAATTTTCCCTAAAATTTATATTAAATTTTGATGATTGGACAATGTGAGCTGGGAACTCCTTGCTTCTTTCTCCTCTTCCTTGTTTCCCTGGTGCTGCCGTCTCCATCTTCTCAATGGTTGCAACCTCACTGGGGTTTTTCTGAATTGGGCCTTTGCTGATTCAGCTTCATGTTTATTTTTATTTTTGTTTTTTCTAATAAAAACAAGGACTTTCATTTAGGTAAAGATGAAATAATACTAGAGTCATCTGATTGTTGGAAGACTTCTCTCTAGGTTCTCTAGGGCGTAAATTTTTTGAATTCTTCAAATGAAGGAGAAATCCTCTATTTATAGAGTTCTCTGACGGTCTTTGCGGGCTTGGGTTTAGTTGATCCACCAATCTGGCCCATCAATCTAACTAATCGATGCCTTTGGGCCAAATTAAGCCTCTATTTGAGCTTAATTGGATTTTAGCCCAACTATCCTTTTTTTTAATATATATTTTGAAATGGAGATAAGCCTCTATATTAAAGATGATAATAAAAGAGACTAATGCTCAAAGTGCAAGAGAATTATACTACGTGCAAAAATAATGAACATAAACAAAAGGACAAACGAGCTGATCAAAACCTTATAAACCCCAAGAATACAAGATAAAACTGATAACAAACCAGACAAAAAAAAAAAGTTCCAACAAGAAGCCTGAAATCAGCTGGAAATTTGCACACTGGAAGCTTCAAAATTAAAGGGGAGGAAACACCAAGAGAAAGCAAAGATCCATGCTCTTCTGCCTGGTTAGACAAAAAACGATCCTGTGACCTGGAGACTTTGCTGAAAACTTTCAACCCACAAGACTTTATTGGGTTCACTTTTCCAAATAGAAAAACTCTCGTGTCCACTGAGTCATGTTGAAAAAATATGCCTCCCCTCATGCTTCACTAAAACAGACATCAAATTTAAATGGCTGAAAAAACTAGATAGTCCTTTTTCTGGACTCAAACCAAAACATTCCTTTTTCTGGACTCAAACCAAAACTATTCAACATTTCTCAACAGTTGACTTCACGTGATCTGGAATTTCACAATGCTGAGCTTGTGAGGGAAATAAAGAGGAGGTCTGCTTCTCAATAACTAAATCCTCCTTTGTTTGAAAGAAAGCATTAAGATCAGATTCTAAAGGGTCCTTAATCGACTAGTCCTCCTTCTTGACTAACTTCAAAAAGTATTCGGCTTCCTCATTGCTCTCATGAAAAGGAGAGTCAAAATATTTTACAAACTTCTCTTTATATGGAGTGATTGACATTTGCTAGGACAACCTTTCAAAAACTTTACCTTTGAATCAGGTAGAAAAAAAACAGTGTATTTAAATTGAGAAAGAACTAAGATCTGAGGGACTGACCTGTTTGATTGAGAAGGGGCTTGAATTGGGCATGTTTTGTCTCTAAAAAGTCAGGATTTTGATCTAGAATCAACTTTGCCTTTGTAAATTTTTTTAAGGTCTCCTTCACTCTTTTCCTTCTAACAAACTGCTTTGGGAAAATCTTGAAGTGGTGTAGGACATTCATTATTTTGGATGGTTTTTAGACTTATCCTTAGACCTAGATCTGGCCGAGGAAGAGAGAGAAGAAGAAGAAAGCAAAACGGAGGAAGAGTTGGATATCGGAGCTTTTCCGAAGGGGTTTTTTTTTTGGCACTGAAACGGCAAAAGAAAGGGGAGCAAATGGCTTTGACGAATCTGAGGGGAGGGACCTCCTAAAGGAGAAAAATGGGGCAACAGAAGAAGAGACACACTCTGGTAGTCCTAGCTTCCCGAATGTACTGAAAATTGGCTTTTCAATGGCCAATAGAGAAGGCCTTGCCGTATTTCTCTTTCTTCCCTAAAAGTTCCTTTTCATCTTCCTCTGTCCTTTTCCTTTCACTTTTGAAATTCTTCTTCTCTCCTCTTTAAATCTGACCTTTCGTTTTCCTTAACCGTGTTCTTACAACTTTTCAAGGCATCCAAATTGAATTTCATCGCTCTAAAACAAAATGGAACTTGGGAAATAGTAGAGTTGCCCAGAAATAAGAAACCAGTGAGCTGCAAATGGGCGTTTACCAAAAAATGTAATGCTGATGGTAGTGTTGAGAGATACAAGGCTAGACTAATAGCTAAAGGATTCACACAAACATATGGAATTGATTATCAAAAAACATTAACTGCGAAAATTAACTCTATTAGAGTTTTTTTCTCTCTTGCAGTTAATTTAGATTTGTCACTTAACAACTTGATGAAATGCCTTCCTGAATAGTGATTTTAAGGAAGAGGTCTTTCTGAGCCTGCCACCACGTTTTGAAAAGAAGCTTGGGTGTAGTAAAATTTGCAAATTGAAGAAATCTGTTTATGGCCTTAAGCAATCCTGAAGAGCTTGGTTTGAACATTTTGGAAAAGTTGTGTCCAGTTATGGATTTGTCCAAAGTCAAGCAGATCGTACTTTATTTTATAAACACTCAAAGAATAATAAAATCTCAATTTTAATTGTTTATATGGACGATATTATTCAAATTCTAACAAGTGATGATGAAGCAAGTTTAGCTGATCTCAAGAAAAAACTAGTTCTCGAGTTTCAAATTAAAGATCTATGAGTGTTGAAATACTTCCTGTAATGAAATTTGCAAGATCAAAGAAGGGAATTTTTGTTAACCGATGAAAGTATGTCCTTGACTTGCTTGAAGAAACAGGCCTTCTGGGTTTCATGGTTGCAGAAACTCTTATTGAACCTAATCCGAAGCTTCTAACAAGAGTTGAAGAAATAAAAGAGAAGAAATGATATCAGAGACTTGTTGCTAGATTAATATATTTGTCTCAAACACGCTCTAATATTGCTTATGTTGTAAGCATGGTTAGCCAATTTATGCATGCTCCTAGACCAACTCATTTTGAAGCTGCTTCTAGAATTTTGAGGTATCTGAAGGGTTTCCTGGGAAAAGCATTCTATTCAAAAAGAATAATCACTTCCAAGTAGTAGTCTACACTGATACAGATTGCATAGAAAGTGCTACAAATATTTCTATCTACGTCTGATTATTGTTCATCTGTCAGAGGAAATTTTGTTACTTGGAGAAGTAAATATCAAAATGTGGTAGCTAGTAGTGCTGAAGCAGATTTTAGAGTCTTGGCTCATGGAATTAGAGGCCATATGAAAAAAGAAGATACTTAAAGAGTTGAAGATTTTGATTTACCCATACAGATTTATTGTGACAACAAAGTTGCCATTTCAATTGCCCATAATCCGGTTTTACATGATAGAATAAAACATATCGAGATTGATTAGCATTTTATTAAAGAGAATTGAAGCAGGAACAATATGTAATCCTTATCGACCTACATCAGAGCAAATTGTTGATGTCCAAACTAAAGGTCTTCCAAAGAATTGACTTGATAGATTGATTAACAAGTTGTCTATAGAAGACATCTTCAAACCAGCTCGAGGGGGAGTGTTGGAATTGCTATATTCATATATACTTATTAGTGTTCATATATTTATCCTTTATTGCTTTTATTCTTTTCTTATTTGTAAAAGCTTTTTCTCCTATATAAGAAGACCATCTTTGCATATATTTAAAAATAAGGAAAAACAATTTAACCCTCCCAAATTTAAGTCTTTGTAACAGATTGGGTGTGCAAACTTCGATACAGAAAGGGCATGGCCAACTTCATCATCTTCACATCACACGCAATGTTGCTATCATTTACCCTTCTTCGAATCAAGTTGTGCAAGGCTACTGTCTTATTCCTCCACTACGGTATCTTCATATTCTCCTTCTCCAACTTCATTCCCCACTACTATACCTTTTTTATAAAAATGACTGCTTTCTGTTAGACCACCAATTATTCATCAATACCGGAGGAGGAATAAAAATGTTAGCAAAAAGCAGTAAAGAATATGTAGGAGTCGGTTGTTATAGGGTGACCATCTTTCTGTTAGAATTGTTGTTATAGGGGACTACCTGGAAGTTTATAAATAGGGAGAGGAGAGAGGGAATGAGGGGGAATGTTTTCATTGAGTAGTGGGCACTGCAACTCCAGTGAGAGAGTTTTCAGTGAAAGTTTCTTACGTCAATGAATTACACATCGTAATTCATTAATTCTAAATTTCTTATTGTATTTAGCACTTTACATTTCAAATAAAGTTGCTCTTTCTATTCTGAGACTACTGTGTTGGATTGGGATTCAACATATTAGTATCAGAGCATACAATCCTGGGGAAACCAAAGAAAATGGCAAAGAAGCATGAGGAACGGTTTGAAACGTTGGAACAGGAAGTTTCAGAGATAAAGAAGGATCTGTAGAAGCTGCCGGCGGTAGAAGAAAAGTTGTCAACGATCATGAAGACAATCGAACGTATGAACGTGCAAAACGAAAAGCAACAGCAACAGAATCAAACACTGATGAAGAACTTGGATAAGCTGAGTTCGAAAGCCGATACACAGCAGCAACAATACCAGGTAATTATGAAATATATGGATAGCATTGTTAACGAAAAGTCTGGTACAACTTCCGATATGGAAGGATCATCGAGTAACATGAGAGGAATAGTGAGTAGTGAAGAAACAAATGATGAAACCAAGAAAGAAGCGAAAGACGAAGAAGATAAAACTATCAAACGGAATAAGTTTAAAAAAGTAGAAATGTCGGTGTATACGGGAAACGATCCGGACTCATGGTTATTCCGAGCCGATCGTTATTTTCAGATTCACAAGTTAACCGATTCCGAGAAGATGACTGTTTCGGTTATAAGCTTCGACGGCCCGGAACTTAACTGGTTTCGTTCTCAGGAGCAACGAAATAAATTCTCTGATTGGTCGGATTTAAAAAGCAAGTGGTTAGAGAGATTTCGGTTAATTCGTAAAGGATCTTTATATGGCAGATTTTTCGCCATTAAACAAATGACGATAGTTGAGGAATATCGGAACTTATTTGACCGACTTGGGCACCACTGTCTGATTTATCCGATAAGGTTTTAGAGGAAACCTTTATGAACGGCCTCTTCCCGTGGATAAGAGCGGAAGTTGAGTACTCTAAACCGGTTGGCCTACCACAGATGATGCGACTAGCATTGAAGGTCGAGATAAGGGAGATTATTCGAAGAGAAGCCAATTAGTATGGGTACACCACGTGAAGGTATCTTTATAATCTAGCTAATTACAACAAACCGAATGTTGCTATAACATGGAACGATAGAAAGAATAATCAATCAACCCCAATGAGAACCATTACTCTGCGAAGCACTACAAATGGTGAAGCAAGAAGGGAAGGCCTGAGCAAACGCCTTTCTAATGCAGAGTTTAAGGCCAAGAGGGAGAAGGGACTGTGCTTTAAATGTGATGAAAAGTACCACTCTGGGCATAAGTGCAAAGAACCCGAAGTAAGAGAATTGAAAATGTTTGTGGTGCACGAAAACAATGTGGAGGAAGAAATCATAGAAGAATGTGCAGAGCCAAAAGAGTTGAATATGTTCGAGATGGAGGGAGAAGTTAATGCAGTGGTGGAGTTATCCATCAACTCAGTGGTTAGCCTTACCAATCCAGGGACTATGAAGGTAAGAGGAAAATTGAAAGGAGAAGAAATAGTAGTACTGATTGACTGTGGGGCAACTCATAACTTCATCTCATAGAAGTTGGTGAATGAGATGAAATTGCATACCAAGGAAACGTCCCATTATGGTGTGTTCCTTGGTTCTGGAACTGCCATTAAAGGGAAGGGAGTCTGTGAGAATGTTGAACTCACATTGAACGAGTGGAAGGTGATAGCAAATTTCTTACCTTTGGAGTTAGGAGGGGTGGACGCAATTTTAGGGATGCAGTGGTTGTATGCTCTGGGTGTGACTGAGACAGATCAGAGGAATTTGACCATGACTTTCTTTCATGAAGATAAGAAAATCATCATCAGGGGAGATCCGAGTTTGACAAAAACCAAAGTTGGGTTGAAGTCAATGATGAAAGCATGGATCGATTCTGATCAGGGTTACTTGGTTGAGTGAAGAGCACTAGAAGGAGGAGTAATGTTGATTGAAAAAAGTGCAGAAAAGGAAACTAATGTGGTGCCTACTGATGTGCAGAATGTATTGGGAAAATTCCACGATGTCTTTGAATGGCTAGAATCCTAACCCCCACAGAGATCAATTGAGCATCAGATTCATTTGAAAACAGAAACAAATCCAGTGAACGTCAGGCCGTATAGATATGCTTTTCATCAAAAGGCAGAGATGGAGAAGCTGGTTGATGAGATGCTGTCATCTGGAATTATATAGTCGAGTTCTAGTCCTTATTCCAACCCAGTACTACTTGTCAAGAAAAAAGATGGAAGATGGAGATTTTGTGTGGATTACCGCGCACTCAACAACGTTACCATACCAGATAAGTTTCCTATTCCAATCATAGAGGAGTTATTTGATGAATTGAATGGTGCAAACCTGTTTTCTAAAATTGATTTAAAGGCTGGATACCATCAAATCAGAATGCATAAGGAAGATGTAGAAAAAACTGCATTTAGGACACATGAGGGACACTATGAATTTCTAGTGATGCCCTTCGGTCTAACAAATGCCCCAACCACGTTCCAGTCTCTTATGAACTCTATTTTTTGATCTTATCTGAGGAAATTCATTTTGGTATTTTTTTTATCACATTTTGATATATAGTAGAGGAATGGAGGAGCATATACATCATTCAGAGTTGGTATTTGAAGTATTACGGGAACATAAACTCTATGCTAATAAGAAGAAGTGCAGCTTCACATTTCAAAGAGCGGAGTATCTTGGCCATATCGTTTCAGGTCCAGCAGTAGAGGTTGACCCGGAGAAGATAAGATCCATTAAACAATGGCCAGTGACTTCAAACATGAGAGAATTGAGGGGATTCTTGGGGCTCACTGGTTACTATTGGAGGTTTGTACAAAATTATGGGTCCATTGCTGCTCCATTAACTCAGTTGTTGAAATTGGGGACTTTTAGATGGAGTGAAGAAGCTCAATTGGCTTTTGAAAGACTGAAGCAAGCCATGATGGCATTGCCGGTGTTGGCCTAGCCAGATTTTAATCTTCCGTTTGAAGTGGAAACTGATGCATCTAGCCACGATATAGGAGTGGTTTTAATGCAGAAGAAAAGACCGATTGCTTTTTTCAGCCACACTTTGGCTTTGAGGGACTGAGCCAAACCTGTATATGAGAGAGAACTGATGGCGATAGTCTTGGCGGTCCAGCGCTGGCATCCTTATTTGCTGGGAAGACAATCTTTTGTGAAAACTGACCAGAGATCCTTAAAATTCTTACTTGAACAACGAGTAATCCAACCTCAGGACCAGAAATGGATTGCGAAACTGTTAGGATACTCTTTTGAAGTCATATACAAGCACGATCCGGAGAATAAAGCAGCTGATCTCTTATCTAGAGTACCTCCGGTGGCGCATCTAAACCAATTAACAGCTCCAGCATTGATTGATTTAAAGATCATCAAAGAAGAAGTAGAGAAGGATGATCACTTGAGTCAGATTATTAGAAGAATTAAAGAAGGGGAAGAAGTACAGAAGTACAGAAGTACAGAAGTACACATTGCAGCATGATATGCTCCAATATAAGGGAAGGTTAGTCATTGCTAAGAAGTCATCGTTGATTCCTACTATTCTTCATACATATCATGATTCAATGTTTGGGGGTCACTCGGGCTTCTTGTGGACATATAAACGATTAACAGGCGAGTTATTTTGGCAAGGAATGAAGGGAGATGTACAGAAATATTGCGAAGAATGTGCTGTGTCAACGGAATAAATCCTTGTCTGTATCACCAGCAGGCTTATTAACACCATTGGACATTCCCAGCAGGAGTTGGGATGACATCTCAATGGATTTCATTGAAGGATTACCGAAGGCAGCTGGGTTTGAAGTGATTTTAGTGGTGGTGGATCGCTTCAGTAAGTATGGCCACTTTCTCACATTGAAACATCCTTTTGATGCCAAGACTGTGGCAAAATCATTTGTGAAGGAAGTGATTAGGCTGCATGGGTTTCCCTAATCGATCGTATCAGATCGTGATAAAATTTTCTTGAGCCATTTCTGGAAGGAGTTATTCTGATTGGCCGGAACGAAATTAAATAGAAGCATAGCTTACCATCCCCAAACGGATGGGCAAACTGAGGTGGTCAATCAATCCGTGGAGACTTACTTGCGTTGTTTCGATGGAGAAAGGCCAAAGGAGTGGAATAAATGGATCCATTGGGCGGAGTACTGGTATAATACAACGTACCAGAGGGCACTTGGAGTTTCTCCTTTTCAGGTTGTGTATGGCAGAACTCCCCCACCATTAGTGTTTTATGGTGATCTAGCACCACTAATTCCACACTTGATGATCAACTTAAGCAAAGGGATATAGTCTTGGGAGCATTGAAAGAGCATTTGAGGGTGGCTCAAGAAAAGATGAAGACCTATGCTGATTTAAAGAGAAGACATGTAGAATAATTTGAAGAAGGTGATATGGTTTATTTGAAATTGAGGCCGTATAGACAAGTTTCTATGAGAAAAAGGAGAAATGAGAAATCGTCGCCTAAATATTTTGGGCCATACAAAGTCTTAAAAATAATAGGAACTGTGGCATATAAACTGGAGTTGCCGCCATCAGCAACGATTCATCCAGTATTCCACATTTCTTAGCTGAAAAGAGCCTTTGGAGACTGCCAAAATCCGCAAGAATTGGCCCCCTATATGACAGAAAACCATGAATGGCTAGCGGTCCTTGATGAAGCCTATGGTTACCAGAAAAATGCTAAAGGAGAATGGGAGGTATTGATGAGTTGGAAAGGATTGCCCAGTCATGAAGCTACGTGGGAGAAATATGATGATTTTCAGCAATCTTTTCCGGATTACCACCTTGAGGATAAGGTGAAACTAGAGAGGGAATGTAATGTTAGACCACCAATTATTCATCAATACCAGAGGAGGAACAAAAAGGTTAGCAAAATGCAGTAAAGAATATGTAGGAGTCGGTTGTTATAGGGGGACCATCTTTCTGTTAGAATTGTTGTTACAGGGGGACCACCTGAAAGTTTATAAATAGGGAGAGGAGAGAGGGAATGAGGGGGAATGTTTTCATTGAGTAGTGGGCACTGCAACTCTGGTGAGAGAGTTTTCAGTGAAAGTTTCTTACGTTAATGAATTACATCATAATTCATTGATTCTATATTTCTTATTGTATTCAGCACTTTACATTTCAAATAAAGTTGCTCTTTCTATTCTGAGACTACTGTGTTGGATTGGAATTCAACACTTTCATGGAGAAAAAACGAAAGAATAAGACATACAAAAAGGGGAACCAAGCCCGTAGGAACAAACCCTACTGAAGAAAGCTAAACTTAGAAGTTAGGTCCTTGTCTACTATTCTAAAACCTTCTCTCATGCTCACGATTTTAATTTTGTGCTGATACTACAAGCTTTTGTCTTCACCTCTCAACTTGGGTTTGATTTCATTTGCTTGAATTTTCATCTTCAACTTTTTCTGATTTCAACAAGAACATCGTTGCGCTGGTTTTCCTTTTTTCTTGACTGAATTTCCTTGTGGGATTTCTGCCGAATTCATTCTCTCGAGTGAATTCTAGATTTACTTGAATTACTTCTGCATTGTACAAGAGTCTTTCTTTAACGAATTCTAGTCATTTTTTTTGAACTGGATCCAAATTCTGAGTCATTTGCCCAAGATACGTTTGATGTTGGCCACTTCTACCATCATTTCCTCCAACACTTTACGTTGATGTAGAAATTGGGTGTTCTTGAATCGGTTTCTGCCATTCAAGGTCATTTTTCATAACCTGGATGGTAGTTTCTGTCTCTAAACATATTTGTTTTGATGTAAAATTCCACTTCTTGGACAATTCTTTGTGTTTCTTCTACCTTAAATAGGCTCCCCTCTTATTAGGTGTGCATTGTTCGACAACAAGCACAACTCACGCAACCTTAAACCAAATTGATATAGCCTAAAAATGACTAGACAGCAAGTTCTCCCATAATCAAAAACCAACAAGAACTTTATTATCAATCAAAGTATATTCAACACATGAGAGGATCCCTATTTATAAGAGATTTAACACAAATAAGGGTAAAAAGGATTAACCAAAATTACCCTAATCCTACCAATATCACCCACCCTTGCGAATTAGCAATTGTGGAACTAAAAAAATGTCACTGGGAGAGCCTAATGAACATGTTAATGAAATTACGTGGACTTAAAAGGTAATCAAAGAAGCACAAACACCAACACATGACACCGTCACAACAACATGCCAATTTCCAAAAAACTTAGGGCACAACATTGGGGACACGTTTTTCTTTGTTTAACAAAAATAAATATATAGTGTTTGTATAAACATTTTATAAAATGTTATCTTTAAACGTCAAAATAACAACCATACAATTCATGAAAAACAAAAGGAAAAAAAAAAAAAAAGAAAGATTTAACACCCTAAATTTTGTTGCCAAAGGGTTTCGTTTTTATAGAAACAAATGATTTCATTGTGAAAGAATGAAAGAACACAAGGGCATACAAAAAACCAAGCCCACAAAAACCTCAATAAAGAAAGAATTCCCAACTAGGTAAGATATTGCCTAAAGAGTCATCATAAAAAGCCTACGAAATCAAAGCCCAAAGAGAAACATAGAACCTCACTAAAGACCAAACCTCACCGGGGTCCCTCTCCACACACCGAAACACTCTATTGTTCCTCGTCCAAGGATTTAACAAAATAGCAAACACCCTGCAAACCAAACTGACTTTTGACTTACAAATTGACACTCCCAAAGAAGATGATTCAGATTTTCCTCTACCTTTTGACAAAGACACAACAAAATAGACCCATTAACGAAGGCATCTTTTTCAAAACCCTATCCATCGTATTCAAATGACCAAGCAAAACTTGGCACAAAAAAGACTTTATTTTCTTTGGAATCTTAATCCTCCATAAAACATCAAAGACCGACCTGACTCTACAATGGGACAGGGATCCAATAAAATCTTAAAAAATGGCTTACAAGAGAAGCCCTCTGCCCTCCAATGGGTTAGGACACTAAATACAAGATCCCTTCTCCCAAACCTAAAGTCAAAACCCTCAAACAAGGAAAGCAAAGAGGCCACCTCCATAATGTTCGACAAGAAACAATTTTTCAAAGAGGACAAATGATATAACCTAGGAAACGCAGATGAGAAAGGCCTATCCCCCACACAATGACCTCCCAAAAATATGTTTCCTGACCATCTCTCACAACACAGAAAATGAGATGGGAAAAGGAGGGGGGCTGAAGAGAAATATATTTCCGTGGATCTCAATGCGTGCTTTTGACCCCTTTTGTCACCCACACACGTTGATGGGAACCATGTTTACTCATAATAATCTTCTTCTACAATTTCTAGTATTTTTTTTAATACCTTTTTTCCAAAGGGTTTTGTTTCATCTTCGGAGGTCATTTTTAAATTAATTTCGGTATCACTGAAAAATGGCTATAATAATTTTAAATAAAAAAAATGTCATTACATTAAGGAAAAAGATTAACAAAAGGAAGAAAAAACAGAAAGGGAGGAAAAAGAAGAAAAATGAAAATAAAACAGAAATGGAAAAAAAAAAAAAAAAAAAAAAAAAAAAAAAAAAAAGAAGGATGAAACTGAAAGGATGATAAACAGAAATGGGGAAAAAGGGGGAAAAACAGAAATGGGGGAGAAAAAGAAACCAAAGCTCAAGGCAGTGGTGGATGATTGAGAAATTAGAGTTTAAAACTTTTAGTGATACATAATTAAATTTGCCTTCGACCACTAGCTTGCTTTTGGTTGAATTGGTGATTTAAGATAATAGCAGAGCAAGTGGTCTAGGGAGGTCATGTGTTCAAGTCTCTGCATTGTTATTTCCTCCCCAACTAAGATTGATTCCCACTTGTGGCCCTTTCAACCACTAGCTTCCTTTACCTTGCGTGTTATTTAAAAATAGATTAATAAATAAAATCGCTCACGTATCATTGGCATGTCCCTAAAAGGTGTCCTTCTCGTGTCTTGCCATGTCGAAAATAAAATAATAAATAAAATAATGGACACCCTAGCTAGCATGTCCAGTGTCAGACACCAACACTTGGCCACTTTAGGAGTATCAATGCTTGGGTAATTTTCCCTAAATAATGAAGAAGAAGAATATGAATAATAAGGTGCACGTGCAATTGAGCATTTCCAAATTATGAGGCTAGTATGTCCTCAATTCACACAAATGCACATATCCTACTTAAACTTGCACCAAAACTTGAAAAAATGCACGTGCATGAACTTTGAAACACAATTATATCAAAGCATTACTTCATTTTTAGCTAAATTTCTCGGAAGATATATCCCAAATAAATGAAAATTTAGACAGGCAATACTCATACAAATTTATGAAGTAGAAAGAGAAAGGAAAATACATCCTACCTTTCCGGTTGATTGTCCATAGCCAGAATAATCATACCTGCATAAGATGGAAAATAAAGGATCATGAACCAATTTGACAAGTAGATACAGACAAAACAATACTTTAAGAAATTTGAGGTACAATGAATGCACCATCTTCAGCAGTTATAGATAGTAAAGAGGTTGTAATCATTGCTTTCATGAGTAATTAGCAGAAAAGTACTCCGAAGTGAAGTGACTTCCTAACCATATTGTTTTTCAAAGTAACAAACCAACTTTTATGAAAATGAATGAGACTTCAAAACCAGATGGTCACACATGCAAAAGAAAACTCAACTATGAATTACAAATAGGCTCCAAATGTAGAGAGAAACAGATGACAGTCATTAATTTCTTTTCCACAAAACAAAAGTCAAAAAATTTCTTTTGCTCGTTGTATAATACTCTTATACTTTGAGCTTTAGTCTCATTTTTATTATCAATAAAAGAGACCCGTTTCCCTCTCAAAAGCCACAGAGAAGTTCAAAAAGAAAGCACCATGCATCCTGAGTTACAGATCTCCTCCCATGATCGATTTACAAATTACACCGATTAACCCTTTCGAATCTCTCTATAGTGAATTAACATACTGCCAAAGGATTCTTTTCTTTTACCATTAAACAATGAATTCCAAAGAACCTTATGAAAATCCAAGTAGAGTCCAATACAACTCCCAAAGCCCCAAAAGATTTATAGCAAATTTTGATTGCAGACCACTGCCTCACAGCATCTAATTTCCTACACCATTCACTTATCTTGTCTTTTAATGATCAACAAATCAAACAAATCAAGCAGATAGAAATGAGTCACAGTCCATCATCATTACCCTGCATATGTAGCACAAAGAAACAAATACTCCCACTAGCTTCCCGCTCAGTTTCCTTAAAACCAACCAATGAGAAATTGAGAAGATAGGAAATACTACTCTGCAAACTAAGTTCAAGCACCTTTCTTAGTAATATCATCGTGTGATTGGAAGAGTGGTTCTAGGGTTAAAAAATTAAAGTAGATTTAAATTTAAACGATAAAGTGGACGCAATAAATATTCCTTTCTTTGAGAAAAATCTACTGTTCTATGTTTCCATGTCCTCCCTTTTACAGCTTTTCTCCCATCCCTTTTCCCCCACTTCTTTGGAGAAAACAAATCTGAGAATAAAGCATTCATTTCATTTCTAAGAGGATATCATCTAAAATTAGAACCTTGGCTATAACTACTTACACACACCCAGTTCTCTAGAAGGAATGAGTTGACAGCTTTATACACAAAACAATCGAGTTGGAACTCATGAAAAAGCGAACAGTTCTCATCAAAATACACCAAAAGGCCTCAGACAGAATGAAATTAGCAAAAATGTTCTTCCTGAGCATTAATTCCTAATAATTTAAACTGAAGGTAAATGTCCTATCGAAAAACCCAGAACTATTTCGTTATAATTTGAACTGAAGTTGAACTCCTATTTAACTCCCCACTATAAATGAACTACATCGCTTCCAAATAAAGAAGGAGAGAGAAATCCCCAACACAATAACAAAAACATACTAAATTAAGCAGCACCCACATTAGAAAAAACAAAATTAAACAAGGGGGAAATGCCCTAGGTGCTACTAGTGTCAACTAACAACCATAAAAAGAAAAAGAAGAAGAAAAATTACCCCATAAGATTAACACGAAGCCGAACACTCAATTCGACAAAAAGCTCGAACATCTGGCCCAAATCAGCAGCGTTCCCATGGGAATAGAGCAGAGTACCGGAAGGTTTAGGGTGTTTAACATGGACGGCCACAATATCATTCCCTCGACGCGTCCGAAGACGAAGAACATCAACATCGTCACGTCTGGGAATCTCAGGAATGTAGAGACGGCCATCGCGGGATTCATCGGCGATTACAGTGTAAGAGGGCGGAGTGGGTGGGAAGAAGGCGAATTTAGCAGCGATTGAAGAAGTGACTCCCCCCATTTTGCTCTTCTTCTCATCAGAGGCCTCGGAATCATAAAGGCCCCCAAAAGCCCCCTTAATTCAGAATTCCGACCCAAAAGCAAAAACCCAGCTCAGATCTTAAGCTTTAGCTCTGAAGAATCATAGAACGAGAAACAGGAGTTGGAGTAGAAGGGGGGAAGTTGGAAATTGCTCTCCACTAACACACAAAAAAAAAAAAAAAAAAAAGGAGGAACAGTGGAGCCAAAGTGGACAGCAAAGAAAGGGAGTTGGAAAGTAAGAGGACAAAAAAGAGAAAGGCGCGTGGGAGGAGGAGGCGGCGGCGCGTGAGAAATGAAGAAATTGAAGTTGAGGGAAAATAACTTTGAAACTTCGTCAAAATGAAATCTCGAGTTTTTTTCGAAGTTGCTTAAAGGAGAAAGGACGACAAGAAAGAGAGAAAGGGAGAGAGATATTATCTAGTACGTCGCATCTCTATTAAGATTCATGGTATCTCGTTATCTTAATGGAATGAATGTGGGTCCCACGTGTCCTGCATTATTTCTCTGTGGGCCCTCTCTTTTTATATATTCTACTATATTTAACGAATAGCAGCTTCTTTTTGGGTTGTTTTAATCGATCCATTCAAATTCACTTTTCAATACCCTTTTTGGGTTGTTTGTTAAACAATCTTTTATCCGAAAATTTTTAGGGTATGGTCTGGTGGTAGAGTTGAGTTATGGAAGGATTAGATTTATCGTAACTCTGGTTTGGAAGAATGATTAATAAATGTAATTTTATGATAAGAGGTGTTTAAGAGAAGGATTATGATAGTATTATGAATAAGGTGTGTTTGGGAGAAAGGTTATGTAGGTAGATTTATGGGTGAGTTTATGATAATATATGTTTGGGAAAACGGTTGTGTGGGTGGAGTTATGAATATTATTTTTTTTTATTAATTTTTTAAAATTTACATTGTATATATACCAAATAAATTATTATTGCATATATTTTATTACGAAAGCGTCGAACCCCTCTTATTGCATATTATTCTTTTCTATGTGTAATGTTATTAAATTATTAAATACAATTGGCAAATTTCGAAATAATTTATTAACTCGCGGTACATTTGTTTTTTTTATTACGTTGCGGTTGATCGCCATAATGTTCGAATTATTACTATTCGCCTAAACATTTTTAAACCGAAGTGAAGGGATATAGAAGGAAAAAAAAAAAGAAAACATATGCATATAGTTGACAATTGAAAGATTCTCATGCAAATTAAAATAGTGCACCAATAAAGAGTGGATAAAAGAAAGTTAAGCTTTTACTAAATGCAACTAAAAGTTTAGTACGCAGCGACCAGATGGGCATTTCTATGATAGCCACCCACTTGCTCTTACATATCTAGATATTATCCACACTTTTAAAAAAGAAAAAACTAATTTGGGCTATTGAAGGAAGGAAGGAAGTCATCCATCGCATCATCAATCATCCTTTCTCCTGAAAGAACACCACTCGGTGAGTCTAGCACGTCCTCCCGTTGGCTGGCATAAGACTGTTTGGGCAATTACCGCATACCACAACAATTTGAGAGTGGCTGGAGACAGTGGTACTGTATTTTGTTGACAAAAACAATCGTCATCAGAAATTTCAATCCACATCATCTTCAAGCAGAATCCAAAAGAGTTGCAAATATATCAAACTAGTGACAAGTGATGGAACTTACATGTGAAACATCCTTGGCACTTGACGTCCTTCAAATCGTCAACATATGACAATTAAAGCAGTACTGTAAGGATCGCATAATATTATAGAAATCAAGTCAAAAACAGAAACATTAACTACTGAACAAAGAGAACTTGGTGATATGAAACTAGATTGATGTGCAAAATTTGAACAGCCACAAGAAATGGCATGGAAAGGAAATAGAAGAAAAAGAATACCATGAAGGAGTTGAGTGATTGCACAAGACGCTTGAGCTTGTGCTTCCTCTTCTCTAACTCAGTAGGAGGATTCAGTAAATCAATATCGTTTTGAAGAACTTGTAGATACAAAAACAAAACATCTCATTTCAGTAACTCTAGAGTTAACAACCCGATATGCCTTTTCAAGGCCACAAACATTGGAACAAAAACTAACATTAGATTAATAAGAAAGGGAGTATAGCAAAACAACAAAATCAACAAACAGCATCTGCTACACTTGGAAGCTTGAACACAATTAAGAACATTCCATTTGTTTGCAATTCTCAAAAATCAATAAGCGCCAGCATGTGTTTGAATGTGAATAACTTCAATGTTTGACATTTTTTGTGCATAATTCCATTCAAATTTCACTGCAGGGTTCCAGTTTTTTATTTAAAAATTGGAGAATGAAACAAGAATCCCCTTTATTCTCAACTTTATAAAACATAGTCTGCCACTAATTTCCTACAATACCCATCTCCCAAAATATCATTCACATGATTCTTAATTATCAAACATTCCTTCAAAGAAAAATTAAATCGAAAAACAAAAAAACCCAAAAAAACAACCATAAGTTTAAATGTAAACAAAAGATTGAAATGTATCAATTCTTCTGCCAAAATACAAATCCATCATTTAAGAGAGTATAAAGTAAAAAACCCCAGAGCTTAAAATACACCTAAATACATTAAACTAAGCATTCATACAATTCGGGAGAAACAAACATGGAAAAGAACATAACCAAAAAAGAAACAAAATAGAATAAATTGAGTAGAAGAGGAATGAGAACTCACCATAAATACGAAATAAACAATAAAGCAGTAACAACAATTGAACTACTCCATCCCAGTAAACATAAAGTAACTTTTTAAATTTAAAAAAAAACCGTAAAACACGAAATTCTCCTCTAATTTCTACTGTAAAACAAAATCCATCAACCAAAATTGGCAAAAATAGAGCGTGACGAAGAACGTTTAACAAACAAATTCAAGAGAAATTAGAAGCAAACCTGAAGAACTGAAGGAAGGAAGGAAAGGAAGACAGAAGAGAACGAAAAGAAAAATCAAATTTATTTAATTATATCGATTGAACTTCTGTTCAAGGAATCGACACAAATTGTAAATGGAAGAGAATAGGGAGAATAAGAAACAAATTCGGAACTGAAAGAAGAAGAGAATCGAGTAGAAGTTGAAGACAGATTGAGGACAGAGCAGAGAATCAAAGAGAAGTTGAAGATGATTGAGGAGAGCATAAACACGAGTTGAAGAAGGGTTTTCGGTAGATTTAATTTGGAAGGGGTAGGGATAAAATCGGGTTTATGGAAACCCTAACGCGGGTTAGGGTTAAGCAACCCTAACCCCACATTGTTAATCCGCCATCCAAACGCCCCCTATATTTGAAATAATGAATTTTAACTCTTTTATATAGCGATTTTAGATGATGTAGGATGGTTTTAGGTTATGTTATAACACTCCACTATTCTAAAACTATAATAATTACCTCCTACGATATATACTGTTTTATGGTCTTCACTAATTAATATTATTTTAGGGGCCGTTTGAAGAAGGAAAGGAATATGGGGGGAAGGAATAAGGAGAGGAGCATTATGAAAAGGAAATGATTCTTCATAATCCATATTTGGGAGAAGGATTAAGTAGGAAGATTATGAGGGATTATTTATAATTCATGTTTGGGAGAAAGATTAAGTAGAATGATTATGAGGGATTATTTGTAATCCTTGTTTGGGGGAAGGATTAAGTAGAAGGATTATGGGGTATTATTTTTAATCCTTATCATTGTTTGGGAGAAGGATTATGTGGGAAAGATTATGAAAAAATTTGTTCATTACTTTTGTTTTTTATAAATTAATCAATAAGAGAAACTTACATGAATGTAACAAAACACCAAACTATTTACGACTCATATAACAAAGCCCATAAAGTTAACCATTTTTTAAATATTTCAGGTTTGCCTTTCCTTTTTCTTTTGTGATTCGTCTTTCTCATGCCATTTCTTTCATTGTCTTTCTCCTGCAATTTCGTCTTTTCTTCCCTTTTTTTCTACAATTTCTTTCCATCATCTTTCTTATTTTTTAATTCTTTATTTATGTTGTTTAATCTTTCCATCGTTTTTCTTCTTTTCCTTTTTTTTTGCTTTTCCATCATCTTTCTACTTTTCCTCTTTTTTTTTTCGCTGCGATTTCTTTCCATTGTCTTTCTTCTTTTCCTTTTTTTATGTCATGTACAAAAATAACAAAATCTAAAAGATCGTGTATAAAGAATCTTGAAAAAAATCATTTAGATTGGAGAAGCCAAATGTAAACTACCGTGTAAAAAAGTAAACAATTGTGTAAAAAAAATAAAAGATCGTGTATAAACAATCTTGAAAAAAATCATTTGGATTGGAGTAGCTAAATGTAAACAATCATTAAAAAAAAAGTAAACGATCGTGTAAAAAACTAAAAGATCGCGTATAAAGAATCTTAAAAAAAATCATTTAGATTGAAGTAGCCAAATGTAAACGATCATTAAAAAAGTAAACGATCGTGTAAAAAAAATAAAAGATCGTGTATAAACAATCTTGAAAAAAATCATTTGAATTGGAATAGCCAAATGTAAACGATCGTTAAAAAAAAGTAAACGATCATGTAAAAAAAATAAAAGATCGTGTATAAAGAATCTTGAAAAAAAACATTTAGATTGGAGTAGCCAAATGTAAACAATCGTTAAAAAAAAAAAAAAGTAAACGATCGTGTAAAAAAATAAAAGATTGTGTATAAAGAATTTTGAAAAAAAATCATTTGAATTGGAGTAGCCAAATGTAAACAATCATTAAGAAAAAGTAAACGATCCTAAACCCTAAACCCTAAACCCTAAAGAATCTTGAAAAAAAATCATTTGGATTGGAGTAGCCAAATGTACACGATCGTTAGAAAAAAGGTAAACAATCGTGTAAAAAAATAAAAGATCGTGTATAAAGAATTTTGAAAAAAAAATCATTTGGATTGGAGTAGGCAAATGTAAACGATCGTGTAAAAAAAATTAAAAAAAAATCGTGTAACAAATTTTTAAATCTAAACGATCAACTCTAAACGATCATGTAACTAAATTTAAACGTAACCAAATTAAACGATTGTGTAACAAAATAAAACGATGGAAGTGAAAAGATACATTGTAACCATATCTAAATGATTGCGTATAAATTGTAGTCATATCTAAATGATCGTGTATAAATTGTAGTCATATCTAAACAATCGTGTATAAATTGTAGTCATATCTAAATGATTGCAAATATATTACGTGCACGTTATTGATGGCGTGGTTAACGGGGCATTTTTTGTATTTTACACGGTGGGCCTCTGGGCTTTTTCCGTTTTTGCCACTTTTTTATATTTTTGAAAAGACCCCTATTTTTAATTTCCCTTTTTTTTAGAAATTGAGTTTATGTTTGTTCAGCATGCAACGTGATTTTTTTAAAACGTGTAATTGGTAGCGTAATGCATGTGCAATTACCATAATTCGCTAAGGACATTATTTTCAACTGTATATTGATATGCGTTATGCGACAATTCCATAAACTAATTATTTACGCACCATCGAATAACCTTAAATTAAGTGAAATAAATCTGTAACACGAATTACAACAAACAAAATGGAAAAGGCAATAAATATAAGTCCATGGTTTGGAAAAAAAAATAAAGCATGATAAAAGTCCTCGATGGGAAAGATATCAGCATAGTCACGGGTCACCGCCAAGGAGGGACCCTACAGTAAGCGGTCTTCATCGAATCGAACATCTTGATGAAGCTTCTTCTGAGTGACACCTTCTGATTCACTATCATGATGCACTTACTCTTCTCCGCTATAGTAAGGTTTGGGATGGCCTCCATAAGCTCAATCACTTGCACTGGCATCACGTCCTCCCGGCTCATAGCTTTCTCTGGCCATTCTGCAATGGTTCTCAGCTGATCAGTCGCAGCCTCCATACATTTGCGAATCAGATCGTACGTCTCTAACTGCTGCATGAAGCGCTTCCTTTTTTGTCTGTTAGAGCCCATCCTACCATCGCTCGACTGGCCTGATCTACCGCTCATCATGTCCTTAGGGGACATGTTCATCCTCGGTCTGCACATAGCGGGGAACTCCATGTTGATGCCATCCTCTGCGGGGACACTATCGTTGTCGGTCTGTATGTTTGAATCAATGTCTGCAAAGGTCTCCGCACAGGCCCCCGTGGCTCGATCTTTCCCAAACACGTGTGACAGTGCGTTGTACTTGTTCAGGAGTCTTTTTGCTGTAGGGTGCGTCTGACAAAAAACATGAAAAAATGACAAAGCAATTAGTATTCCATAAAAACTAGCTAGTCATATAATTATGTTCATACTCTTACTCGGACCTAATGATCGAACACGTCCCTCTCGACGATGATGCACTTGACATCATTGTTTCAGCCGAACCACTACCTACTGGGCCTTTCATCTCCGCAATGGCCTGAAATGTCTTCTTCAACAACTTTATTCGGCTTTCGATGATGGTCGTCATCAAACTGCAACTGACCATTCTCTCCCCTAACATCCTCACCAGCTGTGCTAAATAACCAGGCCGAAAGGTCCTGTTGTCCGACCTTTACCCCCCCCCCCCCCCACGTTAACCAAGTCCACGAGACAGTCTACTAAACACGCCTCGTCTGCATGTGTCTAGGAATGCTTTGGGCTTCTAGAAGAACTTGTCATTCTGATACAAAAAATGAATCATTACACGCAGTATACGATACATTTAATGAGTAAATATATTTTAAGAACAGAAGACACCAAACATGTTATCCAATTATGCAGTAAGGTAATTAAACATATAGACATACGTCTTTTAAAACCAAGTATCAGTACATAAAATATGAGGATGACAAATTGAAATGAAGAGTTGCATAATACAGAATGGTATACGAAGGGGACAATAATATAAATGGCACAGTACTACTAATTAAGCAACTGTCATTCTGTGAACATTGACGAAGCAAGCGCATCACGCCATTTAGTCCATTCGTTTGAGGGCTTAATGCATATGATGTCGTCCCTAGTAGTAGTTGCATGTGTCGAGTCACCATCATCTTCGTCATCAAATTCTACAATGTAAGTCATCTTCCGATTTATTAAATTATGAATGAGACAACAAGCCATGATAGTCCGACATTGGACTTGAATCGGGTAGTACGACTTTTCATGTAGTATTGCCCAACATCCCTTCCATAGACTGAAGGCTCTTTCAATGACATTCCGTGCACTAGAATGTTTCATGTTGAAGAACTCTTTTGTTGTCCCAGGAGCATTTCTGGCACCTCGTCACTCTTGTAGATGATAACGTTAGCCCTTGTAGGGCGTTAGAAAACCCTCTACATTTGGGTAACCCGTGTTGCACAGGTAGTAATACTCTGCGAGTATGTTGTTCGATTTTGTTAGGTTGGTAAACAAATACATAAGAAACATATGACATACAATTTTACCCAATCAAAGTTCGAAAATATATCTTACCCTTCAAAACCTTTAGACTGTTAAGTTTGAAAAATTAGTCAATGACACAGTAAGTCTGAAAAATATGAAACACAGTTTCTTATTTTGGCCCCTGCAACAAATATGACACGGTAAATTAGTCAATGACACGGTAACGTTGGCCCATGCAACAAATATGGAACATAGTTTCTTATTTTGCGCAACTTTGAAAAATTAGTGAATGACACGGTAAGTTCTTTACGCCTAACCTCGAAACACTGCCACCTCATGTCTGTGCATTCGCTCATTATAGGTTGTGGTGTGGCTAATAACTCGTCATGCAGCCGAAGAACGACCATCAACACCATGTTGAAATGTCGGGAGACTATCTTACCTAACCTAACGAACTCCCTTTAGATCTGTCGGTTCTTCACATCGAGTGCTAGCACATGAAGGAAGAGGACGACCATCTCCTCAACGTCCATGTGTTCAGTAGATTCTAAATCGGCCCTAGTTTGTAGTAGATGGCACAAAATTACGAAGCAGCGTCTGTCCATTCGCGTACTTTCTCGACACACTAGGTTAGATGCGTGTATCATGCGAAAGTACGTTAGTTGCCTAATCCTATGTCTTGCATCGGCCGGGATGTGAGTTATGCGCTTATTATCATGCAACAGTGCCTCCAATATCAGAAGCATCTGTCATTGCGCTATTGTGAATGCAGATACAACAACGGCGATTTCATGTGGGTCCACTTTTTACGTATGTAAAAGGGGAAACCTGCTAATGGTGGAGGAAATTGTTAGAAATCGTTAAAGAAAGGGACATGTGATAGTTTGTTTCACCTAGTAGCATTTGCGTTTTCTTACATTGGAAATCATCTTATATACAATTCATTAGTAAGCTTGTTGTACGATTTTTGCATTTAAAATGCATTTGTTGCCATTTAAAGGTTTATTTTCATATGTTTAAGAAAACTATCACTTAAAACGCATTTGTTTTGTATTTTTTTTATTAAAAAGAAGTGTTGAATCTTATTAATGGACTAATTACATACTTCCTCATCGCTTATTTTAAGAACTCGCTTCCATCTACACTATTGTATTTAGGACAAAAATTCAAAAGTATAATTTTAAACTTATTGTCCTTTATTCAATTGAAAAATTTCATCAAACATATGCAAATCGGTTTTTTTTTGTCTCATAATTTCAAATACATTCACTATGCTAGAAATATTTTTTAATTCTTTGTATATTAACTTAAAATTTGGTTCTATGTTTACTTAGTTTTAGGTCGAAAATTAAGCAAGTTCACAATTACGTATTTTGTGAAACTTTGGTATGATTGTGCATTGTGTTATGAAGTGGCCATAAACTATTGTTTTTGACGGTTCGTTGCTGTAAATAATAGAACGTGCCATGCAAGGTGAATTATCAAATTTTATGGAACATGCATTAACAGAAATACATTCATAAAACATCAACGAAAACCATAGTGTAAATAAAAAAAAAAATTAAGTCAATGTCCCTTGTACATTACAGAAGCATGACTAGTCTTTATAATGTGTCAATGCACTTAAACATATAAAATAAAACAAAGGAACGACATAAATGCACGATAAGG
Source organism: Cucumis melo (assembly GCF_025177605.1). Taxonomy (NCBI): domain Eukaryota; kingdom Viridiplantae; phylum Streptophyta; class Magnoliopsida; order Cucurbitales; family Cucurbitaceae; genus Cucumis; species Cucumis melo. Next base: position 10,334,975 of record NC_066863.1, read on the forward strand.
ACCTTTTTTTATGCGGGAGGCCGTAGGAACTGTAGAACGTCTTTCTGTCTCGTTGCGTACTCCCACGCATTGCAATGAAAATAATAAACATTAATTATAAATTGTTAATGCAGTTTTATGTGTGGGTGAAAATGTTAAAAACAAATGAAAGGGAGGTCGTCGCATACCTTTGCCTGAAGACTTATGGTTGCGTAACCATAAGACATACGAAAATGTTATAATGCACATGCAACAATGACTTATGCAGAAAAAATCAAACACAAATAGGGAAATTTGTGTTTTTTTTTTTTGCCTCAGAGGAAAGAAGTACGTTTCATATTAGGAAACTAAACTTCAAACGGAATGTCATCAAATGCGGTGATATGAAAGGCATGACGCACACAGAAACGAGAAAACCAATACACATAAAGAACATGATAAACATATGGAAGGACATACAGAAGAATTACTAAACGAATACATAGAAATAACATAATTTAATTTGGAAGGACATACAAAATAAGCAGTAAGCAAAAGATATGGAACGACATAAAAAACAATACGTAAATCAATACACAGAAACAACATAATTAAACAAAGAATAACCCTAAACATCCACAATAAACCGTGAGTCAACATATGAATGGAAAAAAACACCATAAAATTGGAAAAGTATAAAAGAAAATAGTACTAAAAAATTTTCACAAAACAGAATACCTATGCGTGCTACAAACATAAAATGATGCTCATAATGGAGTACATAACCGGATGAAAGGACAGAAATAAGCAAAAATAGTTTGTGTTAAATAGAGCACATGGGAAAACCGAAAGCCATACCAAAATTGAAAACTCAACAGAAAACGCATGGATATTGAGGTATGACAAACTTTTTTGGCAAATAATCATAAGGAAAATAAAATCAATTTCATCACTAACATGTAAACAGAATAGACAAGGAAGAACAACAAAGAAACATGTGGAAGATCGTCCTCATCATCGGCAATTAGAAAAATGGGTCAGAATGTATACCTTAACCCTACCATTCTCGAATCAACTCAATCGACGATCGTGTAACATCAACATCTCATCGAACGATCAAAATCTTAGCGTCAATGGCTAATCCGAGCGACAAGGCGTACACAAACCGAAACCCCTTCATATTCGAGCGATAAATCGAAGAGAAAAGCCATGCCCGGATCGATTTAATGAAGGAAAGGGGATAAATCGAGAAAAAAAGCAAAGCGTCGAAAACCATTCTCGGCCAAATAGATCGGACGAAATGGGGTTGATATGGGTGTCGACGCAATGGGAAAAATGTCAGAAAGGAGTAGATTAGAACCTTACCGATTGAACTATGGAGAAGACAGACAAAAAGAAGTATGGATTGGTGAGATAAGGGGAGAAGAAGGTGAATCGATAATGCAAGAAAAAGATGGAGAAATCGGCGGAAAGAGAAGGATTAAAAGGAAAAGAGAAGGATTAGGGAATTAATGGGGAAAGAGAAGGAAAATGGGGGGAAAATTTTTAACCCATTTCCCCCCTTTTTTCCCACCAAACGGAGAAAGGATAAAAAGTTATCCTTTCCCCCTTTTTCTTTCTTTGCCATAAAACGGAAAAAGCCCTGAGGCCCACCATGTAAAACAATAAAAATGTCCTGTCAACCACGCCATCAACAATGCGCGTGTAATATATTTATGATCGTTTAGATATAGATACAATTTATACGCGATTGTTTAGATATGATTTTGTTTTCAAAATTTGCTACACGGTTTTTTTAATTCTTTTGGTACACGATCGTTTAGATTTCTTTATACGATCGTTTTTTTTTTACATGATTGTTTACTTTTTTTTAGACGATCGTTTACATTTGACTACTCAAAGTCAAATGATTTTTTTCAAGATTCTTTATACACGATCTTTTATTTTTTTTACACGATCGTTTACTTTTTTCAAACGATTGTTTACATTGGCTACTCCAATTTAAATGATTTTTTTTCAAGATTCTTTATACACAATCTTTTATTTTTTTTTACACGATCGTTTACTTTTTTACACAGTCGCTTACATTTGGCTACTCCAATCTAAATTATTTTTTTGAAGATTTTTTATACACGATCTTTTATTTTTCTTACATGATTGTTTAGTTTTTTATACGATAGTTTACATTTGGCTACTCCAATTTAAATGATTTGTTTTCAATATTCTTTATACACGATCTTTTAGATTTTACTATTTTTTGTACACGACGTAAAAAAAAGAAAAGAAGAAAGACGATGGAAAGAAATTACAGCGAAAAAAGAAGAGGAAAAATAGAAAGACGATGGAAAAGTGAAAAAAAGTGGAGAAGAAGAAAAACGATGGAAAGATTAAATGACGTAAATAAAGAATTGAAAAATAAAAAAGATGATGGAAAGAAATTACATAAAAAAGGAGGAAAGAAGAAAGACGAAATCGCACGAGGAAGACGATGAAAGAAATAGCAGGAGGAAATCGAAATGTTTTGTTACATTTACAAGAGTTTCCCTTATTATTATTATAAAATAATAATAATAATAATAATAATAATAATAATAATAATAATAATAATAATAATAATAATAATAATAATAATAATAATAATAATAATAATATCACACATTTTGAGGAAGAAAGAGGAGGAATAAGAGGGGATTGAGAGGAAGAAAGAGAAGGATTAAGAAGGAGTAAGAGGGGATTAAATATATTCCTTTCCCTCTCCTTATTCCTTGTCCTAAACATGGAAAAAGTTCTACGTTCTTTCCTTCTCCCAAACAGGCCCTTAGATTTTGAATTTGTTTGAGTTTTTACTATTTCCATTTGTTTCGGTATTTATTATTTTACATTCATTATTTGCTATAGAGTTTTACTATTTCTTCTCAAACTAGGGTAGTTTACACTCTATTATAATCAAGTATAAATAATCTATACCTTAAACACAAACTATTATAATCACAAGAAGCTAAGGGATCTAAAGCACTAGCAGACAAATTTGGTTGGCGCGAATGTCAGAAAAATGATAAAAAGACGTATGTGCGGCGCTGATGCAACTTTATCAGAAGCATTACTGAGGTGTGGAATATCCTGTCAACATCACTCCCCTCCTATAAATAGAGGCATCTACTTCACAACAAAATGTGTGAAATTGGATGTAGGAGAGCATGCTCATTTTACCTTCATCCTTTTTGTATTTGAGTTTTAGGTGAGAGGTTAGACAAAAGAGAGAGAGTTTTCCCTTTACCATTTTTCCTCTTCACAACAGGCAAAATTCAGAGCCAAGGAATATGAGAAATCATATTTCAAGGTTCGATTAATTTCTATGTATTCTATTTTGTATTTATTATGTATTAAGTTGTAATATTTACTCTATCGCTGAGAGGCCTAAAGTTCTATTTATAATATTAATGCATTTCTACCACTCTCTCATTTCTCTCTTGCTATGCATTTCCAATGCATTTAATTAGTTTCTGAACAATGTAATATGTTATTGATATTAGTGTCTCTGGATGTATGTTTTGTAAGTTCTATTTAGCTAAATGTGTGCATTAAAGCTTTTTTTTATTTAAAAGAAAAAGCAATCGTGTTGGTAATGATCAGCTAACAAGTGAAAACCCCTATTTAACTAAGTAGACGAGGAAGAGATTGTATTCATCGCTGAATTCGTCCTTCACCATAAGTTGCAAAAATGTTAACGTGTGCGGCAAAAGCACCGAAAGGACGTTCGACTTAAAATAGGATAAAATTTCTTGTTACACATACAAACTGATTAGATACAAATCATAGCTTAACTTTAAGTATTTGGATCCCGAGAGACGGGCAAGTATGGCGAAGTTGCCAAGAGGACGCTCACCTTAATTCTAAAGTTCATAGATGCATTCTTTGTATCTCCTCGAAATATTAGTGCACAATACATTGCAATTAAGTAATTAAATATTCTTTCACGCCATGACTGCTACATGAGTTCATATTCCATCACACTCCATCTCCATGTTCATCTTGCACCGCCAATTTCACCTTAGTGTATATAGTTAGGATAAATATATTGTGCATGATTACTCTGTATAAAGTATATCACATAGGATTAAATGCATTATAGATTCAACTAAGAACACCAATTACAAGGAAACCTCTTCGCTTACACTTGGGTGATAGAGAGGAAAACTTGTACTACATGCATATCATTAGGAAATCAACAACGTATAGGTAGGAAATGCATCTTTTAATGCATCATCCTGTCCTAGTCGCCTATTAAGTCACTCACTTAGAGCCTAACATAACACATCCATGAATGAATGTAGCATGAACAAGAACTTTCATCTATCTCTACCTTTGCCTGAAAAATTAAACATAGAAAAGAGTGAGTATAAACATATACTCAGTAAGAGACCCACTACTAGTCTCGCTAGGTGTTTGTTAATTTCCCATTAAGATCCCATTAAGAGGTACCCAAAACTATTATGTGCTCAATGGAACACACACAATCTGGTGATCCTGTACTAACACTCTCATATGTTAGTGAACTTGAAGGAACACCTATGATATCGGACTTTAAGTGATCCCGTCGAATCACTCGTAAGCATGACATGACAAACTAATAGTCCCCTCGAACTCACACACTCATAAATTTATGAAAGGTGGTGATCTTGAGGGACACTGTATATGTAGGTATAGCCATAATGGCTAAAGAACACCATAGTTCATAGCATATAGCAATATCATAAACATCATAAACATGACATGAATATCAATCATAAAGTCCTTCATCATGTGATTAATATATCAAGCATAATCATTACTATAAGCATATCAGTCATCAATTAACTACGACACATTATGCATCTTAGCTACATCAATACGTAACATAAAATACATGCAAGGTCTTAATTTCATTTTCATTCGAGGACTAGTAGTAGAATGTCTTACCTCGAGATTAGAAAAAATTCTTGGTTGACAGTCAAATTCCAAATAAACCAATCCAAAACATAAAAGAAATTTCAATAACTTCACTTAACATCAAAATGGTCAACCTCTAAATTTTCCCAAGTCGACTTACCAACAATTTAGGTTGAAACCCATTCAACCTTGGGGAAAATTCCACAGATTAATTGTTCCACAATTTACTAATTACACCATCAAAGAAAAATAATCCAACTTAATCCAAAAGTTAAATTGTTGGAATTTATGTCTTAAAACTCGTAGTTTGTAGTTTAAAGTATATTCTATTCAATAAAATGGTTATTGAGGACTTATTAGTGAAAATAGAGTACTATAATCTTGAATCCAATAAACTAAGGTCTCGAGGTTATCTAGCGTAGACTTGAACTTTATGTAGAGACATAAACGTAGATCAAGTTTGAGCATATAGCCCAAACAGTTATAGTCTATAAATAAGGTACCTTATTCTAGGGACACTATGGATCTGGCCCGCTCTGTAGTTAGTACAAACGATGTGATCCTGAATTGTTCATGTAGAGATATAGGAGTAAGGGCATCCTATGTAAAGAGTTTATATAAGATTGTTGACTATATAAAACTGACTATTTTGATTATTGATGACCTAGGTAACTTAATTTTAATCTTGAGCTAACTATGAACTTCTGTTCAAACGATATTATCCTTAGATATGGATAGGTGAAGGTAGCTCATTAACATTGGCTCAATAAGTCTCCCATTTCAATGGTAAGACCAGGTGGATGGCTAAGGACATAGGGTGTAAGACGAAAATCACTCCTACTTTCTTTAGGATTAGTAGATAGGTTGTTCCCTTAAGGACTAAATCCAAGTCTTGAACAAAGGCTCCCACCCTCTCACTGGCCCGAGAGAGATTCGATTTATAAGTTGAACCTTAAACCAATTATTCAATAGTGAATTAAAGGGACTTAAGGAACAAGATGTAGTCTCGGGGGTAAAATGAAATTTTGACTCAGTCGATTAAGAATAACCTATGAAGGATTAACTTACTGATCATGGTTATAACACATGGATATAAATATATCTATATAATGAGGGAAGTGCAACTACGGGACTTTAGTGGAATGACCTGTTAATTAAGGATTGTTGATTAGTTTAGTCTAAAAGGGTTTAATCAATTAATTTTGGATCGTTAGAGCCTATGATATATAGTTCCATTAGGTTCCCTTACTAGCTCATATGGAATTAACTTAAAACGATATGTTGGAATAATTCGAATTGTTCGAATTAGGCAGAGAGAGAAACCAATGAATCTAAGTGATATAGTCGCTGGTTATCAAGCCTTATGTTTAAATTTGATTTAAATATAAAAAATACGAATATGGATTCATATTCGAAAGCTCAAAATTGATGGAAATGGTCAAAGTTGTAAAAAGTCAAAATGTTGACTTTTGACTTTGAAAAGTCAAACTTTTAACCGATCAATATATTTAAATATGATTTGAATTTCAAGAAAATGAATAAGAATTCATGCTCGAGAGGTTGAAATTAATCAAGAAAGTCAAAATGGTAAAAAGTCAAAATGTTGACTTTTGAATTGAAAAGTCAAAGCTTCAGTTTGACTAGAATGGTCAACAAATGACCATTTTGCCCCTTGACTAAAGTTAGTGGAAAAATCCAACATGTTGTTGGATAATCTCACTAACTCTTAGTAGGCTAAGTGGAAGCTCATGGTGACGACACCAAGCCCACTAAGAGAATATGCAATGGTGACTAATTCCACTTGTAAGTGGAAAGTGAGGTGTTGAATTTGGATGAACTAATTACATGCAATAGTTACATGTAATTAGGTTATTTATCTTTTTTCAAATATTAAATGACTTTTGAAATTTTGGTATTTTTTTATTTTACAAAATTATACCAATTTTTTTCTCTCAAATCTTCAACCTAATTCTCTCCTCCAATTTCCACATCTTCTCTTAATATTCCTTCATTTAATGGGTTCCATCAGTTGGTTCTAAGTTTAGAGAATAGCGGGTCAACACTAATAGTGGTATTGGTTCATGTTCATGAGGAGATATCAAGGATTCGGGAGGCTTCAGAGGTAAGTTTTCTCGATAGTCTCTAATTTCGTTTAATTAGTATTAGGGTAGATTATGCATGTTAATCTTTAAATTAGTTTAAATGCAATTAGAGTAAGGTTCAATTTTAATTCCATTGCACATGTATTGTTTTCCATCAATAAATAAATCCTAATATTAATTTTTTTTCTCTTTCCTCGTTAACTTAAATCAAATAAACTTTTCTCCTGCTTAATTATTTATCTTTCCACAAATATATATATCTTTTCCTTAAATAATTATCTTTTCCTTAAATTAATTCTTAACAACACCAAAATTCCAAATCTTTTAATTAATTAAATATTCATCCAACAAATATTTCATTAATTCTAATTTCCACAAAACCAAATAATTCTCAAGCAATTAACTAAAATCAACACCCAATAATTTCATCATAATTAAATAAAAATTAAGATAATTAAATTCAAAATTACTTTAGTTTTTTGGGCGTTACAAAATAACCTAAAAGTCTATAAGTATATGGTTAAGGTTTGGTGTCTTATCCTGGTAACACTATCTGTTGGTATTTATGTCTTGAAACTCGTAATATGTAGTTTAAAATCATATTCTATTCAATAAAGTTGTTATTAAGGAATTATTAATGAATTGAATACTATAGTCTCAAATCCAATACACTAAGGTCTCAAGGCTATCTTAAGTAAACTTGAACTTTATGTATAGACATAAACATGGATCAAATTCAAGTATATAGCCTAAATAGTCTATAGTATATGAATAATGTTGGGCATCTTATTCTGATGACATTATGGATGTGGACCGCTTTGTAGTTAGTACAAACAATATATTCCTGAATCGTTCATGTGGAGATATTAAAGTTGATCAGACATTCTATGTAATGAGTTTACATAAGACTAGAACCATGAAATAGTCACTTTTATGTTATAACACCATTTAGTCTATAAAAACTCACTATTCCATTATTAATCACTTAGGTAACTTAATCTTAATCCAAACTAACTATGAACTTCTGAAAGGATGTTATTTGAGGTAAGTCGTTATCAAAATGATAGGTTGTTATGGATGTAACTATGCAAAACAAGAATTTATTCCTAGTTTAAAATAAAAGAATACAAGAATAGAGAAAGACTAGATGAAATATGAGGGTTAGGGATTACCTCAATTACCTTTCAAAGTTATCTTTTTAACCCTTCTTACCTTTGTGGAAATTGAGAGTAGCATGGGGAAGAAGGGTGTTGAACCCTGAAGAGCACTTAAGATTTAAAACTTCAAGATTCACAAACATGGTCGATTAGTAGCTTCATGATCTAAAAGAAAATTAGAAACACAAAAAGGGGGGGGGGTTTGTGGAAGTAATTTTTGAACTATAGTAAATAACAAGCATTAAGATGCCGTGAGGGAAAAAGGGAAGGCTCGTAAATTTCTTTTTTAGACTACCCCAAGTGGTTATGAAATCCGGTTCTAAGTAGTAGAGCCATCTCTTTGCTACATCCGTAAGGGAAAAAGGAAAGACTCGTAAGTTTAGTTGTTCTTCCGAGATGCCGTGAGGTCTCATGGAATCACAAACCATATGAAAATCCTTAAGATGTTTGTGTGGATCCTCTTCGGAACTTCTTAAAGATGGGAAAAAGATGGATAAGCCCCAGTTTTCATTCAAGAGGTTGAGTGGTTGGGGGTATGACTATACAAAGAGGTATTTGGTCTTCATCGGGCTCGACAAGCTCTCTAAGGGTCTTTTCTCTAACTTCACCCATATTCCTTCTACCAAGGTTTGGATCTAAAGGAGAATCTAGGCTAGGTTCTAAACCTCTTAAAGGTTCTTGGTTTGAAAGATTGGGGATGCTATTCTCTTCTCTCCTTTCTCTTCTAATTCTACGAACCTCCCTATTTAAATCTTCAAAGTAAGGAAATTCTAAATTTGAAGAACGGGTCATGCAAGAGAGGAGAAGAGAGAATACAAAAAATTCTACACGATCTCTTTACGCCTATATATTTTTTTCTTTTTGTTTTTACAAAATGAATATAAGAATCAAGAAGCTCTAAAAGAAAGTTTGAAATAAAAAAGTCTTGAAAACTACACCGTGCTCCCCGGCAACGACGCCATCTTTGAAAGGATGTTATTTGAGGTAAGTCGTTATCAAAATGATAGGTTGTTATGGATGTAACTATGCAAAACAAAAATTTATTCCTAGTCTAAAATAAAAGAATACAAGAATAGAGAAAGACTAGATGAAATATGAGGGTTAGGGATTACCTCAATTACCTTTCAAAGTTATCCTTTTAACCCTTCTTACCTTTCTGGAAATTGAGAGTAGTATGGGGAAGAAGGGTGTCGTATCCTAGAGAGCACTTAAGATTCAAAACTTCAAGATTCACAAACAAGGTCGATTAGTAGCTTCCGGATCTAAAAGAAAATTAGAAACACAAAGGGGGGAGGGGTGATTTGTGGAAGTAACTTTTGAACTATAGTAAAGAACAAGCATTAAGGGATGATTAGTGACAACAAGTAATTGAAGTAAAGTTTTTCTTTCAAGTTTAGTAGAGGGACTTTTTCTTGGGTAATTACCATGTTTCTTATCATTGAAAAAGAATGAAGATCATTTAATCTTTTCTTAAATATGCAAGAATGAAATTTTTACAAAAAGAAAGTAACCAAATATCTATTAAAACATGATCAATCTCAACGACCAAAGCATGTTCAAATTGAGGCAAAATTCATCCTATTCAAGATTTGCTAAGGAGGGGATAGCCACTACCCTTAGCAAAATTAATGCCCATTTCAAACTTGTTATGCAACAATCAATTAGTAGAAAATCAAAGACAATCTCAACAATTAATTCATCATAACAAACCATTGCAAATCAAAATTTAAGTTCAGCACTTTAAGAGTTTGTAAAGAAATTTCAATGAAAAATTGATGGGAAAAACTTATTTGTTTTATTGAAATTTCAAAAGAAATTTCAAAGGGAAACAAGCAATCAAATAAAAAATTGAAAAGATATAGAAAAGAATTTAATTCTCAAAGAAAACATGGTAATTTAACCCAAGAAAAAGTCTCAAAAGATTACCTTAGCCCATGAAGATTGATGAAATTCTTGAAGAGATGTTGAGGAAAGAATCCATTTGTTTGACAAAAGTAATCTTTTGTTGATAAAATTTCAAGAGTTTGCTACAATAATTGAATGAGAAAGAGGATTTTTTACATTGGAATTTCTTATCTTTCTCCCAAAAAAATATGAGCAATTTTATAGAAGGGAAAATGGGAGAAAAAAGTGGAATTAATTTAAAAAACGGCCATTTTGCAGTTAATTTTGGGGAAGACGATGAACTGGGTCACAAATGGGCTTGGGTCAGGTCTTGGTTGGCCCAATTGAAGAGAAAAATAAAAATAATAAAAAAAAGAAATGTAGCTGCTGAGATTTGAACTCACGACAGGGGAGAGGTGCGCGTGGAAGAGGGCTCGACACGTGGTGGACGTGTGGGTCGCGAATCGGTTCGCAGATCGGGTTGTCGGGTTGGATTTCGGGTCGTGCAAAAAAATGAAAAGAAAAAAGGGGCATGCCTGGGGTTCGAACACGCGACTTCGAGGTGGACGCGTTGCGTGATCTGGTGATGCCACGTGGTGCGATTTGGTTCGTCCGATCTTTTCCAATTTCTCGAGTTTGCCCTTCAACTTGTTTTTTATCGTTCTTCTTCGTTATAACTCCCATTTAAGTGATTTCAGTGAAGTTGGACTCGTATCAGGATGAAGTTTCATATTCTGCATAAAAATGATATTTTAGTGAGTAAATGGATAAGGGTTGGAAAAATTAGTCTAATAATGTTAGATTTAAAATAGCCTTAACAAAATACCCCCAACTTAAGACTTGTTCGTCCCGAGAAAGAAAATTAAAAATGTGCTAACATTCAGTCATTCATCATGCAAGGGATTCACACATTATTTTGTAAGAATTAAACTCAAACAATCATGCAAAAATTTTGATGATGTTTCAAACAAATATGCAAAGGATGTTACTCATGCCTTAACAATTCAACAAAGTAATTTTTTTATTATCAATTAAATATTCAAGAGAAGCAAGTAGTCAATTTGAGGTTGATTTTTAATAAAGTTCATTTATTGAAATCATATTTAGATAAAACATCTAAGTTTGCTATTTCGACTCACTAGACATGCTTCGAAAGAATTAAAAAATGCCCTAGGCTTGTTTTCCCTCTACTCTGAAGCGGGAAGGATCCCTCCTTAAACTCGGCCCTTGGTCAAAACATTGAAACTAGCTAGAAAATTCTAAGATAGAATTGTACGGGTTTTACTAAGGCAAATGATAGGTTTTTTGCGTAGGGATTCGTACTTCACTAACATCGGGTGATCCTAACTGATCACGAAAAAAATCCTAACGTTCGACTTAATCGTACCCTTTTTATTTTTATTTTTTTTTGACAAAAGTATTTTGCTAAAAGTATGCATTTTGCTACTTTTTATTTTGGATTCTATTTTTGGTAGCAAGCTTTTTGCTTAGCTTCGGCTTGGCAAACTCTAATCTTGGATTTAATCTATTAGGTTCTATGATTGACCGTTCTTTCGAGGTTACAACAAGCGAATTTAAGCAATCTATCCTTTTCTAAAGACTTCTAGGTTCGTCATGGCTCGACAAAGGGGTTTTCTAATTCATGAGTCAAAGAGATGAAAAGCTTGAAAATTAACCTCAGTTTCATAAATGGTTCTTTATCCTATTTAAAATCAAAACAAAAATTTCTAAGAGAGGTGTATCATAGGCAATCATCATAAGAAACTTTGCAAAAAAGTTAACATCCATGCATTTTCTTTTGCAAGCATTCATTCAAGCAAACAACATTCATTTCATTCATGCATTCAGAATAATACTCAAAAAACTTTTGGTCAATTTTAATCTACCCAAGTCATGTAAATGCTTAAAAGAAGAAAACAATCAGCAACCTAGTTTAACTAGTTATCCACCCCCAACTTAAAAACTTTGCTTTGTCCTCAAAGCATATTTATGTAAAAATGTAAGAAAATACTGAGGAACAGAAAACTCCCCTGGATTTGAGGACTTTGATTTTAAGCTTGCTTCAAAGCAAAGTGGTTGCTTCCTTTTATGATTCTTTGATTTCTTCAAGTGAAATTGCCTTACATATTAAAAAAGGGAATTTCTCTCAATTTTATCCAATGCAAAACTAATCTAGGAAAAACTAAAAAGATGGAAATTAAAGAAAAGTAAAGACGAAAAGTGATAAAATCTTGACGTCTGGCTGCTTCGGCTTTATGTGTAGAGGGGGAGAGAAAGTTTTTCTATAGAACATTATTGTACGGATTGCCCTTCATGGAATATTTTCAGTGTATGTTCATTCACTTTGAAAAATTTTCCTTTGTCAAGACTTTTTATGGAAACTACACCAAAAGTAGAGAAATCAATCACAACAAAAGGACCAAGCCATTTAGATTTTAACTTTCCGGGCATGAGTTTAATAGAAGAATTATATAAAATAACTTTTTGCCCTATTTCAAATTCTTTTCTTAGGCATTTTTTATCATGCAAAAGTTTAGTCTTTTCTTTGTAAATCCTAGAATTTTCATATGCTTCTAATCTCAATTCTTCTAATTCTAGCAAATCTAGGCATCATTCCTCACCGGCTTCTAAGAGAGATAAATTGCATTGTCTAATTGCCCAATATGCTTTATGTTCTATTTCTATAGGGAGATGACAAGGCTTACCGTACACAAGCTTGAACGGAGATGTGCCAATTGGAGTTTTTAGGCTGTTTGGTATGCCCAAAGTGCATCGTTGAGACGGAGGCTCCAATCCTTCCTTTTTGTGTTGACGGTTTTCTCTAGGATATTTTTTATCTCTCGATTAGAAGTTTCGGCTTGTCCGTTCATTTGAGGATGGTATGGTGTGGAAATACGGTGTTGAACACCATATTTTCTCATCAAGGCTTCAACGGTCCGATTGCAAAAGTGTGTTCCTTGATCGCTAATGATTGCCCTTGGGATGCCAAATCTAGAAAATATGTTAGAAACTAGAAATCTTGAGACAACAGAAGAATCATTAGTCATAGTGGGGATTGCTTCAACCCACTTCGATACATAGTCAATGGCTCATAAAATGTAAAGATATTCAAAAGAAAAAGGAAAGTGACCCATAAAATCCATGCCCCAAATATAAAAAACTTCACAAGTAATAACGGGGTGAAGGGACATTTCATTTCTTCTAGATAGAGATCCGATTCTTTGACAGTTTGCACATGATATACAAAATGAAAAAGAATCAGCAAATAATGTTTTCCAAAAGAATCCACTATCTAAAATTTTCCTAGCCGTTCTTTTGGACTAAAGTGACCTCCGTATGCATGATCATGACAAAATGATAAAATTGATTCATGTTCATGCTCGGGAACACATTTCCTAATGATTTGGTCAGAATAATATTTCCAAAGACATGGTGGTTCCCAAAAATAGTTTTTAGCATCACTACGTAATTTGGCTTTTTGTGAAAAAGAAAAGTCTGAAGGAAAGTTACCCGTGACTAAGTAGTTTACAATATCGGCATACCATGTGCTTGAAGATTTGTTTAAAAGAGATGTTCATCAGGGAAGTCTTCTCAAATTGGCATACTTTCTTGCTTTTGTACAATTCGACTAAGATGGTCAACTACAAAATTGTTGGCTCCTTTTCTATCCTTGATGGTTAGGTTGAATTCTTGAAAAAGTAAAACTCATCGAACAAGCCTTAGATTTGACTCTTTTTTTGATACAAGGTACTTAACCGCTGCATGATCAGTGTAAAAAATTATTGGGGAGCCAATAATGTAGCTTCTAAATTTATCTAAAGCAAAAACGATAGCAAGAAATTCTTTTTCAGTTGTCGTGTAGTTAAATTGTGCTTGGTTAAGGGTCCTAGATGCATAGTATATAGCATGCAATTTTTTATCTATCCTTTGTCCTAAAACAGCTCCTAATGCTAAGTTGCTTGCATTACACATTATTTCGAAAGGTAGATTCCAATTAGGAGATTGAAGGATAGGGGTAGAGACTAACCTTTGTTTGAGATCATAAAATGCCTTCTTACAATTGTCATCAATCAGAAATAGTACATCTTTTTGCAAGAGATTCGTTCACTACAAGAAATATCAGTTACGATAGCATCAGAAAATTGTTATTGTTGATTTTTGATAGTGTTTTCGAAATGCTGTCGTAGCCGATGTTATTGAAAGTCCCTGACTTTTCATAGCATTTTTTATCGCTATGCAAAATGCTATAATATGTCCCCAGCGATAGCACAAATATGATGTTATAAATGTTTTTTATAACATAAGAAAAAACGCTATCGAAACATTTTGATAGCATTTTTTATTGCATTGAAAAATCGCTATAAAATGTTTCAATAGTGTTTTTAATAACATTGAAAAAATGCTATAAACAATTTTTTGTAGCATTTTATGAATGTTGTCGTTTCAAAAACCATTGACTTTTAATAGCGGTTTTTGTAGAGCTATGAATAACAATATAAAAGGTAGGTATGTATTAAAACCATTTGGCCTCATTAACATTTCATAATCACATTATTAAAAGAAGATTACCATAGAACTATACATATAGTATCTCATTGAATAATATATGTTATCTTCTGTGCATTACAATTTTGTTTATAAAGGAAAAAAAATCCTTTGAGAACAAACCTAAACAAAAAACTACCCTGCTTTAGAAAACTCAATACATCACAACAAAACTGATAAACTGAAGAAGAGAAGAACCGATGTGAATAAATTCGATCATGGAGGCTTCGGTAAGTTTGGTCGATCATTAGATTCGTAAAGCTTCAAAACTCCACCACTATTGCCAGGATTACGCAAGAACTCACCAAAAGTCACACAACTTCCTATCCAGTTATTCCCTCTAATGATATTAATCTTTATATGTTTCAAAAATCTCAACTTATGTTTATCTTCCCCTTCTCTTCTTCCTTTCCCTATTGAATGTTAAAAAATCACCAGAAAATGTAAAAAAAAGTCAATATCTTTTTTATTCCCTAAATAGCCAAGTAAGCTAAAAAAGAAAAGAAAAAAAAATTCAAATGTTGCATACACATTGATTCATTACTAACATACTCCAAAAACTCAGAAAAATATACTAAAAGAGAAACATATTTTCTGACTCATCAGGATCTTATATTTGAAGTGTTGGTTCATAAAAACTATTTATGTTTGAAACATACCTGTTGCACCTAGTGGACGTACAATGGTGATTGCTCCTCCATTGACATTAATCTTTTCTGAATGTAGCCCCAACTTATTACGACAATACACAAATTGGGATACCAATGCCTGTAGGTTAAAGGTTGTGCATTAGAGTAAGCCAACATGTACTGAATAGGTTCGAACTTTAAGCCTTACTAGTGATGAAAACATAAGGTTACCTCTTTTATCTCAAAAAGATAAATATCATTTGATTCATGTCCAGCAACCTTGATAGCAGCTAGAATTGCAACAATCGGGACAACAACCATGATAGTAGAATCCATACCTACAGCAGAAAAGGTCCTGCAAAACCAACAGTAGCAAATGTTGAGAAAAGAAAGTACTTTGTGCTCAAGAAATCCCAAATTCAAATGATGGTCATTGTTATCACCCTCAAATAGTCCAATGATCTTTATTTTTTAGAAGCCCGGTACCAGTACCCAAAAGAAAGCATTTATTTTGCCAAAATATGCTTAATCTTCTTCAATGTTTCATGAAGGAGTGCGTTTCAAGAGAAATTATGGATAATGGAAAACATGTTGCACTACTCTAATATTTCAACCAAAAACTTAAATATTTAAGGAATCCATCTGCAACAAATGAGATATGCAATGCATATGATATGATATGTATGGTGTCAAGAAAGTTTTGCACTTGTCCAAAAAAGAAAGAAAAAAAGTCTTGCTCGCCTCAAGTTCTAATCCCTTTGAAAGAGGATAACAAGATCTGAAAGAGACCATGTGGGTTATCAGCATGCACCTGTTAATACACAACACACCATATAGTTTTACTCTTCATTATATCATGATTTTACAAAAATAATGGGTGCAGAAAAGATAGGTAAAAAGAGAGAAAAAAAACCATACCCAATGACCGACATCCTCAAGAACGTGCATTTCAACCCCACCTCCCTCTTCAACAGCCAGTTCCTCTGTAGCATGAATTCTCCGATAAGTGCAACTTTCTTTCAACTTTCAAGAAATTGATATGCACATCACGTGGAACATCCCACAATTTTTCTACAAAACAATCGTATGAGATTGCATTACTACTATTTGAAAGGAAAAGAATATGTTGATAACCAAAAAGTATCTAAAGTTACTGCCATAAATTTGTCTCTTCGTAGGACTGATACATTTTAGCAATGCAACAAGTGGAATCCACCTATAACAATAGGCAAATAACATTATCATTTGGAAAGTCGATACTTCAACCAAAAACTCTGATATTCAAGGGGGCTTATGCTACTTTTTTTTTATTCTATTTTTGGTAGCAAGCTTTTTGCTTAGCTCCGGCTTGGCTAACTCTAATCTTGGATTTAATCTATTAGGTTCTATGATTGACCGTTCTTTCGAGGTTACAACAAGCGAATTTAAGCAATCTATCCTTTTCTAAAGACTTCTAGGTTCGTCATGGCTCGACAAAGGAGTTTTCTAATTCATGAGTCAAATGTAGCTGCTGAGATTCAAACTCACGACAGGGGAGAGGTGAGCGTGGAAGAGGGCTCGACACGTGGCGGATGCGTGGGTCGCAAATCGGTTCGCGGATCGGGTTGTCGGGTCGAATTTTGGGTCATGTGAAAAAATTAAAGGAAAAAAGGGGTACACCTGGGGTTCAAACACGCGACTTCGAGGCGGACGCGTGGCATGATCTGGTGATGCCACGTGGTGCGATCTGGTTCGTCCGATCTTTTCTAATTTCCTAGTTTTGCCCTTCAACTTGTTTTTTACCGTTCTTCTTCGTTATAACTCCTATTTAAGTGATTTTAGTGGCGTTGGACTTGTATCAGGGTGAAGGTTTATATTCTGTGACATTTTAGTGAGTAAATGTATAAGGGTTGGAAAAATTAGTCTAATAATGTTAGGTCTAAAATAGCCTTAAAAACTTCTGTTCAAATGATATTATCCTTAAATCTGCATAGGTGAGGGCAGTTCATGAACCTTAGCCCAACAAGCCTTCCATTTCAGAGGTAAGATTGGATGGATGGCTAGAGACATAGGATGCAACATAGAATTCACTCCTACCCGCTTTAGGGTTAGTGATAGGTTGTTCTTCTAAAGTTTGAATCTAAGTCTTGAACAAGGGGCCCCACCTTCTCATTGGCTCGAGAGGGATTTAGTTGATAGGTTGGACCTTAAACCAATTGTTCAATAGTGGATCAGCAGGACTTAAGGAACAAGATGTAGTTTCAGGGGTACAAACGGAATTTTGACCCAGCCGATTGCGAACAACCTGTGAAGGATTAATTTACAGATCATGGTTATATCACATGGACAGAAATATATCTATGGTGAGTGGAGTGCAAGTACATGACTTTAGTGGAATGACCCGTTAGTTAATGAATGTTGATTAGCTCGATCTAAAAGGGTTTAGTCAGTTAATATCGGATCGTTGGAGCCCATGATCTATAGGTCCATTAGGTTCCCGTTCTAGCTCATATGGAATTAACTTAGAATAATATGTTGGATTAGTTCAAATTGTTCAAATTAGGTATGGAGAGAGAAACGACAAGTATATGTGATATAACAGTCAATTATCCACTTAGAAATAATGCTTTATATTTAGATATGATTTAAAAATAAAAAAATATGAATGCAGATTCATATTCAGAAGCTAAAAAATGATGGAAATAATCAAAGTTGAGAAAAGTCAAAGAGTTAACTTTTAACTTTGAAAAGTGAAACTTTGACCAACAATATATTCAAATATGATTTGAATTTTTAAAAAATGAATGTGGATTCATGCTCAGAAGGAAAAAAATGGTAAAAAAAGTCAAAATGTTGACTTTTGATTTGAAAAAGTCAAAGTTTGACATGAAAAAGTCAAAGTTTGACATTGACTTAATGGTAAAATGACCATTTTATCCGTTTACTAAATTCAGTAAAAAAAATCCAGTATTTTGTTGAATAATTCCACTAACTCTTAGTGGGCTAAGTGAAAATTCATGATGATAACACCAAACCCATTAAAAGTTAATGGAATGTGAGGTGTTGGGCTTTGGTGAGTTTATACATGCAATAGTTACATGCATTTTGTCTATTTAAAGGGTGCTTTTTCAAATGAAAAAAAAAACTTATGGAAAAAATTAGTTTATTTTTTTTAAAATAAAAATAAAACTTACCATATTTCTCCCAAGCCTAATTCAATTTCCATCAATGTCTCTCTTAAATTCTTCACTCATTAAGTCCCACAATCCGATTCTAAGTCCGAAAATAGTGGGTCAACACTAGTGGTGGTTTGGTTTAAGATACTAATGCATGTTAATTTCTAATAAGATTAGATGCAATTAGGGTAAAATTCATCATTATTTTTATTGCGCATGTCTAACGTATCCATCACTATGGATACAACCCATTATGTAATAGTTACAAATGGTTTGATCCAAACCGTTCATGTAGAGACGTGTGTGTGGGGGTATTCTATGCAAGCTTATCTATTGTTTTCTAGAATGATTGTGTGTTCTCTCGCTCGACAACTAGCAAGGCTTAGGTTGAAGGTAGTGATAGCTCCCAAAAAAGAGTTATCTTCTACTTGTTTTTATATGTGCAATGCGTTCTGAGCTATTGTGGATATGAAATTTTGGTTCTATGTATGCGACTAAACTAGGCGGCTAAGATAGGGTCATGCGATAAAAAGGCTAACGCCTTATTGTGCATTGCTCATGTCTAATGATATGTCAATTGTGTACAAGTTTTCCTCCCTCTTCCCCAAGTATAAGTGAAAAGAGAGATTTCCTAGATAAGTTAGGGTCAAACATACAGAATCCTTGTTACTTAAGGTTATAACGCGTGATTTGATTTTTGTAGTGACTGTACAATATAGATGTATTCATAGCATCAACTATTCTGAAGTGTAACTATACTACGTGTAAGGAGAAACTAGATGGACGTGAATGTGGTGGTTATATGAACTCAGTTTTACGTAAGCGATATAAAGGAAGGAATGTCTATGCAATTTGACGCCTTACAAGGTTAATTAGCTGGTTGAGGCAATACAAATTATTTGTTAATTTCAAATTTAGGACGAGCCTCCTCTCGGTGCCTTCGTCATACTTGCTCGCCTATTAGGATGCAAATACTCGAAATTACCATATAATTTATATCTAATCTATTTAATCGTATTATTTACAACTCATCCTATATTAAGGCGGCTAACCACTTCATGACTCATTGTTACACACACTTGCATTTCTGATATGTATGTTAAGAAAGAGTTTAGTGATAAAATTGTATCTCTACGCTCTCTTCACCACTTGTTTAGTAAGATTCAAGTCATTACTCTTTCAAGTGACAATACCCAATACTTCACTCTTTCTCTCGATTAGAATGATGTATTGAGTAACCTCGCCTAGCTAAACAAGATAAATAATACAAACATCCAGATTCTTTACTAACTATTTATTCCTTGCAATTTATCATGATTACAAAGAACTAATGTTATGGAAAGATAAAGAGATTGATGAGTGAAAGTAGTAATCTGTTGCATTTATAAAGAAAACTTTAGGCCTTTCGGCCATAAGGTTTATATTACAAATACAAAATGAAAAGAAATTACAAGTGAAATATACAAGAAATGAGTCAAGCCTCTAAGTATAATTTCTTATGCTTATTGGCTCCATTTTCTCCTATTACAATTGAGAAGAAAATGGGATATGGATTTCTCTCCACGATGCTCTAAGTTGTCACCTAAAGTAAATAAGAAAGGTGGGGGTGAAGTTGAGCTTGATCTCTAAATTTTTGCACCCTTGTTATGAGGAGATAACCTTGTATTTATAGTCGAGGACTGATGGGACTCAACATCATCTAGGTATCATTAATTCTCTAACGCTGTTGTGCGACACTGTTGATGTCTTTCGTCCTTTCCTAACATCCACGACAACCATTCTTGTCTTCTAGCAATGTAGATCGCCTAACATCATTTTGCTTGTCACAAGGTTGACGTGTGCCTTATTGCCTGACGTTTGTGGCTAGGCCATTTCTCTTTCTTTCGCTGAAAACCTACATTCAGACATGAAAATTGTGATAAGCAAGGGTTTTACTCTTTAGATACTTGTAATGCATAATCATCTTATCATGTTTATTTTGCTTCACATTTTCTTCCTTTTTCTTGCATTAAGGCTTAATTATTCTACCTAAAAGACGATAATAACTTGTATTTCTAAAGTTATCATCTTCCTTGGCTTAAATCATGCTAGTTCTACACAATATTTAACACATTATTCTAGTTCTTCGACAAGTTATCTAAACCCCATACATATGTATTTAGTTATGAGTTATCTAACACATTATTCTAGTTCTTAAGGGCATTTAAAGCCCTCGAGAGAGTTTGGATGCATTTCAAGCTTTAACAGAGCACTTAGCAAAAAATAAAGCAAACAGAGCCTTATGGTGAAAAACAGGGAAAGCATCGCAACATTATGCTCAACACTTTTTCCAGAAGAGTGCATAAGGGTGAAGTGCGTAGTGCTATCTTATGGCATTGTGATACTTCAGATGATCTATTGGAATGCCTTGAATTCATTATGTTGCATTACCAACAACCTAGTCAAGGAAACATGTAATACACGTATCTTCTATCCCATTCGTTTGCTAAATGTTGACGTTAAGTTAAGAGTTATCAGGAGTCTCAGGCTATCCAAGTATCTCGAGACATCATTTCAGTGTAAATCAAGCTAGACGAGTACCCAGAAGTAAGATTTCGGGATAGAAGTATTGAGGCTCGATCTTGTTCGTCGAGGGAAAAGACAGAAAGCAAATTTTTGTGCTAAGGTAAGAGCATCTCGACGCTTGTTAGCCTAGTTAAAAGATAGAAAGGTTTGAATATGTGTTCTTGGGCCATCTCGAGTTTGTGTCCGATAGAGACTAAAAGTAGAAAAGGAAAATATTAGGGTTTTCAGACATGGTTTCGGGCATATCTAACAGAGAAAAGTGCAGATCTCAGACGATCTAAGGTCGATCGTGGTCGAGATCATTAAAGAAATGCACGATGGAAGATTTCTAGAAACTTCTATTGCACAAGGGTTAGCGTTTTCGGATGCAATGAGTATTTTAGTACAACAAACTTTTATTTGTCTCATTTCTTACCATTTTCACTTCAAGAGCAAAGTAGAGAGAAAAGTTTGAGAGATGTTGAGGTTACTTGCAAATGTTGGGTCCAAGCAAGAGAGCCATCTGGACAAGCTTCAGTTTGGGTGTTATGTCGAGAAGCTATCCAAGAACTTGAAGGTATTGGCAAGTTTAAGTTAAGGAAGATAAGTTAGGGCTTGAGGTTTAGATCCAAGCAAGTCCAACAAGCTTTCTCTTATTTGTTTAAGAAGCTTGAAAGCAAGATTTGCTAAGTTAGAGCTTTTGATCTTGAACTCTAAATCTATACAAGAGCTAAAGGAGTTAAAAAGTTTATTTTCTATGGAGCTAGGGCAAGTTGTAGAATGGTCTTGAGCAAGCTAAGGACCATCCAAGAGTTCAAAGAAATCAAGGTTAGTAAGAAAGAGTTCTCTTTAGAAAAAAGGAAAAAAAGATAAAGGAGTTAAAAAGTTTATTTTCTATGGAACAAAGGTTAACATGATGTTTTCTTGTTGTTCCAGGGTAAAAGGAGATAGGAAAAATATATAGACTGAGAATCTAGCCAAATGTAGTGAGTGAAAAAAACGAATTTAAAAACAATTTCTAAGCTTCATTTACGAATTTTTATTTCTAAGCTTGCTTTGAGTTTAATTATTTGAATATACTAGATTTATAATTTATTTACAAAGCATGAGTTTTAAGTTTAGAAATGAGTTCATGAGAAAGCATGTTTGAGCTGAATTTCTAAAGCATTCAAATTGAGAAATATTTCTTTAAGCATGAGATTTTTTAGAATGTATTCGAATGCTAAATTTTTAAAGTTTTTGAGCAAACGAGTTATTTAAGCAAACTAGATTTTGAGACTTGCTTAATACAAGAGATTTACATAAGCATGCTAACTTAAGTGAGTTAGAGTTTTAGCATGAGATTCTGAATATGTTTTAGAGTAGACCAAGATGTTCTGATTTGAATAGTAACCCTACTGGAGAGATTATCCTGTGCACAGAGGTCATGTGATGAGAGTATTCAGTAGATGCCTAGAGTTTCCATCACATAAAGTAGATAAGAGATGAGGGCTTCAACGGATACCTAGATTATTCCATCTCATTATAGCTATATTGAGATATGGTGCTACTGGTGCCTATAGTTCTGTCTCGTAGTTATTGTATCAATGGATAAGGCTTCCATGCCCAGAGATTCGTCCCATAGACACATGAAATTCAAGGTATAATAAGAAAGAGAAGAGAAAAGTTGAAATCTAAGTGTAACGTCCCAAAATAAGGTAATTTTAATTTTAATTATCTTAAGTTTAATTTTTGCTATGTTGAAATTATTTGTGTGTTATTTGAGTTAATTGTTGGAATTTTTTGTTTTTGTAAGAAGTAGGATTGATTAAATATTTTAGGAGAATATTTAATTAATTAAATTTTAGTGTTATGAAAGATTTGTGTTAAGTGGATGTTATTGGTTGTTTTAATTTTGGTGGATTTGGGGGTAATTATATATATTATATATAATATTAAGGGAATGATGGAATAATTATATTAAGTACAATATAATTATTAAAAATTTGTATATTATTTTAGATAAAATGATGTGGTTGAAGAGAGAATATTTGATTTTGAAAGAGAAATTTGATTGGTTTTAAATGAAGAGAGAGAAGGAGTTGGTTTATGTGGAAACGGAAAAGGAAAAAGAAAAGGGAATAATAATAGTGATATTATTATTTTGTTTAAATAAGCCTCATGGGGAGTTTTGCACTTAATCTCCTTCATTGTTAAACCCTAGCTCATCCATCTTTTTCCTCACAAAACCCTAGCAATCAAGAGCCTCCATCGCCCTCTCACCGATTTTCTCTTTATTGTCGACCACCGAGAAGTTTCGCGTGAAGCATGTGGTTGCCTGAAGCTCTCCATCACAAGAAGGTTGCCGTCAATTAGGCATCGAACCCTCCATCGCAGACTGTAACTTCTCATGCATCCTCTCTGTCGCGCCGTCACTGTTCGAAGCTTCGACCTCTCTCGTCGATCGTTGATCATCGCAAACCTAATGCATGCTGCCAGCTTTCACGTTTCGTCAACCGTCGAGCCCAACCCAAGCTGCACGCGTTTCTTTCCAAGTCGCACGTCTGCGTTAGTCAAGTTGTAGCGTGAGTCAACCCTACCCGAGTCAGTTCATCCTTCCAAGCCACACGCGGGTTATCCTCCTCCATCCATGAGCCGCACGCTAGTCCTTCCGAGCCGTTTTCTTCTAGCCGAGTCGTTCACATATTTTTTTTTTTTTGCTTTTCCACCTATTTTGGTAAGTTTTGATTGGATTTTTGTATGCCCGTCAAATTTTAATTATTGCACCCTAAATATTTAATATTGGATTAATTGGTTAGATTTAACTGGAAGGTTTGTGCTGTGGAATTTTTCCTAAATTAAGGTTCAATTGGAATACAACCTCAACTTTGGGTAAGTTGAACTTAATGATTTTTGGGTCTTTAGGCAACTGTTAATTAAGTTATTGAACTTAGTATTTTTCCTTACTATTTAGGACTTCATTGTTTGGGAAAGCTTGACTATTTCTGTTAGAACTTGGTTAAGCTAATCTCCAAGTAAAAGATTCTCTTAGTAGACCCTTGTACTGAAGTAAGAGTTTGTATGTGATTTTTCTATTATGCATTGACGTAGCTAAAATGTGTAATGTATTGGTGTTGATGTTGACTGATAGTTATGACTGAGTTTATGCTGATGACGACGACTGATTGTTATGACTGAGTTATGTTGATGATGATGATTGATGATGTTAATGATAATGCATGAAATATTAATCTGATGAATAAGAATACTACGATTAATTTTCATGTTATGCTTATGATGTTATGTTATGCTATGTTATACTACATGCTATGGATAAGGTGTTCAGTTAACTTTATCTATTAAAGTCGTACCCACATAGATGTCCCTCGAGATCACCACCTTTTTATGACTGTGTAGTTCGACGAGATCACCAGTCTAGTATGAGATGATATGTGTATGAGAGACTCGACATGGTCACTCACAGCTCGATTGTCTTAGTGTCTCTTTCCAATTCACTAAAGACTAGTTTTGTCCTAGGTGTTCCTTTGGGTTCACCGAAGACCATAGATGTTCCTACAAGATCACAGTTTGTGCATGTTCGAAAACGTGCTAGTTTAAGGGTACTACTTTACAAGACTCTAATAGGAAGTTAACAAACACCTAGCGGGACTAGTAGTAGGTCCCTTTTGGAGTATATTTTTATACTCACTCTTTAAATGTTTAATTTTCCAGGCAAAACTGGACGTGGAGGTAAAGGAAAGCTGGCAAATGATAAGAAATGATCATGGCTTGCCATAGGGAAACATTTTGCTTCTGCCGTTATGTTATCAATTTGATTTCAGTATTTTATATATATATATATATATATATTCATTATTACTCTTTTAAAATTAGATAGGGCTTGAGCTAGGATTTTATTTTAGAGATTTATTTCTACGTACATTAGTTTATTTATAATTTTTTTAATGAGTACTTGAGATTTTGATTATGAAAATTAGTTTCATTTTCTCTTCGTTTTAAGAAAGTTTTTATCTTCATTTAGGTAGTAATGACCTCAGCTTAGTTTAAAGAGTTCGGTCGTTACACTAAGTTTAAGAAAAGAAATTGTATTGTTAAGTTTATTTATTATTTGCTCAAGGTTTTAACTACATGTTTTGTTTTAAAAGCTATCACTCATAGAGCTTTATAGCTTACCCTTTCATTGTTTTATTTTCCTTACAGGTAAAGATTGTGGTTTCGATGCCTAACTAATAACTTGTACAAATACAAGTTATTGTAGCATTTTATGTAAAATAATGAAGCCTTATCATGTAAGATTGGAAGAAAGCGTGGGAAAAGTAAAATAATTAACTAATTGTGTATTGCAGACTACAAAAGAACTTTATCACTGTTTTATCGCATTTTATCTGTCTTATCACAGGATATTAGGCCAAAAGAAGTAGAGCTTTGCGATAGAACGTCAGGCGAGGAGGCGCGTTCAACCAACAAGGTGACAATCACAACAAGCTAGGTGATCTGAAGTACTAGCAGACAAATTTGGTTGGCTCGAATGTCAGAAAAAGGACAAAAGAATATCTTCGTGGTGTTGATGTATCTTTATCAGAATCATTAATGAGGTGTGGAATGTCTTATCTACAACATTCCCTGCCTATAAATAGAGGCATCTACTTGGTAACAAAGTGTGCAAAATTGGATCCTAGAGAGCAAGCTCACTTTTCATTTTATCCTTTCTATCTTAAGTTTTAGGTGAGAGCTTAGAACAAAAAGAGAGAGAGTTCGTCCCTCCACCATTTTTCTTCATCACAACAAGCAAAAATCAGAGCCGAAGAATATGAGGAATCATACTCTAAGGCTCGAATCATTTATATGCATTCCATTTTGTATTTTTCATATACTAAGTTGAAATATGTACTCTATAGCCAAGAGGCCTAAAGTTATGTTTATAATATTTATGCAATTCTTCTACCATTCTCTTATTTCTTTCTTGCTAGCAACGTTCAATGCATTTAATTAGTTTTTGAATAATGTAATGTATTATTTATATTAGACAATCTGGATGTATGTCTTGTAAGTCTTGTTTAGCTAAACGCGAAAATAAATCCTTGTTTCATCGAGAGAAAAGATAATCGTATTGACAGTATTCACCTGACAAGTGAGAACCCGTATTTAACTAAGCGAGTGGCGAAGAGACTGTAGCAATACAATCTAATCACTGAATTCATCCTTCGCATAAATTGCAGAAATATTAATGTGTGCGACGAAAGCACCGAAAGGATGCTCGCCTTAAATTAGGGTAAATTACTTGTGATAAATACAAATTGATTAGATACAAATCAGAGCTTAACTTTAAGTCTTTAGATCCCAAGAGGCGAGCAAGTATGATGAAGGCGCCGAGAGGACACTCGCCTTAATTCTGGAGTTAGTAGATACTTTGTATCACCTTGAAATATTCATGCACAATACATTACAATTAGTTAATTAAATATTTTTTTCATGTCATGCTTGATACATGATCAGTTCAAATTTCCATACCCTCCATCATTATGATCATCTTACACCGCCAATTGCACCTTAGTGTATATAGCTAGAATACAAATATTGTTCATACTTATACTTTGTATAGTATACCGTATAGGAATAGCCACACGATAGATTCAACAGGAAGACTAATTCCCTGAGTTCAACCCTGGATTTAGCAGAAAACCTCTCTCTTCGCTTGCACTTGATGGATAGAGAGGAAAACTTGTATTATATGCATATCATTAGGATATTAGCAATGCATAGGTAGGAAATGCACATTTTATCTCATCACCCTATTCTAGTCGACTTAAAGCTTAACATAACACATCTGCAAATGAACGTTGCATAAACAAAAAAGCAAGTTTTTGGCATCATTGTCGTGGAATTTTGTAATTTTCCTCTTTGAATTTAATATGTGTGCTAATCTTGTGTAGAAGTTTTATTTTAGCTGAATTGCATATTTTAGACGAAAAGTGTGTAAACAAGTTTATGAGTGAAGGTGAACAACCGAAATTCGAGCTTGACCCTTAAATAGAGCGAACATTTTGAAGAAATAGATAAAAAAGCTAGAGGAGACAAAGAGCTAATAGGATGGATAATCAAAACAACCAAGGTATCCTTGCCAATCAAGTTATCTTAGAACCCAACCCCGCCTATTTAGCCCATGACTAGGATAGACATATACAGTCCTACGCTTCACCAAACCTTTATGATTTTAACCTCGGTATCGCCTACCCTATATTTGGCAAGAATTTGCGTTTCGAGATCAAACCTGTTATGCAATAGATGATTTAGAATGTGGGGCAATTTGACAACCACCCACGTGAAGATTCTCACGAACACATAAGCAGTTTTTACTCTATTTGTGCCACATTCCATATGCTGGACATTTCATAGGATGAGTTGCATTTCGCTTTTTTCCCATCAACATTAAGGGATGAGGCAAAGCGATAGGAAAATTCCCTAAAACACAAGGAGGTGACAACATGAAAAGATTTAATAGAGAAATTCATGAAGAAATTCTTCCTGCCTTATCAAAAATGCAAGAAGAAGGTAAGACCTGATGCTCTTCAAGCAAAGAGATAGAGAAAATCTCCACGACGCGTGGCGCAGATTTAAACATTGGTGAAGTCATGCCCTAAAATGGCATTATTGAATGTGTCTTGATGAAGGTGTTCTATTTTGGGTTAAGTGAGAATGCACAACAAACTGTTGATGCTTTGTTTGTAGGCGGGATGTTGAAGAGTTCTATGGCCAGCAATAGTGAAAAATGGAATGATGATGGTTTTGGTTCACATCAAGGAGAAAGAGGAAAATTGAAGAAGGAATGGATAGAAATGCAAAGGTAGCATTGCAAGGACTGTTGGATTTTATGTCTTAAAACTCGTAGATAGTAAATATAATTCATTGATCGTTATAAATAAAGTGTTATTATAATTTCAATAAATGTTCTTGATTATATTATTAGTTTGGTATTAATAACCTAAATCCAATAAACTAACATTCTAACTTGTTTTATGAGTCTCGTACGGGTGAGAGTTGCCAAAATGTTGACTCAATATGCTTATCATTTTGGGGACAAGACCAAGTGAGGAGTTGGAAACATAATCACACAAGATGGAATTCACTCTTTCCCAACTTTAAGAAGTAGATAAGTGTTCTCTTAAATGGTGTCTCTAGGACTTAAACAAAGAGCCCTACCTTCTCTATGGCATGAGAGGGGTTTCTGTTTAGTGGTTGGACCATAAACAGGTTGTTCATTAGAGGAGCATTGGTATTTATGGA